>NC_090794.1:11057500-11657500 GCF_040054535.1 Antennarius striatus | reverse complement strand
ACAGTCTCTAAACTCAGTCGATATGGATTAAACAGGCAGTTATTTCAGCTGAGAGAAAGAATGAAACCTAAAATGAGAATAATGTGTCATTTTCTTGTTTATCCCTCCAACAACTCCTGTGAGGTTCAATAAGGGTATGCTGACATTGACCCAACAGTCCAGAGCCCTCTTTTCACCACAGCTAATAACCTAGAAAGGTTTTTGGCTTAACAGTTCATTAACCATATTCAACAGCTGTTCTAATCACAACAGAATGCAAAAAGCCTTCACATGACAACAGAGGTCTTTCTCAGCTGGAAGTCGGTACCACAGCAAAAAGAGGAAAAGTTCATGAAAGCAGATTAGAAACAAAAACAGTGAAGGATCAGAAAAGAGGTAGCATTATCAAACTATCACCTGGTGAACGGACTCAGACCAATGTCAGAACATGTTACAAATCCTGAGGGGAACACTTTGCCTTGAAGTTTTCCGACCGATGTCTTTGCATGAAAGTTCAGCTTTACGCCTGCAGCTCAACAGCACCTCCAAATGACAAAACAGCTTCATGACTGGGAAACCGCGATTGTGTGAAAGAAGCATGACTTATTTGACTGTATTTAAAATTGTATGGCCATAGACAAATAAAAGCCAGACCTTGAATAAACAATTTGGCAGATATTTTATGTTTAGGTTCAGCATTCATACAAAAATAACCCAGCCTTTAGGGTTTACAGTATTATCTTTTTAAAATGTGCCTTCACAAAAGCACATTTATAAAAAGTACAGCAAATACACATAAATGCTGACATGTATTAAAAAAAACAAACAAACAAAAACAAGGTCTTCAACTATTAAGAAGTAAAAGCATCAAACTCTAGTTAGTAAACATGATAGTCCCGTCCTGATATAAAAGTTGCATTAGTACCATGATTCCTGTGACCCACTGAATCAAAAAGGCAAAGAAGAGACCTAGACCTGACAAAACCAAACCAATCTGTACTAGTCCTATTCTTTGTCATCTGGGATGCTGGTTTGATTGTGTTGAAGAAGTTGGTATTTCTGTACAAACATTATGGCTTCTTTGAAATGACTTGTTGAATGGATCCAGATTAGAAACGTGACAAAGAATAAGCAGGTTTCACATGAAGAGTGAACTGAGTTGATCAATAATTATTCAGATATCAAATTTAATCCTCACTGATCTTTGTTCATTTAGCTCACTGGCTGCCAGTGACATCTATAGACATCAATTATGTTTTTCAATAAGGAGGGCTGGGGGGACAGTCTGGTGGAGCTCGTCAGTGAAAATTAACTTCTAATCATGGAATTTAGCATCATGACAATTGATCTAGTTCCGGAACAGAGGATGGTGAATCAGAGGAAGACAGTGAAGATGCTTCAGCTTCCGATGCATTGAAAACACAGATAAATGTCCAGAGCATCGGAGAAAGTCTGCTGAAGGAGATCAGTTGCTACAAAATGCTGTGAGCCAATGAGTTAAGGACATTAAACTACTGATGGTTTGTGGAATGTATTTCACTTCAGTTTCTTGTTCTATCATGAAACTCTCCTTCAATAAGACCAGCTGTATCTGACAAAAAATAGGATGGTGGTGACTGATGGCTGTCCTCAACGTTGCTTTCATTGTCAAAGATGATAATAAACAATCGAGAGTCTTGGGCGTCCTGTGCCCACAGTTCAGGCGTGTTAAAATGCATGCCTCAGCAATCTGACAAGCTTGCCTCTGCGCTGTAGGCGGGACTGTCCTCTGTACTGCCATAAGATTGTTGAGGTTTAGGCTCCTCTGAGACATTGGCAGGTGATTTGGAATTCAGCACTCTTGGAAGGTAGACCTGTAATTATAAAAGACAAAACAGATGAGAAATGAAAAGCAAACAGGTTTCTTGATGTAAATTTTCCTTTCTCCACTCTGATGTTTATGATGCAATGCTGTAATCAGCCAAGTATGAGATTGTTGAAGATTACTGAAAAGTCTTGACTATTTGACCTGAGCCAATCATTAGCAGCCATAGTGTCCTGACCTGGTATTCTTTAATATCAGTTCTTTGAATTTTTAATCATCTAATCTAGGGAGCTGGCAGTTTGATGATTCACTACAAAAACCAATAAAGAATTAAATTTACTGTAGGGTTTGAACTCAAGATCAGGTGTGTCAGAAATATTATCTTGACTCCTGTCTTACAGGACTAGTACCATACCGTGTTGTTTTCTTCCTCATTTTTTGCCACATCTTCATCCTCCTCTTTCACCTGCAGAAGAGCACAAACAACATGAGGACTCAGCGAGCAGAGTGATTAAAGAGGTGAAACCACATGCACACCCATAACTCACCTTATAGACGTGTGGACTGAGGTACCTAAAATGTCCAAAGCAGGTGAGACCGATGGAGATAAATACAGTGATGAAGAGGACAACCAGTGTGAACACAGATGTAGGAGCCCAAAAACCTGAAGAATGACAGGTAAAAATTTTAATAATACAATCAAGAGGGTGGAAAGTTTCCCAGATGTTTCAGTTTGATCTATTTTTATAGACTCTTAGTTTGGGAACTTGAGAGAAACAATTTGATCAACTAAATATATTCATCTCATTTTTCTTATGATCTAGTCTTTCACTTATTTCTCACCTGTTCTGAGGACAGAGAAAAAGTAAAGCCATATCAGGCAGATGATGGGTGCAGCCATAGCCTGATTGATAGCTCCTAGGTGGACACTGCGCTCTACACGAGCAGGTAGGTAGGCAAAGTATATATTGTGTTTGTCCACCAGGTGCCTAAGAACCATGTAGAGAAGACCTGGAGACATGAACATAAAACAAACAAGATGGAAGCGACTGTTTGTTGCAAGTAAGAACAGAGGATGTAGGAGACCCTGAGGTCGCTTGCAAAGGCTGACAGAACGAAATCGTGAAGACAAACAGATGTATTGATGATTGAATGTGTGCATGGATACAGTCCTAACTACTCACCAAAAGGCACAATTACAGGACATGCGATGCTGTAAGCCATAATGACAGTGAACACACACAGGAACCAGCCATACATGGCTCCATATTCAAATTCATAGGCCTGGTTCTACAAGAAGTTGAAAATTGTGATTGGCAAAAACTTTCCATCGACTTCACTTAAGAAGAAAAATCATAGAATCACATCACAGAACATATCTCAATCAGAAAATTGGACTTCACCCTCGATATCCTTCTATTACATGACACCATATATTATATGTTATGTTATATTATTGTATATCATATTTCTGGAACACCTGTTCAAGTTTTTCCTACATGTTGTATGGAAATAATTTAAAAGATGCAATTCAAAAAACTATAAAAACATTACAATACATTTGTAAATAAGAGGTCTAACAGAGCAGAACTCCTGACCAGTGCTGAAGCCACAGTGCCGTCTTTCAGGCTAATATACAGTAGTGATGACTTTTAGGTGTAGCATTCCTTTTACAGACATGTCATTACAAACCTGTTTGACATTTTTCCTTTCAGCAGCTGAGCGAGCGAGAACCAATCGTATGGTGTAAAGGAGTAAGCCCGGCAACCGGAGCAACTCCATTCCCGAGCCCACCAATGCGGCAGCAATTACGTAGTTGACAAAAAATGCTCCCTGGTTAGGTAAGAACACACACCTGGTGCACAGAAAGCAAGGCAAACATCAGCGAACAGACAGTTATGAACTTAGAATCCAGTCTAAGAACTTCCAATATCATATCATGGTGGGGGAGTTTGAGTGCCTGAATGATCCCAGGAGCTATTTTGTCAGGGGCTTTATGCTCCTGTTAGGGTCTCCCTTGGCAAACTGGTCCTTGGTAATGGGCTAGACTAAGAGCTGTCTCAAAACTACTTGAGTGCAAAAATATCAAGGACTGTGACATTGCCTGGTATGGCGAAACCAGGGCCCCACCTGGAGCGCCTGGTGGCCGGGCCTCTGCCCACAGGACCTGGCAGAGCTCAGCCAAAAAGGACAACGTGGGCCCCAACCTCAAGTGGACTCACCAACTGCCAATGACCCATAGGGGATGGGTGCAGGCTGCTGACCTCGACTGAGGATATTGTCAGGTGGCGGAAAGAATACTTTGAGGATCGCTACCATGTCTTACAGAGAGGAAGTAGAGGCTCAGGTCTCAGAGGTGGATGAATCCATCACCCAAGCTGAAGTCACCAAGGTGGTTGGCAAACCCCTTGGTGGCAAGGCACCAGGGGTGGATGAGATTTGCCCTGAGTCCCTCAAGTCTCTGGATGTGCAGGGACTGTAATGGTTTACACGTCTCTGCAACATCAAATGGCAGTTGGGGACAGTACCTCTAGACTGGCAGACCGAGGCGGTGGTCGCTCTTTTCAAAAAGGGGCAACAGAGAGTGTGTTCCAACTATGGGGGATCACACTCCTCAGCCCCCCGGGAAAGTCTATTCAAGGGTACCGGAGAGGAGGATTAGAACTGCGGATTCAGGAGGAACAATGCCCAGTCCAGAACACTGGACCAGCTCTACACTCTCCATTGAGTGCTCGTGGATTCATGGGAGTTTGCCCAACCAGTCCACATGTGTTTTGTGGATCTAGAGAAGGCATTCGATCATGTCCCTCATGGTATCTTGTGGGGAGTGCTTTGGGAGTATGGGGTTTGGGGCACTTTGCTGAGGGCTGTCTAGTCCCTGTATGAGCAAAGCCAGAGCTTGGTTTGTATTGCCGGCAGTAAGTCAGACCTGTTCCAGGTGCATGTTGGACTTCAGCAGGGCTGTCCTCAGCGGTTCTGTTCATAATCTTTCAGGACAGAATTTCTAGGCGCAGCCAGGATCCGGAGGGAGTCCGGTTTGGGGACCAAAGGATTTCATCTCTGCTTTTTACAGACGATGTTGTCCTGTTGGCCTCATCACACCTGGACTTTCAGTGTGCACTGGGGCAGTTTGCAGCTGAGTGCTACTCGAGTGGGATACAAATTCGAAGCCATGGTTCTCACCTGGAAAAATGTGGTCTGCCTTCTCCAGTGCGGTGGAGAGTCTTTGAACCAAATGGAGGATTTTAAGTATCTTGGGGTCTTGTTCACAAGTGAGGGAAGGATGGAACGTGAGATTGACAGACAGATCAGTGCAGCGGCTGCAGTAATGCAGTCATTGTATGTCGTGGTGAAGAGAGCTGATCCGGAAAACGAAGCTCTCGTTTTACCGGTCAATCTACGTTCCCACTCTCACCAACGATCATTAGCTTTGGGTCATGACTGTAAGGACAAGATCCCAGGTACAAGCGGCTGAAATGAGTTTCCTCCATAGAGTGGCTGGGCACACCCTTAGAGATAGGATGGGAAGCTCAGTCACCAGTGAAGAGCTCGGAATGGAACCGCTGCTCCTCCACGTCGAGCGGAGCCAGCTGAGGTTGATTGGGCATCTGTTACAGATGCCTCCTGGACGCCTCCCTGGGGAGGTGTTCCGGAAGTGATGGAAGAAGTGTCTGGGGTGAGGGAAATATTGGAATCCCTGCTAAAACTGTTGCTCCCACGACCAGTGCCCCAGATATGTGGTTGAAGAGGGAGGGAGGGAGGGAAGGAAGGAGGGAGAGAGAGATGGATGGATGGAATCCTGTCCACGACTAAAAAGTACCAGACTCGAACACATTTTGTTCCTCACATTTCTGAAACTATAATTACAAGTAAGATACAAAACTATTTAGGTTACAAAACAATGCAGTTTTTATATACAACAATAATCTGTTAAATATTGGATTCATTTACATCTGAAAGCAATATAAGACAACAAGAATAACCTTAATTCAAAGTAATTAGTACTTACTTTTTTAAATCAAGATGATAAATAGGGAATACTTACTCAAACCTTGGTTTTGCAGTAGCTGAAAACTCTGTATCAAACAGCCAGCGGAAAAAAACTGCAAGACTGATGCAGAGAAACAAAAATAGAAAGAAGAAAACTTATCTTACAGCCATAAGGCTTGCATGAGCGATATCACCAACCTATTTCGTTCACGCCTTTATGAAGTGCATTACAGGTACAGTACTTTCACACAAATGTCATACACTGAATGTTACAGTTACATTAATTGCACTGTTAGATGGTGATAAAGCAAATGACCTGGTGAGTCCCAGTGAGGGGAGGATCAGCACCATGAAGAGCAGCAAGAAGTACAGCTTACGCATCACGCTCATCTGCTCACTGGTCCTGAAACACCGATGACACAGGATTAAAACGTTTTCTTCTGACAACAGAAACCAGCGATTGTGTGAGTAATACCTGGTCCAGTGTGATTCTCCAAGTGTGGAGTAGTACACAATAGTGGGCAGTAAAGAAGAGAAGGTCCACAGAAGGAGAGTGGGGAAGTACTGATTCACCAAAGGGCTCTACCGAGTAAAACAAACAGTAGATTCCAAACTCTGGAAAGCAACTCTTGATTGATAAGTGTGAGTGTCGTGTCTGGGTGAGTGTCTCACATCGATATAGTAGATGGGCTGAGTCACGTTCAACTTGTCCAAGACGCTGATAATGATGGTGGGAGTTGTGAGGAACAGTAGTAGGAAGAAAAGGAGCAAGTTGAGCATCAAGTAGCGAATATACCAGGGAAAGCCACTCACGGAAAGATTTTCCCTACAAGGGGGAGAAAACAAACACAAACCGTTATGAGGAAGAAAGACAATGTGACGTACTGTACACTCTGATTCTTCCCACAGAGATTTTAGTTCTGATTAACTTCATCAGTGAAGTTAATAAAAATGTATTTACAGATCAGTGTTTCTCTTCATTTTAGCCATAGCAGAGATGACAGTGTTGGTGATACAGATCGATAGAATGTTTTTCACTGATATACAACACAAAAAAAATATCATTTTGCAAACCATCAATAATATATGACTCAAAAGTCAAATAACAATAAGTCAATTCTTGTCCACCTCTTATAGTGGATATACACAGAAATATGTTGTGTGTATGTGTGTACTTTAACCAACAAACTCTAATCTTGTTGCTTAACCCAGTGTTTTAAAAAGGACAAACTAATTAGGAAACTTCCTGGACTGCTTGAAAGTTGACTTTACATCGGTCATATGATGATCAAACCTCCATGTGATTCCATGTGATTCCACTGAAAGTGATTTAATCATAATATTACTATCTATCCCTATTTCCACCAGAGTCATAAATTCCTTGTCCTGTGATCTCTACTGAGCACAATGAGGTCTAGATGTTGAGCGACTCACCAGTACAAATCTTTGGGATGAGGTGCAAAACTGATCTGCCACTTGTTCACTTTCAGAGTGTCACTTTTGGATGAAGGCTGGGGTGGGTTTCCACAACACCATTTTGTGCTACCACACTCTAGTGCATTGAAGTCTTTAAGGATACTGTAGTGAGTTAAAGGGAGAATGCATATCAACCGTTATAAGGTCTAGTTGTTCCAAAAAGTCATGTGTTTCTGGATAAAATCCAGAAATCACTGGACAATCAGTGTTAACTGAAGGAATATCGCTGCCGCCATGAGGTACTGACAAAGAAAACCCCTATACTCACAGTTTGGCCATCGCCTCGGTTTCTAAGGTGACAAAAGCGATCCCCAGGGGGCTCTGTGGAACAAGCTCTACTTGCTTCTGCACCTCTTCAAGCAGGTCTTTTTCTTTAGCTCTGTAGAACTCTATGGCATCAACCTGAACACCAAGAACAAACGATTTCCTGACGCTAAAACAACAACGATCTTTTGTTTACTTACACTTTTCATATCTTTAAAATAAAATGCACATTGAAGTCAAACACATCTCATCATCTGGTCCTACTCACCTTCTGAGAGTTGTTACAGCAACACAGGGAACCACAGAAACGGGGGTCAATCTGCTCACGTTCCCCCGTGGCCATTGTTAAATGCTCGTAGTAACACAGATTTTTTCCAGCACGCACCCTGGGGTTAAGAAAGCAAACAAAAACAAACAAACAAACAAACAAACTGGTTTAAACTTTGGATACTATACTAATACTTGTAAATATAATGGAAAAGAAATCAAATTGCTTTGAAAAGTCTAAATACATGTCTACGTGTGGAATATGCTTCATATACTGGGCCTCAAAGATTTATCCTTGAACAACTGACTGGAAATATTGAATTATTGAGACTGAATCAGTGAGGCCAAACATTCAGTGGAGCAGCTGAGTTAAGTTACAATGGACATTAACTGTTAAAATGAACATATGTATATTAGTAGTACAGACCAGAAAACAATTAGGGGCAAATAACTGCATAATTGTGATGATTCTATAGGCCATGAGTTTAATGCTGACTTGCATGTGCTGTCATGTATAAATTGAGACAGAGGGGAATGTTCACATGATTTTCATTCATGTTGAACTTCTTACCTTTCCTTATCAAGGTATATGAGCCTCCTCGCATTGTAGGCCAGGGTAACAGAGCACACTTCACAGGAAGGATACGCCTCTCTATAAAAATAAAAAATAAAGCACTGGCACTGAGGAATGCACACTACAAATGTACTTTATAAAATATAGAAAGAGTGAATTTAGTGCTTCAGTTCACTCACGTGAAATGAATCTTTACATCTTCCTCTGTTGCTGTTTTAGGGATTGAACACACAAACAAAGTGTTTCTGGCCTACAGAGAGAAAGACTGGTTAGTCAGGTATTGGCACAAGACAGTACTGATTTAGAGTGTTCAGTTAGTGTAATTAAAAACTGTACTACATTGGATGGTTTAGCTACTTCTAACTAGATTTAAAATAATTAGTATTTTAAAATAACTCACTAGTTTTAAACAAACTCTGCTCTAAACTAACTGGAACAAACTAGGTTTTGAACTAATTCACTGGGTTTTGAACTAACTAGACTTTGAGCTAACGATGTTTTAAACTATCTGGTTTTTGAACTCAGTAACTAGGTCTATAAATTAACTAGGTTTGTAATAACCAACTAATCAACTAACTAACTCCTTAGGTTTTGAAAAAAATGGGTTCTAACTAGGTTTTGTACTAACTAGGTTTTGAAACAACCCACTAGGTTTTGAACTAACTAGGTTTTTGAAATATGTTTTAAATGTACTAGTTTTGGAAGTAACTACATTTTTAAATTAAATGAACTGAACTGACTTACTAATTAACCCATTACGTTTTGAACAAATTAGGTTTTAAACTTACTA
Organism: Antennarius striatus; assembly: GCF_040054535.1. NCBI lineage: Eukaryota > Metazoa > Chordata > Actinopteri > Lophiiformes > Antennariidae > Antennarius > Antennarius striatus. The sequence goes on along the minus strand of NC_090794.1, from coordinate 11,648,356 downwards.
GGTTTTGAACTAACTCACTTAGTTCTGAACTAACTAGGTTTTGAATTATTATTATTATTTAACACAAACACTGTATTTGTATTTATGTTATTATTTAATTAGTTATATTTATTGTTCATATTTACATTTACACTGTGTGTTTTACACCTATCCCGCTTTATGTGCTTTCAATTGCCCCTTGGGGCCTAATAAAGTTTTTTGAATTTTAAATACTTCAGACAAGTAGTATAAATAGTCAAATACCATTTAAATGTGTACATTCTTTAGCTTGATTGGGAATGCTCATAGTCTTGTAACAGACACTCACTGTCTCTCTGCCCTTTTCTTTGATTCGTGATGTGTGGTGTCGCAGCATAAAAACTGTAAGGATCAGGTACAGAACAGCAAAGACTGTATGCAGCCACAACAGGTTGTTTCTGAAATGATGGACACTGATAAGCATTGAACCTCACTGCAAAACTGTTTGACCATTTGTTCATAGCTGTTACCCTTCCTGAAGATTCCCAATAGTCGTCTTTCCAAATTCATTATCTGCAAGATATTCAGAATATTAAGTTTTTACAGATATCAGATATGTTTTAACTGCAATGGCAGTATGTTATATATTTTACAACTGTGCAATGTCAGATAATCTAATCACACAGTAGAGAGCATAAAGACGCACTCAGCAAATATCCAGTCAGGTTGACCGGCAGTATTACTCCAAGGGAGCCGGCAGTTAGGATCAGAAGCAGCACGATCAAATGACGCTGGAAGGATAGGTAGTGAACTGCATCCATGCCACATTTGGCTTTTATTTTTTCATCACTGGAACAAACAAATATAAAAAAAAACTGCATACTCTGATTTTGTTCTGAAACAGACAACATACAATAGTTACTCACTCCATTTTGATGACGTAAGGCAGCAAACTGCAGCAACCCTATCAGGGAGAGATATATTTGAATACACAAGCATACACTGAAGATTATACTAATAGGAATTATTTGATGCATTCTTCATTAAAGTGAAATCTCTGCAAAACATCTTGTAAGTCCTTAGTTTTCGTAGATTAAATGATTAAAAAATGAATTGAACAGTTACCACTTCATCTGCAGTTGAGTTCATACGTCCATAACGCCGATGTTTTGACTCAAAACCCCTAAAATAGAAAATTCAATGTAGATAATTGAGGTTTAAAGGATGCATCTTTCAATTTAAAGGGGTCATATTATGCTCTCTAGATATCTATAGTGGTCCTCCCTAAGCTTAGAAGCTCCTAGAATGAGGAAAACAAACACGTTCTGCATTGGCTGTACACCCACAAACTTGTGAAACGGTGCTCAAAAACGTTGACCAGAATCATAACGAAAGTGATTTGTAAACACGCGAGAACACTCCGTGACATGTCAAAGCCATCTCCGAAACCTCTAACATGTGCTGTCCTTCTGATGTACTCATTCCTGATCCTATCCTTCCTGGTCACTCCCAAAGAGAACCTCAGCATCTTCATCTCTGCTACCTCCAGCTCTGTCTCCTGTCTTTTCCTCAGTGACACTGTCTCTAGACCAAACAACATCGCTGGTCTCACCACAGTTTTGTACGCCTTTCCTTTCATTTTAGCTGAAACTCTTCTATCACACCTGACACTTTTGTAACCCTAACCCTTTCCATCCTGCCTGTACACACTCCTTCACCTCTTTTCCATTTTGATTCGCATGTTTGATTTGGTAAAAGCTTAAGTTGGATACCCTTTCTGACACAACCCTCTCTATTTATCCGGGCTTAGGATTGGCACAATAAGACACTGGCTTGTGCCCGCTTGCGCCTACATTATTAAAACATTATTAAAAAGAGTACAATATGTGACCTTTAACAACAATCTATATTCAGACTATGTACTGACCCCTCACTATCTGCAACCAAAGCCAGGCGTCCATAGTCCCAGAACTTCCTCCTGATGATGAAGAAGAGGAACAGCAGCATCTGTAGGTGGCAATGAAAATAGAACAGATTCTTTTTCACCATCCAATATTAACTAAATCCCACTGTATGCATATACAGTATGTCCAATTCCTCGACAAGGATTAAGTGACATTTGGTTATAAAAAGAAGAATTTAGGTTCCTTTCATTGCTTCATGTAAAAATATACAAATTCTGCTTGTAGGGGTTCCAAAGTGCATCATTGTTTGCTTTGTCAAATGGTGTTCAAAACATTAATGTATAGAAATATTTTCAACTACCAGACTAAAATAAGTTAATTCATTCAAGCAGTTATTACAAACTAACTAGGTTTTAAAAAAATTAGTTTTTGAACTAACTAGATTTTTAAATTGACTAAGAAATAACTAACTCACTAGATTTTAAACTAACTAGTTTCTGAACTAACTCATTAGGTTTTGAACAAGAAACTTTAATGACAAATTATTTCTGTAGAAAGTGAAAAAATCTTTTCTGTAGATCTTCATATTTCTATACCTAGGTAGTTAAATCCACTTGGGCAAAAGTTTAATTAGGTTTCTATTGTCAATGTCTTGTACATGAAAGAACATAGCTTCGTTTTTTGAGATATTTAACTTGTATCCAGATCCTGTGCTATATTGATGGAAGTACTGTATAAGAGAGGGAAATGAGCTTCATGGGTTAGATAAGAAAACTAAGAGGTCGTCAGCATAGAGAGCTAATCTGTGTTTGTGTAGACTGAACCTAATACTGTACAGTAATCCCTTTCTTATTTGATTCCGTGTATGCATTGCATTCGGAGGCTTTGAAAGAAACTTTTAAAGAAAAGTTCCTCCAGCAACTTTTCTTTAATACAAAAGTGTTTTAAACAGTCTCTGATTACCCATGTTGTTCTGTTGTGTGTGTGTGTTGCTCTGAGTTGGCTTACATGTGTTTGTTCTGCATGTGTTCATGAGACTGACAAGGTTGCCTGAGAGCGAGAGTTCAAGCGGAAGATAGTTATAGGTTGTTTGTTCCTTGTTGAAAGGCTGTATGCCAAATAAAGACCGTTCAAGGAATATCCTGTGCGTCATCAACCATAAGAAAGACACAACGGGGATGTTACAAGTCTATAAGAGTGTGGGAAAAGACAAAACAGATATAAGGTGGTTTAATAACAGTATGGGGAGGGTTCATAAAACGTTTAAAGTACTGTAGATAATAAAATAAATACTTGGTCGCTATATCGCAGAATGTTGTTTTTTGCGGGTGGTCTTGGAACACGTTAACCGCTAGTAACGAGGGATTACTGTATTGGGAAATATGCTGTGGGAAATCAAGAACATGTCACTTTCTAAAGTTGGAGCGGTATACACTTGAGTAAAAGGAAAAATCCATCCTATTGACAATAAGTTAACGCTAAATATCACAAAGGCCCATCTCTTTCATCTCCTGATGTAATATAGATACTGTTTTTGATCGATTAATAGCTCTTGTCATGGGTCAATCCATGGTTGGGTCCAAGACTAAGTTGAAGTCGACTCCAACCAGACACTGAGCCTCAGTTGCCAATTTTGATATCAGGTCACTAAAATAGGTAGCATCTTCATGGTTAGGGCCATATACATTGACTGATGTAATTCTGCTTGTTTACTTTACAGTTAATTAAGATACATCTACCATTCTTATCTCTTTCTTCTGTTACTTAAACATATTTTTAATAACAATAGCTACTTTTGACTTTGCAGAAAATGTGGAGTGGTGAACATGTCCAACCCAATCCCTTTTCAATTTGGCATGTTCTTTCTCAGAGAGGTAGGCTTATTGAATAAATGTGATATCAGTTAGAATGACTCTTTAAGTATGTAAGAATATTTTTTCACTGGATAGGTGAATTAATTAAGGGAGAGCGTCTCTTTTTCGTAGCCGGGTGCCTTCTTTGTGAACTGCAGTTCCTCTTTAAATTATATCGTGCCATGTACCAGTACAGGCGAAGTCTGTTTTAGAACTGGTTAACGTTTTTAGTGTTGTGACAGAGCAAAATGAAGCAACTGTTGAGAGTCGCCCACAGAGGTTATGACTGCACGTCCATCATGATCAGCTGCAATCCGGAAGTCATCAAACCTCAATTTTATTGGGAAATCTGATGCCCAGAAGATAAAAAAAGTTTTCAGCAGTTCAGGTAAAGCTGATTTAAAAATAAGAGTACTCAACATTAACCTCATATTGGACAAAAAAAAATAAAGTAGAAAATAAATTTGCATCTTGCAGATGTTGGAAAAACAATGAAAAAACATTGTGTAATTTTGACTGAGACATAAAATCTAAATATTATTTGAAATTATTGTGGGATCAAAAGATTTCAAAAGAGCTGACACGTACCAGAAAAACACAGAAATGGAGAAACAGCACAATCGGCACCCCTCCGAATCTGTCACCCTCAAATCTATTGAGCGATGTGGAGTTGAAGCAGGTGGTGTTGTCGAAGAAGATGGAGGGCGAGCTACCAACCGGCAGGTCCCAAAACATCCACCACGAAGACATCACTGAAATGGCACCAGCAGTTTGTCTGAAGAGATTGGTCACAGCACATCTTAGAAAATGCCATCAAAGAGTAAAAGCTACCAAGAAAAAACATGGCAGTGCTAAACTCAACACTATACTCATCTTAAATTGATATTTAAAACAATTTCAGTGTTAAGATTAAAAGTAAAATAGTAAGGAAATAAATCTATTTTAAATATTTTAATAATATATAAAACAGTAAGGCAAAGTGAAAGCATCTCTGCCTAGTTAGAAACTTTTGACGATCAATCACCGTCATTACGGTTTTAAAATTAAGTGATTTTTGCATCAGTTGAGTCTGATAAGAGTTGGCAAAGAGTGTAAAGCACCTGTTCCAACACAAAAATCAAACAGTAAATTCTCTGTTGAAAGAAAAACCTGATATGTACAAGCATTAAAGCACTTGAACTCAAACCTTTCTCTACCTTTTCTTGAGTCACTCTGCTTTTTATGAAAAATTTAAACATAAAAGGCTGCTTCATACTCTGCCTCACTCCTCAAATCTGCTGGGATAAGCTCCAGCAACCCTGCAACCTGCGACAGCGGAAGAAGCGACTATTGAACATGAGTGAATGAATGGCAGCTTCATGTTTGACTGACTCGTCTTGACTCTGAAATCATGTTACTCTACTAACATTGTCAACTGATGCCGAATGACCACTCCCTTGTTAAACTAGCTAACACCTACAAGAAGATGGCACAAAGATTGGGGGGAAACGACATGCAAAAATGCAACGACTGGAGCAACATTGGCAAAACTATGCCATTGGCATGCTAATTTCTATTAGCAGTTCACAGGAAAACTTGCCAGGGCAGTGAAATCTTACATTCGACAAGAGTTAGTGTGTGCCAGCCTCCTGTAACCATGGGAACAAAAACATATCATCTGCACCTGGGACAACCAATCAGAAATATCCCACTGGATGACAGCTGGTGATTGTGCAGGTCCATGAAAAGGAAGACTACTGCTGTAATCTATGTTGATGGGAAGCACAATAATTACAGATTGCAATAAAGTAAATTAAAAGATAGTTACTTCATTTTTCAAATTTATGACATTACATTAACCAAGTCTTTTACAAAAGTTGTAATTAGGAACAAATTGGGTCATTTTCAGCAGAAACTTTCTGAACATAAATTAACATCTGCAGATAAACACTCTTGTGATTTATTAAATCCCATACAATTTCCACTCACTTTTTTAGAGAAAAATACCCCATAACACTTATATTAGAACGTTACTGGAGGAGAAACGCCTGACATACTTGTAATGGGTACATTTTTTCACTTATTTTGGATGAATATGTAAATAATTGTTGTTTTTTTCTAATTCTATGAGAGTAAACCCAGAAATAGCGTATTTGTCACATTGATCGATGATGTGCTGAGATAAACTTTCAAAAACGATGTGCTTTCTGTTGTGGAGTCCATTTAAAATCCTTGACAAGTGTTCAACAGCGCCCTCTCTCGCCATCCTCCCCGAACTACATGAAACACGAACTCGGGAGTCATGAGTCTCCAATTATTGTTTTATTTTTTAACTCTGGTCATGAAAACTGGTGAAATTGCTGTTTAGTAGGCGATTTTCGTGCTCTAACTGCTCTATTTACTACAGCAATTCCGCTTAAAGTAGCTCAGTAACTTCCTTTCCTTAAACAGTAAGCCGTCCTGACAGCTGTTTACAGTTCGTACTGTTCAAAGTGGAAAAAAAAATAACCGAAATTAACATTTAAAACCACTTACTTTGTTCTGTTCGGGATAACCAGAGAAAGAGCTCCGCTACTCGAGTGTTAAGCCACGTAACAGAAATGTTTACTCGACGTAAATCAAGAATTTGCCAACAGGAGATGTCAAAATAATTTAGTACTGACCAGATGTACTTTTCTCGAATTAGCAAAACAAATTGTGTTTCAAAGTTAATCTCATAAGGTGAGCTGACATACATATATTTTTGTATTCAATCCAGCCGATGACGACTCTTCTTTGTGTGAAAAACACAAAACATATAGCTACCTCAGTCTTTCGGCTCTTCCTCTATGAGTTCTGTAGACGCCGCAACCGTCAGCGAGGCGGCTCTACCGCTCCCGGACCATTCGACCAAGTGACAGGTACCTTAGCCAATCACAGCTGAGTTATGACGTCACAACGTTCACAGTGCGCCCAAAGATCTTTAGTGCGCTAAGATGCTTTAGGTGGTTCCTTATCTTTATATTTCTATTTCTATAACAATACTCCATATCTTTCATATTCAAGACAGCAAAATATCATTTTTAGATCTGAAGGGTCCTTAAATTGTACTTTGTCTCAAAAATACCATGAACAGCATCAGTCAACAAGGCAGTCAGAGACTGGAACATCCTCTTGTGTGCCTCTAGCTTCCTGAAAATGTTGTTGTTTGTTTTGTAATTATATCTCATCAGGTTTCCCAGTTGTGCAACTAAATGGTATAAAAGTGAAAATTTGACCTTGACCTATAAGAATGAAAATAACAATAAGAATACCTTTATTCATCCCACAATGGAGAAATTTGCTCGATTTCGGCAGCGGGGAAAATGGGGTTCAAACATACATACATACATACATACATACATACATACATACATACATACATACATACATACATACATACATACATACATACATACATACATACATACATATAGGGGCATATAGGGGCAAGACAAATAATTCTTAATATAATAAATAACATAAATATCATGTCACATAATATAATATAATATAATATAATATAATATAATATAATATAATATAATATAATATAATATAATATAATATAATATAATATAATATAATATAATATAGGTAGCACGAAGGGGCAGTGGGCTGTCGATGCACAGCAAGGCGGTTCCAGGTTCGTGTCCTGCTCAGTGCGGAGTTTACATGTTCTTCCCGTGTCTGCATGGGTTCTCTCCGGGTTCTCTGGCTTCATCCCACCTCCAAAAACATGCACTTCAGTTTAATTGGCTGGTCCCAAATTGACCGTAGGTGTGAACGTGTGCATGCATTGTTGTCTGTCTCTGTGTGGCTCCGCGGTGCACTGGCATCGCGCCCTGAGTTTCCCCCACCTCACATCCAAGCCAGCTGTGATAGGTTCCGGCTCCCCGTGCATGTTGTCCCTGTGTCAGTATGGGTTCTCTCCAGGTTCTACAGCTTGCTCCCACCTCCAAAAACATGTGCTTCAGGTTAATTGGCTGGTCCCAAATTGACCGTACTGTAGTTATGAGTGTGTGAGTGCATGGTTGCCTGTGTAGCTCCACTGCCTCACACCCCAAGCCAGCTGGGATAGGCTCCAGTTTCCTGCGACAGCGGACAAAGCGGTCAGGAAAATGAATGGATGGATAATATATTATAATACAGTATTCCCTTGTTATTCATAGTTAATGCGTTTTAGGACTATCCCTGCCGCACACCCCCAGTCGGCTGGAGTAGCCTCCAACACCCCACGACCCGCAACAGTGGAATGAAGGTGAAAGAATTAATGAATCAGATCTTGCACGTTCTCCCTGAGTCTGCATGGGTTCTCGCCAGGTTCTCCGGCTTCCTCCCACTTCCAAAAACATACATTTCAGGTGAATTTGCTGTTCTCAATCTGACTGTAGATGTGAGTGCATGCATGCATGTATGTATGTCTATATGTGGCTCCGCGGCGCACAACAAAAAGCTTTAGTGTACACACTCTAAACCTTGTTGGTCTTCCTGTGTCAAACACATCTCAGCTTTGATTGACTATGGTACTTCAGTACTTCAAAGAACCTTACTTCAAAGGTAAGGTACTTCACTTAAAAAGTCACCTGTCACTTCAAAGCCCAGGGAATTATAAATACTCTGGTGGGTGGACGAACTTCCTAGGTTAGCTGTTGTTAGCTAGCGAGTAGTTTTTAACAGCACATAACGATAAAATACATCTATGTTATAGTATCATCACACAAACGATGGACTCAAACACGTTATACTTTGCTTTGGAGCTCATTGCCGGTAGCGGACAAACTTTAAACGTAGAACAAAGAACCGCTTTACAGACGTCTCTACTTCTCTTGAGGAAAGACTACAAATTCCAGCGGGTTTTGTTTTGGGGCAAAATATTCGGATTGAAACAGGACTATTTTATCACCCAGGGGAGAGGGGAAGATGAGATGGAAGATATAAAATATTTCTACAGGTAAAATAGCACCGATCACTATTGAAAGCTCTTCCGATCATGTTTCCTATGACCACTTGCTGTGTTCTCTCCAGCTTCAACTGCATCGACTGGTTCCTGTTGCCCATGGTCACAGACACCATGGTTCAGGAGGTGTCCACAGCTGCTAAGGGCCGCTTCATGGGAGACCCCTCTCATGTCTATCAGCATGTTGAGGTCAGTCAGGATGGGAAGGAGGTGGTGAGTCTGATCAGGGTCCTGTCGTTGTGAAAATAGAGAGCTAGCAGATGAGAATCGATGCCGAGAGCTGAATCTTGTTTTAATAATCTGGGGAGTTGCTAGCCATTAAGTTCCAAAGGGGCTGTTAGAACTTATTACATCAATTCAGTCTTGAATATCTGCTGAGTGTTTGCAATGTGTTTTAAACTGCTGCTCCCATTCAGCGGGGCTGCTGCACATGAAATAGAAAATTCACAGTTCCCAGCACATTCTCAGTGTTTTGAAAGATAGGGTTCCCTTGAGCAATAAGGCATCATTTTAATTCAACCACATACTGAATCCAAATAAAGAAATGTGACAACACCTTCATGAAAAGGAACAAAAATAAAAGCACAGAAAATGTACTGTCTTTAGGCCGACATACATCTCTTGCCTTTTATCTCTCATACCAACTCTATCTCCTCCTCTCGATGGTTTGTTCTTCTTTTCAGACCAAAGTCAGTGAGGAGAGTAGGTTGGCAGTGGCAGTTCTTCAGATTGATGAGGAAGCCTCTGTGGTACCACGTGGAGCCTTTGTGAAGAATCCACATGGCCTCATCCAGGTCAACCGCAGCTTTGGTGGTAAATATATACTCTGCAAGATTCAATAGTAACATTTGCTTATTGGCTTTTCAGTGACAGAGATGCATAATGTAGCTTTCTGGTTAGTTTGTATTTGTGAAACATACATGCATACACTGTTTTATTATGATATTGCCGCTACTTGCATCATATGTGCTGCAAAGCAGTTTAAATTACAAGCACACGTGTATTGGTTATCAGGTCTGTCCTACTCAGAAGCAAGCAAAGTTGACAACTTCCTTCACTTCAGCAAACCAAAAAATCTGAAGAAGAAGTCCATCCTGGAAATGGCTGATCTGAACCCAACCACCGACTTCCTGGATGTACTGAGCGATGACATTCCCAACGGTGAAGCCACAGAATCCTGCCTTTCCTATATAAAACTACTTATTTTGTTTGAAAGCATACAAATAACTATATCCTAAAATATTTAAGCATGTGAAAACACAGTAAGCCCACAAGGTTTTCCTCAGGAAACATTCATTAATTCAAGCCAGTGCATCCAGATCTGGACCCAGTAAAACAACTACTTTCACTTTTTATAAGAGCTCTTAAGGCCCTTACAATATTAGTTTTACAACATGAACGTTTTCATATTGATTGTCCCTGAAGTTATAATACTTTGCTGCTTGATGTGTGATTTGCAGCATGTACTATGATGATTCAACTAATGGAAAGTAGAAAGGACTTCCATCCAAAACTTGGGAATCATTGCAACACTAAAATGATTCAACCTACCTGCAACACAGAGCATGTTCTGAGAATTTGTTCAAAGAATTTCAATTCAGCTTTGGAAATCATTGAGTTGTTGCATTCAGTAGTCTCTGAAGGTTCAACAATATCAGGAGTGGTGGGTTTGCATTGATTCTTTTCATGTCACCTACAGTGTATGATTGTGTGGACTAGTTAGAATGAATATTTACAGCCTTTTAAAAATCCAATGGGAAGCCGAGACATTTAAGCTGCTGCAATACTACACATGAAAACTTGAAGACTGTAAAGTTAGGTGCGTTAAAGTCAGACATTTTAATTGGCTGCTTAGCTGGATGTACACATCCCTTGGCGAATGTAGGTTGAGGATCTGGAAGAACAAGAAGATGTGGAGGACAGTCAAGCATTCATTGTTTTCTCTGAGGCCAATTATAATTACAGTGCGCCCTTGTTCCTCGTGGTTAATGTGTTCCAGGAACCACACGCAATTTACGAATTCTGCAAGTTTGTCAGTGTCGGCAGTGTGTCATAGACTGCTTAGCAGGAAGGAGATACAGAAAGGCTCCAGTCTCCAAAGATCTCCCCATGTGATTCTCCTGGGTAGGTCCCACTTTCTGAGGCACTTAATTGGCTTATCCTCTATCGGTGGAATCACTTCTCCTTGCACCTGCAACTTGACCCTGTTTGTCAATCTACCTTTCCTGATCACCATTTCCCTGGATTTTTTTAGGCCCTATCTTACCTCTAATTGTACAGCCAGTTACGATTCCCTTTTCCAGGGTTTGCCTCTGTGTTGTAAAATGGGCTGTTTTCCACTAAAGTAGCTAGATGATCATTCCCTTGATGTGCTGAGGGATGAGGTAATGGTCTAGTGCTGCATGGATGAGGGCAGGGCATGGGGGATTGATCCATAGGCATTGGCCAAATCCAGCCAAACAACGATCAACCTGCCTTTGCAGATTTTGGCCTCCCGGATCATCTGACTGAGAACTCTGGATGTTTGGGTATTCCAAACATCCGGAGAAGCCTGGAATCCCACCTTTCTGGATCAATCAATCAATCAACTTTTATTTATATAGCGCTTAATCATATCTGAAGACATTTCAAAGCGCTTTACAGATACAAAGCCAACAATGTCGATGTATCTGTTCTCTGTCATTTATGATGTCATCCTATTGGCCAGTAAAGAAAAGAAGATTTTCTGACAGGGATCTTTGGTGAACTGACCACTTTTCTCCCTATCCTTCCTTCTTTTCTGAATGCTTTCTGTTCTCTGGAGTCTTCAAACACGTTCCTGGAGTTAACTTGTCAGATCCTTCATACCTTCCCTTTCATCGACTGGGGTTTTTGAACTGCTTTTGAGTGTTTTGATTTCTTCCCTCAAACTATGGATTTCCTAAGGCCTAACTAAGGCCTCTTCTGTTTTTGCATGTTTTACCACAATGACACTTTACTTCCAATACCTCCCCAGTTAGAGTTGTTTGGGTGAGCCTTCTTGTTATTCCTAAGTCTGTTATCCTGGCCGTTATCATTGTGTCTGTCCTGTTGATTCGCTCATGCTCCTCCCCTCTCGGCGGCTCTGGGAGGTATTGCTCTGTGTAACTTTCTGTATCTTGATTTGGTGCCCTATTCTCACTTCTCTCAGTGCTCGCTTGTAGTTTAAAGAAGTTTAACAGGCTTAATAATCCCGCCTGTAAAACTTGCTTGGATTGTAAATTTTTAAATAAATACAGTTGTAAAATATTTTTTTACAATAATCCTTGCATATGTATGCGTATGGGCAGCTGTTATATAATGGTTTTCACAAGTCATTTGCCTATGGTCATGAGTGATAGGTCATGACCGCAAGAACGTGATTGCGAATACAAACGGCTGAAATGGGTTTTCGCTCAGAGTAGAGCCACTGCTTCTTTGTATGGGAAGGAGTCAGTTGAGGTGGTTTGGGTATCTGGTGTGGATGCCTCCAGGGTGCCGAGCTAGGGAGGTGCTTCTGGTACGTCCAGCTGGGAGGAGACCTCGGGGCAGACCCAGGACCAGGTGGAGGGATTATACCTCAACATTGGCCTGGGAATGCCCTGGGATCCCCCAGTCAGAGCTGATGGATGTGGCCAGGGAAAGGGAAGTTTGGGGCTCCTTGTTGAAGCTGCTGCTCCCGCAGTTGAAGATGGATGGATGGATGGATGGATGGACGGATGGATGGATGGGTTAAATTGTAATGTAGATATTAAAATCCGAAAGGACTGACTTGTTGGAGAATCTCATAAATGTTGCAGCCGCACAAACAGAGAACATGACGTATAAGCCTCTTGTACCAAATGCTGACAAAATGTCTTTCATTTTTAAATTTAGGATGTTGGAGTCTTCAGTTTGAATGCGCCAGCAGAGTGTGCATCCTCCGTAGCTTTTTGTGGCTCGGAATGACCTTCTACCATGTGCCAATGACGCCACAGCACGGATACATCTATATAGGTCATGGAGCCAAGAATCTGGACCTGCCATTCATGCTATGAAGAAGAAAGAAGAAATCAACTCTTGCAATCCCACGTAGGGCAAGTTATTTATCCACTCCAGTGTTAGTCACACGAGTATGGGATGTAAAAGTAAAATCTTGTTTGTCTCATGATAAATAATAAACTGAAGTACAGTCATGTTCTTTTTGTTCCATTTAGTTCTAATGTACAAAAGCTATTCCTATACAGTAAACAGATACCCGAGCCACCGCAGCTGGCTCCGTTTGAGGTGGAGGAGCAGTAGCACTACTCTGAGCTACTCCCTGGTGTGGTGACTGAGCTCATCTCCTCCTTTCGGTCATGACCCAAAACTCATGACCATAGGTGAGAGTAGGAATGTAGATTGATCGGTAAATAGAGAGCTTCGTCCTACGACTCAGTTCCTTCGCTACGATAGACCTATACAACGAAGCTACAACGGATCCACCCTAACTTCTCCATTTGGGGCAAAGACTCAATCGACCTGAAGAGGGCACACCACCCTTATACTGTCTAGAAATATGGCCTCCGATTTAGAGGTGCTGATCCTCAACCCACTCGCATCACTCAGCTACAAACCGTCCAAGTCCCAGTGTACTGTCCCCGACTGCCATGCGATGTTGCATAGACATGTAAACTATGACAGTGCCTGCACATCCAGAAACTTGAGGTACTCAGGGAGAATCTCATCCACCCCTGGTGCTTTGCCACCACAGAGTTTGGCAACCAACTCGGTGACTTCAGCTTGGGTGATGGACGGGTCCACCTCTGAGACCTCAGGCTCTGCTTCCTCTGTGTAAAACCAGGTAGCAGGATTGAGGAGATCCTCGAGTATTCTTTCCACTGCCCGACAATATTCTCAGTCAAGTTCAGCAGCTCTCCTCCTCTACCGTAAAAAGTGTTGGCTATGCACCGCCTTCCCCTCTTGAGGAAATGGTTTGCCAGAATTTCTTCGAGGTTGACCAATAATCCTCTTCCATAGCCTCCCAAAACTCCCAGGTCCATATTTGCTGCCATGACTAATCGGGTTGCAGTATGCCTGGCCTGCCTGTACCCATCAGCTGCGTCCGGAGTCCTACAATTCAACAAGATTTGATAGAACTCCTTCTTCAGCTTGACAGCATCCCTTGCTTCCGGTGTCCACCACCGGTTTTGGGGGTTACCGTCGCGTCAGCCACCAGAGGCCTTGTGACCACAGCTCTGAGCAACGGCTTCAACAATGGAGGTGGAGAACATGGTCCACTCTGACTGACTAACTGTCACCAGCCTCTGACAAGTTTCTCCCGGAGGTGGGAGTTGAAGACCTAACTAACAGAGGGTTCTGTGAGACGTTGCTAACAGACTCTCAAAACACGTTTGGGCCTGCCGAGTCTGTCCAACCCCCTGCTCTGCCAGCAGATCCAGCTCACCACCAGGTGGTGATCGGTTGACAGCTCTGCCCCAACATATGCGGTCGGATGTCTGATGATAGAACAACAAAGTCGATCAATGACCTCCGGACTGGCTACCCGACTGAAGAGATATACCAAGGAGATAGAGGCCAGGAGAATAAACAACACCTTCAAAGGTGTACTCTCAGTGTCAGAGAAATAACAGCAGCCAATCAGACCCACGAAGAGCTGAGGTGGAGAAATACTGGAAGGGCATCACACAACACTGATGTGCAACAGCTAGTGGACCTTAGGATTGACCACAGCAACCTCCCAGAACAAGAACCAGTAACCATCTCAATGTCAGACATGCAAGAAAGAGTGTCAAAGATGAAGAGTTGGTCAGCACCAGGCCCCGATATGATCCATACATACCGGCTAAAGAAGCTGACAGCACTCCATGAGCATCTAGTAGCACAGATGAACCAGCTGCTAGGGGATGGGACGCACCCAGAATAGTTGACTGAAGGCAGAACAATCCTGATAATGAAAGACCCACAGAAGAGATCCACCTTATCCAATTACTGGCCAATAATCTGTCTCTGTACACATGGATCAATATATGAGCGGGGCACAGAAAGGAGTTGGTAGTAACACCAGGGGAGCCAAGCACTAGCTACTGGTGGACAGAGTAGTACACAGAGCCTGTAAGAACAGGGAGTTTTGTGTGAGTTTTGTATGCCCTTCCAGTAAGAACAGGCACACCAACCTGTGCACTGCCTGGATAGACTACCAGAAAGCCTATGATTCAATGCCACACACGTGGATACTGGAAAATCTGGAACTGTATAAGATCAACAGGACACTAAGAGCCTTCATCAAGAACTCAATGGGAATGTGGAAGACAACCCTAGGGACTAACTCCAAGCCAATTGCCCAAGTTAACATCAAGTACGGCATATACCAAGGGGATGCACTATCACCACTGCTGTTCTGCATAGGCCTGAACCCCCTCAGTCACATCATCACAAACAGTGGTTACGGATACCAATTCCAAAGCGGGACAACAATCAGCCATCTCATCTACATGGATGACATCAAGCTGTATGCCAAGAATGAGCAAGAAATCGCCTCACTGATCCACACCACCAGGATCTACAGCGACGAAATAGGGATGTCATTCGGATTAGACAAATGTGGCCGGATGGTATCAAAAAGAGGCAAGATGATCAGAACTGAAGGGGTTGACCTACCAGGGGGCAGGATAGAGGACATCAATATATAGACGACATCAGCATTGATATTTTATAGCCTTTTCCGCAGTGGGATTTCTAAAATTCTTAAAATGAAATAACTGCGTTTTACCTTAGTTTTGCAATCCGTAATTAATGTTTCCCATTGTTGCTGCCGGCTCATAGACAACAAAGGGGAGGTATGCAGCTCAACAGCACCTTTAATTGACAAGACAGCTTCATGACTGGGAAGCTCCAATTGAAAGATCAATGAGGTATTTGTGTATTTAAAATTGTACAGCCATAGACAAATAAAATCCAGACCTCGAATAAAAATTTGGCAGATATTTTATGTTTACGTTCAACATTCATACAAAAATAACCCAGCCTTCAGGGTGTATTATCTTTTTAAAATGTGCCTTCACAAAAGCACATTTAAAAAGAGTACAGCAAATACACATAAATAATGACATTTAAAAACAAACAAAAAAACAAGGTCTTCAACCATTAATCCTTACAAAAGTAAAAACATTAAATTGTTGTTAGTAAACATCATAAATAAACATCATCATAAATAGTGCATTCTTTTTTCCTTTCCGCTTTTCCCTTCAGGGGTCGCCACAGCGAATCAATTGCCTCCATCTAACCCTGTATTCTCCATCCTCTTCTCTCACACCAACTACCTTCATGTCCTCTTTCACTACATCCTCCTCTTTGGTCTTTCCCTAGGCCTCCTGCCTGGCAGTTCAAAACTCAGCATCCTTCTACCAATTTAGATAGGTAGATAGATAATTTATTCACAATCTCTCCTCTGGACATGTCCAAACCATCTCAGTCTGGCCTCTTGGGCTTTATCTCCAAAACCTCTAACATGTGCTGTCCCTCTGATGTACTCATTCCTGATCCTATCCTTGATGGTCACTCCCAAAGAGAACCTCAGCATCTTCATCTCTGCTACCTCCAGCTCTGTCTCCTGTCTTTTCCTCAGTGACACTGTCTCTAGACCAAACAACATTGCTGGTGTCACCACAGTTTTGTACACCTTTCCTTTCATTTTGGCTGAAACTCTTCTATCACACATCACACCTGACACTTTTCTCCACCCATTCCATCCTGCCTGTACACATTTCTTCACCTCTTTTCCACACTCTCCATTGCTCTGGACTGTTGACCCTAAGTACTTAAAATCCTCCACCTTCTTGATCTCTTCTCCCTGTAACCTCACTCTTCCACTTGGGTCCCTCTCATTCACACACATGTACTCTGTCTTACTGCGGCTAACCTTCATTCCTCTCCTTTCCAGGACAAACCTCCACCTCTCTAGCTTCTCCTCCACCTGTTCCCTGCTCTCACTGCAGATCACAATGTCATCTGCCAACATCATAGTCCATCGAGATTCCTGTCTAACCTCATCTGTCAGCCTGTCCATCACTATAGCGAACAAGAAAGGACTCAGGGCTGATTCCTGATGCAGTCCCACCTCCACCTTGAACTCCTCTGTCACACCTACAGCACACCTCACCACTGTCTTACAGTACTCATACATGTCCTGCACCGTTCTAACATACTTCTCTGCCACTCCAGACTTCTTCATACAATACCACAGTTCCTCTCTGGGCACCATCATATGCTTTCTCCAGATCTAAATATATTATATAAATATTGCATTAGTGACAGGATTCTTGTGAAACACTGAATCAAAAAGGCAGAGAAGAAATCTAGGCCTGACAAAACAACACCAAACTGTACCAGTCCTCCTCTTTGCCATCTGGGATGCTGGTTTTGATTGTCTTGTTCTGGTAACACCTGCATGAAGAAGTTGGTATTTCTGTACAAACATTATGGCTTGTTTGAAATTACAGTAATACCTCACGCATTTGCGCATCAACACCCGTGACTTTACCTCATCGTGGGTTTTTAGTTGGTAGTCATGTGATACTGTGCGTGGATTCTGTTGGCTGACAGCATCCAGAAGTACACTACGTTCCATGAATCTAGGAACGCAGCGCACTTCCATGAGACATAAAAGTGCTTAAACAGTCAATAAAAGAGTGGGAAAAGGTAATACAGATAGAAGGTGGTTTAATATCAGTATTGGGAGGGTTCGTGAACGTTTAATTACCGTAAAGAATTATATAAATAGTTCGCTGCTATCAAGAACAGAACAAAAACACAAATTTCCAGAGCTTTGGAGAGAGGGCATTAAACTATTGTTGGAATGTATTGCACTTCAGTTTCTTCTTCTTCCAGGGGTTTCATGTCAGATTACATGACACAAATACAGAACCATGACAAGGAGACTCCTACAATGGGAACAGCTACATTTATATCTGACAAAAAATAGGATGGTCGCGAGGTCAAAAATTTAAATTTAAAAAACAAAACAAAAACAACCCTCTCGAGTCAATGTTGCTTGCATTGTCAAACATGGTAATCAACAATCAAGCACATTGGCGCTGTGGGTAGCGCTGTCGCTGTACACCACAATTCCCGGTTCGAGTCCCGCTTTTTGCGGAGTTTGCATGTTTTCCCCTTGTCTGCGTCGGTTCTCTGTGGGTTTTCTGGCTTCCTCCCACTTCCAAAAAAAAGTACTTCAGGTGGATTGAACTTTCCAAATTGTCTGTAGGTGTGAGTGTGTGCATGTTTGTCTGTGTGTCTGCAAGTGGCTCTGGGGTGCACTGGCGTCACGCCCAGTGTGTACCCTGCCACAAACCCCCAGTCAACTGGGATAGACTCCAGCACCCTGCATGGCAGAAATAGCGGGTTTGCCGATGAATGAATGAATGAATGACTGAATGAGTCTTGGGCATCCTCTCCCCACAGTTTTGACTCAAAACGCACCAACTCAGAGCGACCAGCTTTCCGCAAAGCTGTTGGCCGGACTGTCCTTTATACTGCCATTAGACTGCTGAGGTTTAGACTCCTCTGGGACACTGGCAGGTAATTCGAAATTCAGCACTTTTGGAAGGTAGACCTGAGTATTGAAAGCAAACGGGTTCATTGATATTAATTTTCCTTTCTCTACTCTGATGTTTATAATGCAACACTGTGATTGCTAATGTATGAGACTGTTGAAGACTACTGAAAAGTCTTAAGCTGGCAGTTTGCTAATTTACTATAAAAACCAATAAAAAAAAAAACAGACTTTACAGCAGGGTTTGAACTCAAGATCAGATCTGTTCAGAAATCTAATGTTGATTCCTGTGTTACAGGACTAGTACCGTACCATGTTGCTTTCTTCCACATTGTTTGTCTCAACCTTATCCTCCTCTTTCACCTGCAGAAGAGCATAAACAATATGAGGGGTTAGCGAGCAGGGTGATAAAAAGGTGAAACCACATGCACACTAACTCACCTTATAGACGTGTGGACTGAGGTACCTAAAATGTCCAAAGCAGGTGAGACCGATGGAGATGAATACAGTGATAAAGAGGACAACCAGTGTGAACACAGATGTAGGAGCCCAAAAACCTGAAGAATCACAGGTAAAGAATGTAATAATACAATCAAGAGGGTGGAAAGTTTGCCAGATGTTTCAGTTCAATCGATTTTCACTTGTTGACTCTTAGTTTGGGAACTTGAGAGAAACATTTTGGCCAACTAAATATATTCATCTCATTTTTCTTACGATTTACGTCTCTCACTTATTTCTCACCTGTTCTGAGGACAGAGAAAAAGTAAAGCCATATCAGGCAGATGATGGGTGCAGCCATAGCCTGATTGATAGCTACTAGGTGGACACTGCGGTCTACGCGAGAAGGTAGGTAGGCAAAGTATATATTGTGTTTGTCCGCCAGGTGCTTAAGAACCATGTAGAGAAGACCTGGAGACATGAATATAAAACAAACAAGATGGAAGCAACACTGTGGCTGACAGGATGAAATTATGAAGACAAACAGATGTATTGATGATTGAATGTGTGCATGGGTACAGTCCAAACTACTCACCAAAAGGCACAATTACAGGACATGTTATGCTGTAAGCCATAATGACAGTGAACACACACAGGAACCAGCCATACATGGCTCCATATTGAAACTCATAGGCCTGGTTCTACAAGGAGAAGTTGAAAATTGCGATTGGCAAAACATTTTCATCGTGTATTGGATCACAGTACACATCTTGGTCAGAAACTTGGACTGCACATTCGATATCCTTTTATTACATGACAACATACAGTATATTATATGTTCTCATTTTCACAACCGCTTCATAGGCTGTCAAGAGTCCCTGGGAGCTGCAGCCTATTCCAGCTGGCTTAGGACGTGAGGCAGGAGAAACTCCGCGCACGATGCCAGGGCACCACAGATATGTTACATTATATTATATTATATTATATTATATTATATTATATTATATTATATTATATTATATTATATTATATTATATTATATTATATTATATTATATTTCTGGAACACCTCTTCAAGTTTTTCCTACATGTTGTGGAAACAATGTAATCTAAAAGAGCCAATTCAAAAAAATGTATTACTGTATAACATTATAATACATTTATAAATAAGAGGTGTAACAGCAGACTGTCTGAACTGTGCTGAAGCTGCAGGTGGCTCCCGAGTGCCAACTTTGAAGACTTTTAGGTGTAGCATTCCTTTTACAGACATGTTATTACAAACCTGTTTGACATTTTTCCTTTCAGCAACTGAGCGAGCAAGAGCCATGCGTATGGTGTAAAGGAGTAAGCCCGGCAACCGGAGCAACTCCATTCCCGAGCCCACCAACGCGGCGGCAGTTACGTAGTTGACAAAAAATGCTCCCTGGTTAGGTAAGAACACACACCTGGTGCACAGAAAGTAAAACAAACACCAAAGAGCAGACATTTATGAATGTAGAATCCTGTCCATTGTTAAAAAACATTGGACCCCATGTGAAAACATTTTGTTTCTCAGATCATTTCTCAAACACTTTTCTTAAGGAAACCTGTTTAAAATAAACTTACAAGTATACTTCAAGTGAAATGGGTAACCTTAATTCAAAGTAAAGTACTTACTTTTATAAATCAAGATGATAAATAGGAAATACTTACTCAAACCTCAGTTTTGCAGTAACTATAAACTCTGTCTCAAACAGCCAGCGGATAAAAACTGCAAGACTGATGCAGAAACAAAAATAGAAAGAAGAAAAGGTTCATCTTAAATCCATGAGGCTTGCATGGGCGATACAACAGAAATCAATCATTCACTTATTTATGAAGTGCATAACAGTACATTCACACAAATGTCAACTACATAGCACATTTTAGGCATCCACATGTATAAGAATGTAACTAAGTGAATGTTACAGTTTCAATAATTGTACTGTTAGACAGTGATAAAGCAAATGACCTGGTGAGTCCCAGTGAGGGGAGGATCAGCACCATGAAGAGCAGGAAGAAGTACAGCTTACGCATCACGCTCATCTGCTCACTGGACCTGAAACACCGATGACAAAGGATGAAAATGTTTTCTCCTGACAACAGAAACCAGTGACTGTGTGAGTAATACCTGGTCCAGTGTGATTCTCCTAGTGTGGAGTAGTACACAATAGTGGGAAGCAATGAAGAGAAGGTCGACAGCATGAGTGTCGAGAAGAACTGGTTCACCACAGCGCTCTACCAAGTAAAACAAACAGTAGATTCCAAACTGTGGAAGCCAACTCTTGATTGATAAGTGTGAGTGTTGTGTCTGTGTGAGTGAGTCTCACATTGATGTAATAAATAGGCTGAATCAAATTCAACTTGTCCAAGACACTGATAATGATGAACGGGGTTGTGAGGAACATTAGCAGGAACAGAAGGAGAAAGTTGAGCATCAAGTAGCGAATATACCAGGTAAAGCCACGCGCCGAAAGATTCTCCCTACAAGAAGAACACAAACCGTTATGAGGAAGAAAGACGGTGGAGGTACACTCTAATTCTTCCCCCGTGTCTGTGTGGGTTCTCTGGCTTCCCCCCCACTTTCAAAAACATGCACCTGAGGTGAATTGGCCACTATGAAATTGCCTGTAGGTGTGAGTGTGTGCGTGAGTGTCTGTCTGTGTCTCTATGTGGCTCCGAGAGTGTCCCCTGCCTCACGGCCCGAGTCGGCTCGGATAGACTCCAGCACCCCGCGAACCACGACAGCAGACAACAGCGAGCACAGAAAATGTGTACTTTAACCAACATACTCTAATTTTGTTGCGTAACCCAGTGTTTTAAAGAGGACAAACTAATTACAAAACTTCCTGGACTGCTTGACTCTAAAAAATATTTTATATAATTACACTCCATCGGTCATATGGCCATTAAAACTCCATGTGATTCCATGTAATTCCACTGAAAGTGATTTAATCATGAAATTACTATCTATCCCTATTTCCACCAGTGTCATGAATTCCTTGTCCTGTGATCTCTACTGAGCACAATGAGGTCTAGATGTCGAGGGACTCACCAGTACAAATCTTTGGGATGAGGTGCAAAACTGATCTGCCACTTGTTCACTTCCAGAGTGTCACTTTTGGATGAAGGCTTGGGTGGCGTCCTAAAACACCTGTTTTTAACACTACACTCTAGCGCATTGAAGTCTTTAAGGATACTGTAGTGAGTTAAAGGGAGAATGCATATCAACTGTTATAAGGCCCAGTTCTACTAGAAAGTCATGTGGTAACAATAAAACCAGAAATCACTGGACAATCATTGATAACTGAAGGAATATCGCTGCTTCTATGAGTCACTGATAAAAAAAACCCCTATACTCACAGTTTGGCCATCAGTTCGGATTGTAAGGTGACAAAAGCAATCCCCAGGGGGCTCTGTGGAACAAGCTCTACGTGCTTCCTCACCTCTTCCAGCAGGTCTATTTCTTTAGCTCTGTAGAACTCTATGGCATCAACCTGAACACCAAGAACAAACAAAGTCCTGATGGTAAAATAACGACTCTTTTGTTTACTTTCACATTCTTATCTTCAAATAAATGGTACATCAAAGTCAAACACATGTTATCATCTGGTCATTCTTACCCTCTGAGAGTTGTTACAGCAACACAGGTAACCACAGAAACGGGGGTCAATCTGCTCACGTTCCCCTGAGGCCATTGTTAAATGCTCGTAGTAACACAGATTTTTTCCAGCACGCACCCTGGGGTTAAGAAAGCAAACAAACAAAAACAAACAAACATAAGCTGGTTTGAATTTTAAAATAAACATATGTATATTAGAACACACTATTAAACAATTAAGAGCAATTAATTGCACTCTTGTGATGATTCTATAGGCCACTAGCTCACTCTAAGTCTGGGGCTGGGAACCTGAGTGCGGCTGGTTCAAGTCCCACGTCGGGCAAAATATTTTGAGAGGTGCCAGATCACTTCCTACACACTGCTGAAGTGCCCCTGAGCAAGGCACTTTCCCCTTTGTAACCCCTTTATACTGTAAATTACTCATTGGGAGCACCACGAAGGAGCTACCTTCCGTCCTACCTCTCATCTGCATGCTTACAGGCCCTGTGTGTGTGTGTGTGTGTGTGTGTGTGTGTGTGTGTGTGTGTGTGTGTGTGTGTGTGTGTGTGTGTGTGTGTGTGTGTGTGTGTGTGTGTGTGTGTGTGTGTGTGTGCGCACACATACACATACGCATGTGTTTAACAAATATGCGAACACTAGAGTGGATGAACAATTTTACTTCAGGGATTAATAAAGTTTAATCTTTAATCTTTAATGCTGACTTGCATGTGCTTCCATCTATGAAATGGACAGAGGGGAATGTTTGCATGATTTTCATTCATGTTGAACTTCTTACCTTTCCTTATCAAGGTATATGACTTTTCTCACATTGTAGGCCAGGGTCACAGCACACACTGTACAGGAAGGATACGCCTCTCTATAAAAAAAAATAAAGCACTGATACTGAGGAATGCACTCTACAAACGTACTTTACAAAATATAGAAAGAGTGAATTTAACGCTTCAGTTCACTCACGTGAAATAATTATTTACATCTTCCTCTGTTGCTGTTTTAGGGATTGAATACACAAACAAAGTGCGTTTGGCCTACAGAAAGAAAGATTGATCAGTCGGGCATCAGCATAAGACAGTACCAAGTTAGAGTGTTTGATGAGTGTAATTAAAAACTGTACTACGTTGGGTGGTTTAGCTACTTCAGACAAGTAGTGCAAATAGTCAAATACCATTTAAATGTGTACATTCTTTAGCTTGATTGGGAATGCTCAAAGTCTTGTAACAGACACTCACTGTCTCTCTGCCCTTTTCTTTGATTCGTGATGTGTGGTGTCGCAGCATAAAAACTGTAAGGATCAGGTACAGAACAGCAAAGATTGTATGCAGCCACAACAGGTTGTTTCTGAAATGATGGACACTGTTAAGCATTGAACTTCACTGCAAAACTGTTTGACCATTGTTCATAGCTGTTACCCTTCCTGAAGATTCCCAATAGTCGTCTTTCCAAATTCATTATCTGCAAGATATACAGAATATTCAGTTTTTGCAAATATCAGATATGTATTAACCTCAAATGCTGAGCAATTGCTGACCCTTCATATGAACATAAAGTAGTTGAAAAATTATAAAACAACTCTTCTCTTAATCATATATATTCATAATCATATATAAACATATATTAAAAAATTGAATATTGTACAACTGTGCAATGTCAGACAATCTAATCACACAGTAGAGAACATAAAGACGCACTCAGCAAATATCCAGACAGGTTGACCGGCAGTATTACTCCAAGGGAGGTGGCAGTTAGGATCAGAAGCAGCACGATCAAATGACGCTGGAAGGATAGGTAGTGAACTGCATCCACGCCACATTTTTCTTTTATTTTTTCATCCCTGGAGCAAACAAAATTAAAAATTACTTTGTATACTGATTTTTTCTTAAACAGACTACGTACAATAGTTACTCACTCCATTTTGAGGACGTAAGGCAGCAAATTGCAGTAACCCTATCAGGAAGAGATAAATTTGAATACAAAAGCATACACTGAAGATTAAAGTACTGGGTATAATGTGGCACATTCTTCATTCAAGTGAAATCTCTGCAAAGCCAATCTTTGCATCTTCTACGTCCTTAGTGGTTGCAGGTTAAATAATTTTAAAAAAATATTTAAGTTACCAATTCATGCTCTGGATCATCTGAAGCTGAGTACATGAGTCCATAACGCTGATGTGATGACTCAAAACACCTAAATGACAATTGAAGTAATTTGAGCGACTTTTAGACCAGATCAGTTTGGGGCAATTCATTTCAGATAGTGTAGTTCGACACCTGATAAAATTGATTAAAAAGAGTACAATATGGGACCTTTAACAACAATCTACTGTATATTCAGACTATGTACTGACCCCTCACTGTCTGCAACCAAAGCCAGGCGCCCGTAGTGCCAGAACTTCTTCCTTATGATGAAGAAAAGGAACAGCAGCATCTGTAGGTGGCAATGGAATTTGAACAGATTATTTTTCACCATCTGATATTAATTATATCACACCGTATGTCAATATGTCCAATGCCTAGACAAGGATTAAGTGACAGTTGATTATAAAAAGAGGAATTTATTTTCCTTTCATTGGTTAATGTAAAAATAGACAATTTCATGCTTCCAGGGTTTCATGAAGTTCATCAATGTTTGCTTTGTCAAGCGGTGTTCAAATCATTGCTGCATAGATATATTTTCACTTATAAGGCCATGTCCACACGTAGCTGGGTATTTTTAAAAACAAATATTTTCTTCCTTTGGTTAGGCCTATCATCCATACGTCAACGCATATTTCCATCACAAAACACTGATTGTTGAAAACGCTAGCCAAAGTGAAGATTTTTGAGAACATCGGGTATGCTTTTGCGTGTCGACAGCTGTGACCAGTGTTTTCTGTCTTGATTCATCTTGCCTGTGTGACGTCATACGTGTGTGACCCGTGTCTACATATACAAATAGAATAGATGTCATTAAAACTGTGTTGGTTAAAATCGTTGGTTGTTGCTCTGTCGCGACTATTGTCCGAGCGTTTTTAGTCATCTTGTTGAAGCCCGACTGCTGCTTCACATTGAACACAGATAAAAGTCGGCTATTTTCCAATGTGCAACTGCTCCATGTCAATGACATGTTGAAAAACATGTTTGACACCTAAATATTTGTTCTTCTGCTTTTTCTTTATTGGAGTCATAAAGAGAACTTTGAGATGGAAGTGGTCCTCCTGGAGGAATGACATGACTTCCCGCATGTCTTATCCTCGCTCCTGTCATTGTCGAAGCTGTTATGGAGTTGTTATGATTATAAACCTGTAGATCAACGCACTCATGCGGTTACAGGTGGATGGAGTTGTTGTTTTTTTAAATGCTGTTATGTGGACACAATTTTTTTTTCTAAGCAGGGGGAAAATATTCATTTTTAAAAATACCCAGCTATGTGTGAACATGGCCCAAGACTAAAATGAGTTAATTATTTCAGGCAGTCTTTGCTGGAGTCATGAGAACAGGTAGAGATGGTACCTGGATGCCAATTTTATTGGGAGATTCGAAGCCCGGCAAAAGATAAAATAGTTTTCAGCAGTTGAAGCAAAGACTGTTGAAAATCTATCTAAACTTCAGAAAATAAACACTCAACAATCACCTCATACTCAAAAAAATAAAAAATAAAAAACCTCTTGCTTCTTGTCAGATGTTGGGGAAAAAAAAGATTCTAGTGTAATTTTGACGGTGACACACAAAATTTTTGAAACAATTGTGGGATTAAGAGATTTCAGAAGAGCTGGCACGTACCACAAAAACACAGAAATCGAGGAACAACACAATCGGCACCCCTCCAAATCTGTCACCCTCATATTTATAGAACAATGTGGAATTGAAGCAGGTGGTATTGGCAAAGTCGACGGAGGGCGAGCTACTGAATGGCAGCTCCCAAAACCTCCACCATGAAGACATCACTGAAGTGGCACCAGTAGTTTATCTAAAGAGATTGGTCACAGCACATCTTAGAAAATGCCATCACAGAGCCAAAGCTAGCAGAAAGAAACATGGCAGTGTTAAAATAAATAATGCTATAGAATTATAGAATATGAATATAGTATCTTAAATTGATCATGCAATCAATTATTTGAAACATTTTTAATGTTAAGATTAAAAGAAAAATAGTAAGAAAATAAATCTATTTTCATTATTGTCATAATGTATAAAACAGTAAATAAAAAGTTATAGAATCTCTGCCCAGGTAAAAACATGAAGACTTCCTCAGGGGACCTAAGCCATGTACTCCTACAAAAAACATTTCAGCCATGGGATGCAGTGTGTTGCTGTGTTTTCAACCAACAAAACTCTTGACGATCAATCACTGTCATTATGGTTTCAAAATAGTGATTTATCCATCAATTGAGTTTGAAAAAAGTTAGCAAATAGTGTAAAACTCCTGTTCCAATGGCCCAGATGAAATAAATTAAAAAACCAAAGAGCAAATTCTCTGTTTAAAGAAAAAGCTGATATGTATGAGCATTAAAGCACTTGAACTGTAGCACAGTAGGTAGCACTGTCACCACACAGCAAGGCTGTGCAGAGTTTGCATATTCTCCCCATTTCTGCGTGTGATCTCTCCGGGTTCTCCAGCTTCCTGCCACCTCCAAAAACATGCACTTTAGGTTAATTAGCCAGTCCCAAATTGACCTTAGGTGTGTGTGTGTGTTTGTCCGTGTATATGTGTGGCTCTGCGGTGCACTGACATCGCACCTGGAGTTTACCCTGTCTCACGCCCCCAGTCAGCTGGGATAGGCTCCAGCGACCCGTGACCTGCAATAGCAGCTGAAGTGGTTTAGAAGATGAATGAATGTAAGAACTCTTTTATGAGTTAAAGCACTGGAAATCTAACATTCTACAATAGTTAGTGTGTGTCAGCTTTATGTGACCTTGGGAAAAACAACAGATCACCTGTACCTTGGACAACAAATCAGAATTATCCGACTGTATAACAGCTGGGTTGTGCAGGCAAGAAGCAAGGTACAATCCAGGTGCAGCACTGGTGCACCGCGGAGCCACATTAAAGACACACAAATATGCACCCACACAATCACACCTACGGACAATTTGAGAGCAGCCATGGTTTTTAGAGGTGGGAGAAAGCCGGAGAACCCAGAAAGAGCCCACGCAGACACAGGGAGAACTTGAACCCAGAACCCTCTGTGACGAGGCACAGTTGCTAATCATTCCTCATCCTGGCCAGGTCAGTTTTACAGGACAAAGTGCAGGTTTGGCATAGAGGGAACAGCTCACATGTGCAACATGGTATTTTGCTCTGGCACAACACATTCAAATATTTTAGCTAGTGTGACAAACTTCAAATTCTAAAGATGGTTTTTCACAGTTTAAATTAGAGTTATATCAGTTATTTGCTTTTTGTGAGATATACTACTCTAATCTAACAATTTGTCTCGGGACAAATTTTACATTGCACTTACTATTGTGGCTTCTTGAAGAAAGTTATTCAAAAAAATATTAGCTTTCAAAGAGTTAGGGACCTCTTCTTGTCAACCAACACTAATATAGTGTGCTCCTCAGCTTACATGTTATGGAGATCAAAGGGATGCTTTTATGATGTTAGGCCATAGCTATGTATACATTTTTGAACAAAACTAAATATAACTCAATTAAATGTGTTAATCCTTGTCACATTATATGACTTCTTCTTTACCTTTGGGCTTTTTCCTTCAGCGGTCGCCACAGCGAATCAGTTGCCTCCATCTTACCCTGTCTTCTGCACCTTCTTCTCTCACCCCTGGACCCATCCACTGACTGCTGAGAAAGATCAGCTGGCAACAGGGGAAAGTCCTTGTGACGGCATGGAGAGACAGCTTCCAGGAGGGAATAGACCCCAACGGGTCAGTTGTGGGTTAGCTGCCCATGACTGTAGTCTTTCAAGCCGTGTAGGTAGTAGGAGACACCCCATTTAGCTACGAAGAACCAAACAAAGAGAACACCCCCAGAGTCTGCGAGAGCAGGGGCGGAAGAAGACTCATCGGCTGACAAAATGGTAATGACTGAACCGGAAACGACTACAAGTAAAGAAAGCACAGCGTAAGAGAACACCACAGCAACTAGCGCAAGCCCTGCCACAGCGGCGGACCACAAGCTGCAGGTTTTTAGCTGCAGATGGAGGAAGGTAACATCTTTTCGGGGTCTGAGGATTCACCAGGGAAGGAAAAGGTGCTTGAGAGAAGAGAGACAGGGTCCTCACATTGACTACCTCCTGTGGAAGGGGTCAAATCAGTCGATTGAAGCTCACCAACTGGACGAAACCCATAGCTTGGAGAGCATCAGTACCCCTGTCATGGAAGAGGCAAACTCAAGCACGGAATTAGCAGTGGAACAAACACCAGCCGTGGAACTCCAGCTCCTCTGGAGGTTATCATTCGAGCCTCAAAATGGGTCGTGGGTGGACAAAAACTCGGCTCTTGCCACCGCTTCCCTCCCCTCAGAGCCTACATGGATGATTTCACCACCCTGACTACCACCGTCCCATGCACCAGGAGAGGAGAACATCAGTTGGGCCTGTATGAAGATCAAACCATCTAAGTCACGCAGCATCTCAGTGGTGAAGGGAGTGACTTGTAGTTCTTCATCGGTGATGACCCAATCCCCACTGTATCTGAGCAGCCAGTCAAAAGCCTTAGGAGGCGCTATGACGCAAGTCTGAAAGACAAAGACCAGGTGAAGCAACTGCGCAATGACATCAATGCAGGCCTACAGGTGATTGATAATACCCAATTACCTGGGAAGTTAAAGATCTGGTGCTTCCAGTTTGGTCTACTACCCCGGGTGCTGTAGCCCCTGGCAGTCTACGAGGTGCCCATCTCAACAGTAGAGAAGCTGGAGAGAAGAGTCACAGTCCACATTTAGAAGTGGCTTGGAGTTCCGCACTGCCTCACCACCATAGGCCTCTACGGGGACAGTGCCCTCAAGTTGCCCCTCACTAGCCTTACGGAGGAGTTCAAGTGTGCTAAAACACAACTACAGATGATCATGAACGAATCCAAAGACCCGGTGATTAGGGAAAACGCACCAACCTTGGTCACCGGGCGCAAGTGGAGACCAGCAAGAGCAGTGGAGGAGGCAACAGCAGCTCTCAGACATGCTGACATCGTGGGGATATCAACATGCTCTTCAAAGTCTCAAAGTTAATGTTATCCCATGTTATCACAAATACATGTTGTTGTTGGGTTTTTTTTGGGGGGGGGGTTGTTTTTTTGTTCATTAGTCCATGTTTCTTACATCAATGCTGTTGATTTTTTCGACTGTTCCATGAAATACTTGACGTGTCCAAAATTGTAGAGCTCCCAATATTGAAGTGACTCTGTTGTACTGATCTTTGGTGTAGTAACAATTCTTGTCCGTCTTTATTGCTCATATTTCATCAACTCCTCTGCACTCCTGATCACCATTGTTTTCATCTGGTCCGGAGAAAGCCCCTTTGTTTTGATGAAGATCCTGCAGTTGTTCGTCCAGGTGTTGTCGATCAGCCCTTTCTTCTTCAGTTGTCGAGCTTTTTTAGCGATATCAGCATTCTTTTTAGTGAGATTCTCATTAATGTAGACATTTTTTCCTTTCAGTTTGAAGCCTTGTTTCAGAAGAGCTATCTTGTGTTTACGATTGTTGAATTTTATCAGCACTCCAGGTGGTCTCCTACCTCCAGATGGTAATGGGTAACATGTCTCAGTCTGGTCCGGATCTATAGTTATCTCCAGATCCCTCAGTTGAGAGCTCACTTGTTGCTCCAGAGATTCGATGTCAGCGCTAGCCATAGCATTTCTGTAATTCCTCGGCTTGATTTTGATTCCAGTGATAATCACATCATTTATACGAATGATTTGTTCCAAATCATCCATTCTTTGTTGTCCCTGTTCTAAGACAACAATTTTTCGGTCTTTTTCATCCATGTCTTTCTGCATTTTCTTCATTTTGTCCTTCATTTCTTCCAAGTCGTCTAGCACCAGTTTTAGCTTTTCTTCCCATTTTTTATCAAAGTCACTCCCTAACTTATCAAAGTTGCTCTTTAACTCACTCTTTAATTCTTTCATAGAGACCATCTGGTCTTCAGTATCCTCCGATTTTTCTTTTGGTTTCATCATTTTGCAGAGAATAAGTGAGAGTCAGTCTGGGTATGAGACTGACTAAGGAGGCACTGAAAAAAGCATTTGGAGTAATATTAAGTACAATTTTGTTGTTTTCTGTTTTGTTTAAATTAACTACAAATAAAAACTCTTGAACATTTTTCTGTTTATCTTTATGGAGACCTAAAGTTTACATACTGAATATTTACTGAACAAATACTGAACAAATGCACCTAGGGGGATAGTCCTCATCTCATTGTCCATGGAAATGTTAGTTAACTC
The DNA here is from genome assembly GCF_040054535.1 of Antennarius striatus. Taxonomy (NCBI): domain Eukaryota; kingdom Metazoa; phylum Chordata; class Actinopteri; order Lophiiformes; family Antennariidae; genus Antennarius; species Antennarius striatus. Next base: position 11,617,710 of record NC_090794.1, on the reverse strand, counting down.
TTAATATGGTTATTGGTTGTTATGATCATAACATTATTGTACAGAAACCGTAAGAACACTGGCAAGATCAGGTTCTTGTTTTGACCGTCTATAGCATTGGCAAAACTTGCTGTTCCCTCAAATAATGTTGATGTGACCACACTCTGGGTTACATTAGAGACAAGGGCGATATTTGGGCTTGCAGTGCAGGATGCTGAGTTTTGAACTGCCAGGCAGGAGGCCTTGAGGAAGACCAAAGAGGAGGTTTATGCAGTGAAAGAGGGCATGAAGGTAGTTGATGTGAGAGAAGAGGATGCAGAAGACAGGGTTAGATGGAGGCAATTGTGGTGACGCCTGAAGGGAAAAGCCGAAGGGAAAAGATGTTGTGATTACATTAATAAGGGAAATGAAGGACTGAGAAATTTTCTGAGACTGGAGAGCTACATAAAATAGTGTCACATCACATCATGTGTCCTGCTAATCTACGAAGGAGCTGTAAAACTGGTCATTCAATGTGATTGATAGAATATTCTCTACCAGGGGAGCTGGTCTTGGTGAGTGTTCATGCCAGGACGGGACACTAATTGCACGTTATGCACTTAACAGCTGGGGTATGTGGACCAACTTTGTGTCTGTCCCCATTGGATGTGGAAGACGTTGAAAATGTTAATCTCTTCGCCAGCATGACAGTCGAGATGATTATACAGTGTGTCCTCGTTAGTCGTGGTCAATGCGTTCCAGGAACCACATGCAAATGTTCAAAGCAAGAAACAGACGAAGGCATTAAACTGGACAAAGTGTATAACCACATGAAAAATAAGGTTAAGTTTAAGCCAGATTTGTGCATATTCTGACATTCATTATGATTTCTTATTTATGGATATTAATACTTAAATGCTTTTACTACTAGATCATTTATGGGTAGTAGAAATGCTAATAAAAAAAGGAGTAATTATATATTTTACAGACAGAGTTACAGGTATTTACACTCTATGACAAGCAAGAGCACGTCAATGTCCAAAATGTGAAGGTTTTAATGTGAATAAAATGTTATGTCTGAAAAGTGTTTGTGTCATTTCTTCCAGAACAGGACCTTAAGCCAGACCACAACTGAACCTCACCGACCAAAGCAGGACTCTTCCCATGGCAAAAGCAGGACCCTCACATATAATATACTACAAATCTCATGAAGGGCCAAATCACTGATATATTAAAAGTAAACCAATGAAAATTGCTAGTGTAGTTGGATTCTTTTAATAAGCTACGCAACTTTGTATGATCAGAGGTTTCGAACAAGCGTGATACTGGCGTGTGGCCACAGTGTGCACATCTGATGTTGCTCACAGTGGTCCTCAGTGCGCTCAGGAAGCTTACGTGAATGCCCAGACACATGAAAAATTAGAGGGAACATTGGTTTGGTGTATTCATTCTTCATTGCATGCTGAGAAAAGTGGCAATTCAGCAGTCAATGGTAAAGGAGGATTGTAGCAACTCTGTGGATGCAATTGTCAGAACGTGAATCAACCTATTTATGACCTATGAGGCCATCTCACAATCGAGAGCCGAACAATCCACATCAAAAGAAGCCATGAATTGGGATGAGCGATGATGACTCGGATGAATCAGGATATGATTCAGATGAACGATGCCATGTTTCGAATGAGGGAAGAAATCACCAAAATGCCGGAGGGACTGGGAAAGAAAGGTATATGGATGCTGGGACCAGGAATCTGGCAGCTGACAACAACGACTAAAAGACAGGGCAGACACAGACTCATACATCATTTCAGATGGACAATGTAATTAATTTGTCTGGTCACAACATTATGGCTATATGGACTACTAAACATCATTAAACAACTTACGTTCACTCAAGGAACAGATGGAGACATGTGCAGACACGTGTCTATTGGGACTTAGTGGAAGGGTTGAAACAATGTGCCAAAATGACTGTCAAAATTCATGATTCATTCATCTTCTACCGCTTTGTCCGCTGTCGTGGGGTGCTAGAGCCTATCCTGATAGGCTGGGGCTTGAGGCGGGGGAAACTCTGCGTGTGACGCCAGTGCACTTCAGAGCCACACAGAGATGCAGACAACCACGCACGCACACACTCAAACCCGGAACCGCCTTTCTGTGCGTGACAGCGCTACCCACTGTTCCACCGTGCTGGCCAGTCAAAGCAAAATCTGAGTAACTCACCACTGAGGAGCAGCCAGGAGTAACTCTTTTTTAGAAGATGTCACCCCAAATTTAAAAGCTGTGATACTGTATGTCTTCATGTTCTCTAGAGAATGATGGAGGAGTAAACACTAACAAACATGACGAAGTAGCAGAATAGGTGGAAGTACTTAAGTATTCCAAGTGACAGGAGCAACCATGGGTTTGTTAAAATAGATAAATAGTAAAATAGATTTGCACCAGTATCCTTGCACCAGTACACTTGCACAATGTATGCATATTACTGCACAATCCCAGCTTCCAGAGGATTCCAAATTGATTTAAAAGCATGTTTTTAAAACCATTTTAAAGCTGAAATCTTCTATACAAATGACATCAGTGTGCAGGAGCTCTGCTCACGCCTGATGACTTGTGAACCACTTTATATATACATATACCGTACTGTAATTTTAGAACCAGCAGAGTCAACTGTAGTTTCTGACTCAACTATCAGGGATCTAGGATTTACAGACTGGTAGTTGTCACTGATGTCATCCAGCAGTATGTTTTCATGTTTTGGTATCATTTGAAGTCTAGGAAATGACAGACATTTCAGACGCATACTATAATGACCTTCTGCATATTTTTACCTGTACCACTATTTTTTGATTATTATTTGTGCTTCAAAATGTCCTTTTGTGAAAACTCATTTTTTGTGTTCATTCTTGAAAGGAGATTAAAATTATTGTTAAAGACAGCAGCTTGTTGCGCCACACAATAACATAAAGGTCACTACTGCCTTGCACTGCAGCTGACAATTTTAACTTTTTGGACCTAATGGAGAAATAAGAAATGAAATAATAAATAAATTAAGTCTCATCATTATAATGCATTATACCAAACACCCCAATCTTTGCTCTTTCATTGATTGTGAAACCTGGTCAGATGTTTTTCTTGGTGGTCCGTAGAGGAGGTGGAGGGTTGAGAGCAATTGGTCAATGCTGCGCATTCCTGAGATTTGAACAAAAATTAGCTTCACATCAGACGTAGTGGAAAGAATGTGAGCTGTTCCAGCGAGGAGACATCACAGACGAGGTGTTCTCATGGTTTGTAGAGAGAGCATTGCTAACCAATGTCATGGACCCCTATCAGATGTGCCTGCAGTCAAATAAATGAATCCAATGCAATTAGTCATTCAATTTGGTGAAATACTGTGGATGCTGCTGCGTTTCTCCCAGTCTCCCCCTCTTTGTCCCCCTTCTGCTTTCCTTGGTTTTCCATTAAGGGATTTTCTGTTTATCTGTTGTGGTCCTGACTGTTCATTTCTGCTTCCTGTGTCTTGCTGTGTGTATTTGTGTGCATATCTTGTTAGGGTATAAATGTGTACACACAGTGCTGTTTGTGTTGTCAGTGTGTGTACACCAACATAAATCTACCAGTGTGTATGTGTGCAACAGTGTGTGTGTGTGTGTGTGTGTGTGACGCTGTTCATGCCTCACTGTGGGATGCGTTGATTAGCGCTCTCTGCAGCTCAGCTCCCAGCTGTCCTTGCGGCTGGCTGCTGATTGAAACCAATCAGGCTTGCGATGGCCCCATCGCAGTGACCCCCCTCACCCCTTCCACCCCCGGCCTAATCACCTGCTGATTGGCCCACGCAGGGCCCCCTCCCATTGGCACGGAAGGTTAATTTGACCGGTGGATGAAGGCTCCAGGAGGGAATAGGAACGTGCGCTGGGTGATATTGCATGGATATAGCCCACCTGTCAATCACAACCACTTAAAGGGGGGCAGCAAAAGAAACACTGACAGCCAGGGAGGAAGGAAGAGGGAAAGGTAAGAAGAAAAATAACTCAGGAATGGTGATGTTGGTGTAAAAACCTTTTAGGGGTTTTAAATATTTGGAAGTTGCCTTTTTGCCATGTTAAAAAAGTTTTCATTTAAGGCCCACTTACCAGCTTTTTCCTGAGTATTTTCTGTTCTTCTTTAGCAATTAACTTTACTCAGTGAACACTAAATTCTCTATATGCGTTGTAGGAGTAGTCCAGAATAACAACTGTGCAAACACAAACACCATCTGCTGAGGAACACCAGCACGGTGCGGAGCTCGGGTAAAAGATATGTGGGCCGATATTTTTCACAAACTGTTCATTTGGTCGCATTTCTTTAACTTTGTTCATCTGTTTTGCATAAAATATTCAGCGTTCTAAACTTTTTTTTATTACTAAGTTATAAATGTTAATTTCTAATTCAATTAAAATATGAAAAGAACACTAGCATAATAAAACACAAAACATACTAAGTACAATTTGCAAATTCAATATAACCACCACCCTTCAAGTTACAGTTATTCAAAATGTTCAGTTTACTTGTTTTCTTTTCTCAGTCTACTATACTGTATGTATTTATGAACTATTTATAAAATGTAGTGTAGAAAACCATCCAGAGGGTGGCAGTGTTGTACACAATTTAAGAAGTTGCACTTACATATCATATACAGTACTGACAGCCCATTGCTTTACGGTCAGCTTCACTTCATTCCTTTTCTACTTTGCTCATATGCTGCAGATCTAGTAAGTCAAATTGTGATATATTTTTTTACCAGAGTTGTACATATACAATTGCATTTATTGTACTGTTGTACATTTGCAGTGTATTACATTGTGTGTAATCAATCAAACATTGTCATCATACTTCCAGACAACTTACTCCAATACTGGTCTAACTCAATGGCAATCCATGCATTTCTTCTTGTGTGTGTGTGTGTGTGTGTGTGTGTGTGTGTGTGTGTGTGTGTGTGTGTGTGTGTGTGTGTGTGTGTGCGCGCGCGTGTGTGTGTGAGTGTGGGTGTGTGTGTGTGTGTGCGTGCGTGGGTGCGTGCGTGCGCGTGTGTGTGTTTGCACGTATGTAAGTGTGCATGCACATGCATGGGCAGTTTTTGGCAGGTTCTTCTCCCTCCCTGTCTCTGTTGGGGAGAATAATGTTGCCAGATTACCATATCATTTCCATATCATTTCCATGTCATTATCATCCTTCTGCCTGTGACATGTATACGTGTGTGTGCGTGCACGCATGTGTGCACGTGTCTGAACTTTGCATCAAATCTTCAACTGTTTCTGTATATGTTGCTCCCTAACACGCAGGTTCACACGCGCAGGCACGCACGCACACACACACACACACACACACACACACACACACACACACACACACACACTGTTCTCTATTTTCACTCTCCTAGTCTATCTCTGCCCCTCACCATTATAAACTGATCATAATTCTCAATAATCTGCCATTCATGATCCTTGTTTGTTCCTTGTTTGTGTGTTAATCTAAATGCCAATGATAGTTAACCTGTTAGTGGGATGACATTAGCAGAAGCTTCTTTTAGGGAAAGAAGTGAATCTTTTTTATTGAACTGTAACATACTTTAACATCGCCATTCATGCTGGTTAACTCAACAGTCATTCAATCCATGAATTAAGATTTTTATATTACATTCAGTTGCAATTTTTAAGAAAATCACATTTTTGTTATAATTTCCATATCTTATCTTTAATCTGTAGTATTGCTGTTTTGTTATTTGAATCTTCTGAAAATTGAGTTTTATAAAAGTTTTGATCCTTAAACTTAGTGTAAGAAAAAGCTTTTTTCCTCTCAGTTATGGTCTTTTTACAGATACTGCAATTTAGGCTTTGCAGGTAGAATTAATCAGTTACATGATATTACAATCTTTACAAAATTGGTGAAAGAAATCCAATCACTTCTGTTTTCTCCAAAATATGAATATTTGTTGATGTTCCTACTCATCTGACTGCAGATTAAATGTCCTTTTGAATGTTGAATTTTTTGGATAAATGGTTTAATTGTAGATTTCAATTTGGGTTAATTAAAAGCTGAAAAAAATAATGAAATCATTTTCTATTTGATGTAACAAACTGTGCCACATTTTGAATCAATACTGTATATTCCACTTCTAATTCATGGGAAATAATTTTTCCTGATTTTTAGCCCACGAAAACAATAATAAATTCTCTAGATTGTCCTGATAATCTGTGGAATCTCCAAATTGATGGTGAAACTCGTTCATTCAACTGAACCCAGAATCATGCCTCCTCTTTCCTAAAACACATTCAGAATTTGACCCCTGAACTCTCTGCTGCTGCTCACATGTTTTTGGATAAATGACAACCTGACATCTTTTGTACACAGTCAGAAATGCTCTCTATGAATAACACAATGCCCTCCCTAGCAACATAGTCAGCCAGCCATTCTGGCTCTGATTCTAACCCAACAATGTCAGCCATTTTGGGGTCTACAGCTGCCAGAAAGAACCCATTTAGTTGGGGGAGTATGTTTGGGGTCATACCCTTGTTTACATGGGGTGCCAGAGCTGATGGTTTTAAAATGGCGTCCAGATGGTGAGAGAGGCTAGCGTGCTGCAGATGAGCATCTCTGTCCCTCCCACTCCTGCTGTCCAGCTACTGAAGCTGAAGCTGGATCTGTCTGTCTGCTCCACCGCTTCTGTTCTCCTGCTCCATCCTCTGTCCAACACTAGAGCCATTACTACATGTTTCCTCTGCGGATGTGACTCCAGACTGATCTCTGCCATCCCTTCACCCCCTTGATTCTACATGTCCAGCTTCCCTCCTTTGCCCCCTTTTCCCTCATTCACCCCTTTGCTCTACCTCAAACAATGCAGTCAGTAAAGCATTCACCCGCTGGCAGGTGATGCATGGCGGCAGCGTGATGGATTGGACCGGATTGAACAACCTGTCGTTAAATTACAGTGTTGCACATCATTCAAGCTTAAATCAGAGTGAGTTGTACTGAGATGGAAGGGGGGGGGGTGAGATACAGGACATATAAAGTTTTATGAAGGGAGGAAGCAATTGAGAGAGGTGACAGGTGTGGAGCTTTCTGCCTCTGCACATTCAACATCTGCTACTTCACACCCAGTAAAAGATAAACAAGGAGAATTGTGGATGGAAAGAAGTAATAGAAAGTTTGAGAATATGATGGGAAGGATGGAAGTGAGAGCAGGGGATTGAGATGAAAGGTGCATAGGGGAGGGGGGGGAGGGAAGGGAAGGGAAGGGAAGGGAAGGGAAGGGAAGGGAAGGGAAGGGAAGGGAAGGGAAGGGAAGGGAAGGGAAGGGGAGCTCCAGTGCTCTGGAGGCGAGGGCGCGGAGGAACGAGAGGGCGGACCTCTGCGGATACTGATGTTGTGATTGTTTTTGTGTCAGCGTGAAATATGATTAGCGTTCTTCGTCATTAGGGAGCCCATCACCCCTTCCCCATGCCTGAAAAAACAGCTAAGTACAAACGTGTTGGGATGTGTGACCTGCATGTCTGCGTTACCGAATCTGAATTTAGCATATTTCAATTTGGGAGCAAGTTTGTCCGCATCTGTGCACACGCACGATGTCTATGTTGTCCCCCACCCCCACACCCCCACACCCCCACACCCCCCTCGTGGAAGCTGCTAAGTGATTCCACAGGCTGTTGGCATGGGCCCAGCCGAGCTCGGGGAGGAGATTGAAGTGAGGAAAAAAGAAGGGAAAGAAGAGAAAAAGGAGGCAAACAGAAGAGACAGAGAGAGGCAGTGGCTGTGTAATTAGTAACAGGTTTTTGCAGCCCTGTGCTTCAGTTTAATTAAAAACTGAAAGAGAGAAAGAGGAAACTAAGAAGGAGAGGGGAGCCTGCAAAGAGAGTTGCATAGGTTTTTTTTGTTTTTTTTTCTTTGCCAGGGGCAGGTGCAAGGCTGGCACACCGGGAAAGATGCCCAATATCTCTAGGCGTGTCCCACTAGACTTCTGCGAGAATAGTTAGATGGATGAACTCCACCAACAGTTAGATTAGTTTAGAAAGTAGATTCAAAAGTGAATGTTGTGTCTGTCTCTCAGATGGAATGATACACACCACGGCTTTCATCTTGTCTTGTGATCACAATTATGCCGATGAGCGATAATAAAGGTGATGATGATAGGAGTCTCTTTTTTTTTTTTTTCCTGCAGCTGTGTTTCAGAGTGATGATGACTCAGCGATATCGATAGCAGCCGACGTGCTGATGAAGAGTTCTCTCTGTCTTCACCAACCCTGGGCTATGGATCCATATTGCTGAGCGTGCGCTTTCTCTTCCACAAACTCCTTCCTTTGTCTCTTCACTCCAACTCAATCTTATCTCCAATTTCGGCTGCTGTCTTCCTCCTCGGCTCGCCGGGATCGCTGCCTGGTTTCTGTGTCTCTCAGTCCAACCTGCTCTTTACTTCTCAGCTTTATCCCACTGTGTCCTCACTTTATCTTCCTCCCTCTGGTCCGCGTCATGTAGCTGCTTCCATTGTCAGGTTTCTCTTGTCAGACGCTGTTTTCTCACTTTCACACAGCGTCCCCTAATGAAGAGCATTGGCAGACATAGTCCTAGTGTAGAGCAGGGACCCCTTTCTCATCCTGCTGAACCCTCAACCAATTAATTTTTTTGGCCACTTGGAGGCAGCATCACAATCCGTAAACACAACCTTGACATATTAGTGCTTTATTAACCGCACCAAGTGGTTTATGTTTTCACCAGCAGCTGTTTGCTTGAGTTTATCAGGATTACGTAAACTCCTTTACAGAATTTTTGTGACATCTGTAGGGATGGTTGGGAATACGGCAGACCCATTAAACTAAGAAGTGGGTGTCATAATTTAGTAGAAATAAGGAAATGAGATGCAAAACTGAAGACTCGAATGTGGAGTTAAAAGTAGAAAATATCAAACACAAAAAGTAGATCCGTAGCGCTACAGGAAAATTTATGATGTCCACCAAAGGAAGGGTCTTCAAGTCACAGTTTAGAGTTGAATGGGTTCCCAGGGTGCTGCTGGACCAACCTGAAGCACAGGAGATCTCATTGCTTGTGACAAATGATTGACGTTGTGTCTGACAGGAACCCACAGTTCATTTCCCAAGTTTGCAGAGTTTTGTAGTGCGTCATGTGTAGCATTGATCTTAACATCTGGGTCTCGCCCTGACTCAAATGGACAAGCCCAACGTGCCGATTGGCACCCTGAGGCAGCACCAAGCTGTTTTGCTGTCACTTACCGCACTAACAGGGCCACACGCCTGCATTAGATGGAATGTACTCTTTACTTTCCTGCTAGAGATGTCTCTCCCTCAGATCCTTCCTAGGGTGTCTACCTCCTTTGCTCCTCATCCAGTATTCTTTTCACTTTCATAACAAAACTAAAATAAATCTTGCTTTCCCTCATCATTTATTTAAATTAGACATAAATTCTATGACATTTTTTCGTGAAACTTGGTTGACTGTTCTGCATTCTTCTCATTAGATTTTGGAGTGGATCCAAATGAAGGTGTGGATCCAAGTATCTTGCTCCATTTATGGGAGCCAATTTCAAGATTAGACTTCATTTGACAGTTTTTACCAACTACACAAACTATTTGACGGATTGAAATGGAACTATGTAGTAGGGTGAGACAAGTATATGTGAAAAAGAGTCATTTTTGGGGAAATATGTGGATATGAACCAAAGTCAGTGACTTGTTTAACATCTAAATGACATACATGCCTTGGTACCAGTGGAAATGATTACTTTGCTATTTTCAGAGAACCTTTAAGGTATTTAGTGAATGAAAAGTGAATGACTACATGTAGTTGCTGTTGAAAATCAAACCCTGGGAACTGCATCGCTCAACCAGCCTGGAGCTGCTAGCGATTGGTTGCTGTGTGTTAGCTGCATTGCAGAGACAACAGCCCAGACAAAATCTTATACAGTTTTCCTCTCCTCACCTTCCCTGTCTTTATCTTCTGTTCCCTCTTTTTCTCTCACTATATGATAATTGGCAATCCATGTTTTTCTCTGTTACATCTTTTTCCTTGCAGATGGTCTCCATGACATCTTCCTTTCTCTTTCCTTTCTCTCTTTCATCTTTTCTCTAACTCTTTTCATCTTGAGAAGTAAATGAGAGGATGAGATGAACTGGCATTCAGTCAGGTAGGAAAATAAAGATGGGAAGAAACAGAGATTGGGGGGGGTAGGGATGGGAATATGGGAATAAAGGGAGAGAAAAGGGGAGGGGTAGGAGAGTGAGGAGCAGCTGCCAAAGCCAGTCAGGTGGAGGAGAGTGAGGAGCAGGGTGTTAAGGAGACAGCCAGAGAGTGGAAGCTAGCACCCAGAGGATAGACACTGATACCCATTCTCTCTCGCTCCCTCTCCACCCCCCCACCACCTCCTCTCTTCCTCCCTCCACTACCAGCCTCCTCTTCTTCTTTGTGCCGCGTCTCAACGGAGCTGTGTTTGAGTGGCAGGCCGTCACAGATCAGCTAGCAGCTAAAGCAGAGGGCTCTCTGTGTGAGAGTGTGTGTGCATTGGTGTGTGTGTGTGCATGCATGAACCAGCCCAGCAGGAACAGATGACGGGGAGTCCAAGTGGGTTTATCAGATAGCCAACACACACGTACACAGACTCGTACAGCATATAAAATGAACACACAACTGTCGCACAGGAGCAGAAAATACAAAAACAAAACACTGGTTGGGGGGTAAGCACACACATACAGTCAGATTTATGTGTGTGTTCATGTTTACTCACACACACAAACATATACATACACATACAGGAAGAGAAAGGGTATTAGACCCAACCAAAGCAAACCTGTGAGCGTGAAAGCGCCTTACTGCCTGCCTGCTAGCAAGAGATGTGACTGGATTCTTAAGCAGCCAGCCAGAGAGTGAGGGCTGCTAAACACACACACTCACACACACACCGCTCATATCTCAAGTTCAGAAGAAGACTCGTGCCTCATTCCTCTTGTAGCTCGGTGCCTTTAATGCCCCAGCATGCCTGTCGAAGCAACGATTAGGTGTGTTTGTGCCCTTATGTCTGTGATTTCCCAGAGATTCACATCATTAGTTTTGATCACATTTATTGACTTTTAGGATATTTCAACAGAGGGGACTTTTTCTAATGGTATAATTCAGACAGGGACATTAAGCATAAAGTTTGCACCTTTAGCTCGGTGCATGCACAGACATGCTGACTGATCAAAATGACCAAGAGAACTAAAAAATGTTCCTCCTCCTCCATCAAATGGATGAAATAACTATAGATGGCAGCCAGGTGGAGGGGGGAGGGGGCTTCAAAACAAGGTTGTGGGTTCGATTCAACGACTGGTGCTTCCCTTTGTAGATCGTCAGCAGATGACCTTACTTTGTGTATGAAAGTTGTTGCTCTTAATGATAAACCAAGCGAGAATTATCAACTAGCTTTGTCTTTCCGCTCAGCTCCAAGAAGCCTTTCAACACCTTAGAGTCATTATTTTTGATGAAGTGTTTGGTTCTTTCTCAAGCTACGTACATTTTCTACAGATAGAGAGCAGCTTCTCTCAGATATTTAGCAACTGCCTGGTGAAAAGAGCGGAATGTTTTGTAGATGAAAAGCCAGAAATTTCCCCCAGGTGCTGGTGAAGGCAAGCAGAAATTTAAAAAAAAAAAAAAAAAAGTCCTCCTGTCTGCTGAATGTGTAAATAACCAATTGCTAACGTGTTAACCGACAACTTAATGAATTGGTAATATACCAGCGCTGTGTTTCTGCTGCTGTCAATATCAAAACAGTTTTTTAAATAGATTTTAACATAAGTAGCATTTCTGAATTAAAATGTTATATATTGTGGTACATTATCACTAATGACTCCAGCAATGCCCAAATAAGATCATTCTTAAAAAATCGTAGAATTTTATTGGCTAACTAGATTTTATTTGGTCACTTGCTATGATTAACACAACTAAACACATGTGAATTACTTACGGGCGAAAGTCAGGGGACACTCCGAGCATGACACCAGTGCACTTATAAGTCACTTCTAACCGACAGTGCAGTGATGTCACCAAAGCAGAACTAAAGACTAGAGCTGCAACCTTCATAAAACAGAGTAATTGTGAGAATGAGAGCTTCCCTCCAAAGGGTTTCACTGTAGGAACCTGACCTGTATCCGACCTTTTGAATGAGTCACAGAAAACAAGCATTAATTAAAATCAAATCATATATTTGCTGGGACTTTCTGCCGATGCCTCTCATTTAATTGTGTTCCATCATTTTCTTCACTTTTTTAATTATTTGTGAGATTTTTTTTTTTCTGCATATGGAATAAAAACTAATGAATTCCTTGTTCTGTTTTTATTCATTTACGTGTGTATTTTTATGTTGCTGTGCATCAAGGTCTCGGTCGTGGTAAAAATTCAAACCGTAGTATGCAAAGCCACAAACAAGCCATTATATTTGTTTCCAAGTTGGTTTAATGTGTTAATTAAAACGTGTGTGAACCTTCTCCCACCACAGAGTGCCTCGGTGCACTGTGTGATATCTCTTTGTGTAGCAATTGAACAGGCAGGCCTAATTACATCTTTAAGTGTGTAATTAGGAGCAAATGTAATTGGTGATTTGCACACATAACACACTCCTGGTTTGAAAACACAAATCATGTCTGACACGATGCCTAACACGGGTATTTACTGCAGATGGGCGGTATAGGCTCTCAAAGGATTTCTACATGCATATGGATCATGCAGAATATTTTGCATACGCTTGATGACTTGAAACTTTTAGAACGTGAGGTGTGTGACATGTAGCGGAATCGTGGAGGTCTGGTTTATCTCCTGAACAACCACACGTTTTCAGCTGTGTGGTGTTTGGATGTTCTCCCCGTGTCTCCGCCCTCCTTCTACCTCCAGAAACATACAGCTTAGGTGAACCAGTCACTTTAAATTGTCTGTAGGTGTAAGTGTGTGCATAATTGATTGTCTGTGTGGCAAAAAAGGGAGGTAAATCCTTACTGAGAATGAAGAACATTAAGAACATCAGTCACTTTTTAAAGGACTATCTGTCTGTTGAGACTTAAATCTGACACTTTGGGCGATGTGTTGTTTTCAGTACCAGAGCAATGATGTAAAGCAATGCAGAAAGGCTTTCGCAAGCACCAAAACTCTGCTCAGCAGTTTTATAATACAGCGCAAAAATATTATCTCGTATTTTATGATCCAGGTAAACATTTAATTTGGTCTTGCATATGTTCAGTTTGCTGATGTTGTAGGTTTATGAATGATGCTGCTTTGACTGTGTGTAGGAATAAATAGCATGGTTGTTTCTTCTGTAATTCTGTAGAGCTCTGTCTCTGCACTCATTACATCAATGAGGCACAAATGGCCTCGTAAATCCAATTAGTGTTGCTCCTCCAGAAAGTTGTGAGACTTGTCCGAGACAAAATAAAATCTGCAGATATGAACACACTGAGACCAATATATCCTGGACTTAAGTCACATTTCCCATAAAACAAATAAGCAACATACAGTACATCGCTGGAGACTTCTCATGGCTAGTAAATGCTCTGGTCTTTTGAAATCCTTGCTCCCACATTGGTATTTGTATTTTGTTACAACATTTGGAAAGAAAAACCCCACAACTCTGATGTTAGCAGCATTATTTCATGACTGTTTTCATATCTGGTTAATCTTGTCATGAGTGAGTAAACTATAAACAGTGTGGTGTGGTTGTTTGTGTGTGTACTTACATGTTTTCTATGTTGCTGGAGTAACCCAAAGTTAAAGTTGAATTATTTCTTATCAATCATTCAAAAAAATGATTTTAGCATTCAATGAACATTCATGGGCCTAATAGTGTGCAACAGTTGACGTGACAGTGGTTATATGGTTTTCATTCTTTTCCTTACAATATTTCAGAGGCACAAAACCTGCAACCACCTCCGCCCACAAATACAGAGGAGGCAGAGGAGGATAAAGGGAGGTGAGGAGAGAGAGAGTAAAGGGACAGGCCTCCATCCTCTCTACTGTCCACACTAGAGCTGTTTGTTTTGGGAAATGGCACATGCTGCCGAAGAGGAAATGATCCGCTTGGCCCGATGCAAGATCCTCCCTGGCACCAGCACCACTGCACTCAGCTCTTTCTCTCTCCCAAACACACACACACACACACACACACACACACACACACACACACAAACACACACACACACACACACACACACACACACACACACACACACACACACACACACAAACACACTCCACCCTTTCTTCCCTTCATCTTCTCAGCTCTCCATCCATCGCTCATCTGTCACGGCAGGAGTGCAGCCAATCCATCACGGGTCAGAACTAGGCAAGGCTTTAGGGTGTGTGTGTGTGTGTATGTGTGTGTGTGTGTGTGTGTGTGTGTGTGTGTGTGTGTGTGTGTGTGCACACATCCATACAGACATAAAATGGACACCAAGGAAGTGGATTGGCCTCTCATCCCTGACAGATATTTGGACCGTGGTTGCCTGCAAAGAACGACACCACGCTGGAGGAGAGGCACATGATGAAATATCAAATGATGGAGCACACTTAATCAAACTGTGGCCGCATTCCACTAAAGGACTCCCACCGAGTCATTATGATCCTGTGGAGACAGGAAGCCAGCATTACTGACGGTGTGTTGTTTTATTTACATAATACATCTTCTTTAGTCCACGTGTGTGGTCTCTGTAAAATCACTTTGGATTTATGAGGCCATTTTCACACTTGTTACTGCAGGAAATACGAATATCTATCAGCGTGTGTTAGAGAGGGAAAGCAACGTGAAGCCCTGACAGCTACACATACACACACTCATTCACCTAGTGTCCACACACACACACACACACACACACACACACACACACACACACACACACAAGTTGCTGCTCTTTCTTTTTGAGTGAGTTTGAATTGTGGCCATATGCTGAGAGCCATATTTACAGTACGTAGACTCATAAAGCATACCAGGCCTGCGTGTCTGTGTGTGTGTGTGTGTGTGTGTGTGTGTGTGTGTGTGTGTGTGTGTGTGTGTGTGTGTGTGTGTGTGTGTGTGTGTGTGTGTGTGTGTGTGTGTGTGTGTGTGTGTGTGTGTGTGTGTGTGTGCATGACGGTGCAGTGATGTGTCGTAAATACCTCTGCAAATGATAGTTGCATAAAGCTTTTCTGCCTTGTTTGTCCACAGGAAAACTGTGAAGACTGTCAACAGATGTTGATTAAATGTCCTGTAGGGTGGACTGAAGTTCAACACACATAATTAATTATATTTTACAATTATACTATAATTATACTTTGTTCAAGTAATGTAGCCGCAAGAGGACACAAGCCAGTGTATTGTGCCAGTCCCAAGCCCATATAAATACAGAGGGTTGTTTCAGGAAGGACATCCGATGTAAAACTTTTGCCAAATCAAACATGCGAATCAAACCTATGACTTCTGTTCAAGTACATTGTGTCCAAAGAAAGTTTAAAATATAAGAACTCTTAACTCTCATATTTCTTGAATTTTAAACTGGGAGCAGAAAACAAGAGAGATTTTTGGCCAAATGTGTAATATGTGAGTTTAAAACAAAATGTTTTATTGCAGCACAGCCCAGAAAAAACTGATGTGAGGTTATCTATGAATGTTGTGTTTGGACAGATCCAATTTCTGACTTCAAGTAAAATCCAGACATAGAGTACATTGTGTTCTTGTCAAAGCAGAACAATTGTATAGTTTTAAGACTGGAGTTGAAATGCCTCACAAATTCAATCTTATCCAATTCCTTTACCTGTCCAAACTAAAATCGGTCCAATAAAATATTTTTAAAGTTAGGTAGAAAACTCATAATTTTTACTTTATTGTCAGAACTCATTCATTTTCATTAATGTCACACTGATGTCAAACCAAGACTAACTTCCACCGTACTTTCCATCATTAATTTACTTTAATGACTGATAATTGTGTGACTGAAATAACATTTAATAAATAAAGAGAATCTTTCAGATGCTGAGCTGGAGTGTGATCAGTGTCACCAGTGAAACAAAGTGTTAGCCAACAACTTTAGCTATAGTGTCATTAGTTACGTGGTTATAATGGCCTAAGTTCAGTGACAGAAGCAGGTAAACTCTCTCACACACGTTAACACAAACTAATTTGGGGATCGTAAATCACCATGAAGCTCCTGAGGGGGCTGGAAGAAGAAAGTTGTTTTATTGATCCCTATAGATAAATTATTTTCACACTTTTGAACACAGTTGCACATCACTCATAAAATAATAGCCTAGCCTATACACATGCAAGTGGAGAGAATGTGGAGTGGTCCAGTGATGGGCACTGGAGGAACTGGCACCCCTCCAACCTCTAGTTCACACTCCATGCTGTGGTCCTCACAGATTACAACGCCAAGTCACTACAGACCACAGTGAGAGTGTCAAATCCAAACCAATAGACCACCAGGGAGACAGCATCCTCCTATAGAACTGAAATAATCATTTTTGCATAACTCAAACCTAAAATTTTCAAAGAAGATTTTAAAAAAAGAGATGCACTTTTTTTGGAAATGAAAAACTGAATCTTTGGCTGGGCTGTTAAGTAATAGCAGCACGATCATTTAGAACCACATTAATGATTATCATAACTTTCAGGCCTAATCCACACATTTGCTTGGATTTGACAGCAGGACATTGTCAGCCCATCATCACAGCGCACCACGCTCAGAAGACAGAGTTTGACCAGTGCTGTTTTTCTCTTCCTGTGTAATCAAAGACAGACTAGTACTCAGAATAAATACTGATTTTACCAGCTTCAGTTTGTGTGAGAAGGAGCAAATCCAAGGAGAATCGGTCAGTGCAGTGGAAGGTTTGTTTTTCCTAATAAATTGAAGACCAGTGTAAATTAATGTTATAAATATCTGATGCTGATTGGTATAAACTGAAACGTTTTCTGTAGTTATTTATAGAGGGCGGAATTATTTGGTAGTAAATTTTCCACGGATCAAACTAAATCAGAAGATGACTGAAATGACAATGATTCCATATCGTAGCATTTGCTGGGGAAACTGACACACAGACGTGGATATACTGTGAATCAAAAGTAATTTCAGTATTGATGGTTCATGCTTCAATAAAAAAAAAAAATCCATAGTGCTTGTATTGTGTCAGGTAGGGTCAACTCTGCATTTCAGTTTCCTCCTGAGGTTAAGGGGGTTAACACAACGAAGGTGTGTGTGCCTATGCGTGATGTTTTGAAATCCTGCATACACACACTCTAGGCACAAAAGTGAGGCCTACTCTAGAAACATGGACCAGCTGTAAGAACCTCAATGAAGATCCTTAAATCATCAGCAAGTTATTTGTTTCACCATTACATACTGTAGATACCCCGTGTAAAAAGGTGTCATTTCAAGATTATTCAGGTATTTATTATGCTGTTGTGTCTTTTGGGGTTATATCATCTAAAAACAGTTTGATTTCTATCGTGCGTCTCTCAAAACAGTCCTCAAAGCACACTTATGTTTTCTCACAGGACTGATACTGTCTTAAATAAACTCTGCTAAAGATGATTTGCTCTCTCCTTCTCTGACTTCACCATGACTTCTTTGGTCTTAGCTGAATAGATCTGAGGCCAAACTCATCTTAATTTTTCATAACATCATCCATTGAGACTCAAATGCTTCATGGATCAAAATATAAACATCAGATACACAAATGCATAAATGCACTCTCTGAAACCGATCTTTTCATAGTTTGAGTTTAAAGCACTGCTTCAAAGAAGACATACATCAATGTCAAACAATAAACAGGTACAATCAACCTCAAGAGTTTTTTTTCTTACTTTTACTTTTTTATATGGCTTGGATTCATAAACTGCAGATTACATAATCTGTATAATGTGACACCTGCAATCTTTTGGCCTGGTAATTCAAGTTAGAAAAAAAAGGCACTTCAGACAATGGAAACCTCTACCAAGGCAGGAGTTGCTTTTTTAAAATGTTGATCTATCTGTAGGAGTTGGTGTAAAGAAAATGGCCGATCCAGAAAAACATATTGGGTCTGCATTTACTCCAACTTTCAATGGTTTGGTCTAGAACACAATGTGGATTCCTTGACTACATTATTTATGTGTAATGTAATAAACATTCAAAAAAGTCTAATGGACTTGCTTAAAAAAGTTCATAAAACACTAATTTCTCAAATTCACCCCTTTATCTGGATCCCCTTTAATATTTTGCAAGGTGGCATGGCGGTGTAGTGGGTGGCACTGTGTCTGCGTGGGTACTCTCCAGGTTCTCCGGCTTCCTCCCACCTCCAGAAAAACATGCAAATTCATGAAATGATCAGTCCAAATTGTCCATAGGTGTGAGTGTGTGTGTGTGTGTGTGTGAGAGAGAGAGAGAGCGGTTGTTTGTCTATATGTGATCCTATGATGTACTGGCGATGTGTGCAGGGTGTACACCGCCTCTGGTAGTCAGCTGGAATAGACTCCAGGAGACCCGTTACCTGCAAGATGGATAAGCAGCTGTACAGATGAGATGATTACAAGAGGATGGATGAATGGATGGATGGATGGATGGATGGATGGTTCTTCCCTGTCTCATGATCAACTTTTCTACCAAATTCCATCAAAAGTCAAGTGGTTTTTGTAATAATGTGCTGGGAGTGACAGTACACAACTCTATCTGATGAATTGCTGATCCTTCTTCACAAAAGCAGATTTCACTAAAGCAAGACGAAGCTTTAACGTTTAACCTCAGGAGGACACAGAGTGGTTTGAACACAAACCCGTGACTGAAATTAATACGCTCATCATTTTTGATGAGGTAGAGTCTGGGATAATGAGTACTACTACAAGCTTGATATTCTGCACCATATTTGACTTTAAATTATAAAATATGTGCACTTTATATCCTGGTGCATTCGTCATCACTGATGTGTTCTTCTGCTAAGACGTACCTTCAGTGATTCATCCTCAGTGGTAAAATTACAGCCAACACACATTTCACTATCACAAATGCATACAATCATGACTCACTAACTGCACTCACTTGAGTTGTAAAATTATGTTACTGGATTAAGATTAGGGATACCTCTAGCTGGTGCAGATACTCAGAAAATAAAGGTATCGCCCTGTACAATGTTGGGTATGAATGTTTGGTGTAAAAGGTGAATGGTCTCTGTTCTCTTTCTAGCTGTACCTTTTAATTAAATCCAATCTGGGAATGGATTTTTCCAATAAATTGATTTGGCAAAAGGTTTTTATTATTATCTTCTTAGCTCCATCATTACATGCATACCTAAAACTATAGACAGTAACTGTAGTGCTGCATTCATTTTAGATGTGGGGTACATCACATCGCCCTTACACACAGATACACTGCCTTCATGCTGATTGGACATGGGCAGGGGTTTGCAAACAGAGCTGCTAGTGACGGGAACTACACTGAGTGGGAGGGATGAGAGAATCCCTGCAGTGCTGAAGGACTGGACCACAGTATTTTATACTCTTAACACGAAAACATCAAAAAATGAGACAAGGCACTCGGGCAAGGGCACAGAAAGCAGATATCTTGTTACACAGAGAAATACAGTAGCCTGGAGGCTGGTGTGGTTTTATGTCCACCGTGTAAATGAAGCCACATCTCTGGTCATGTGAGTTTGGGGTTTACAAATGTGCAGATGCTTTACAGAAGAGGAGGGTAAAAAGGAAGTAGAAAAGACAAGAGCGTGGCTCACTGACCCCCAAACACCCCATTTCATTTGGATTGTGTCGCTATTTCCTGACTGATCTATGCCATCTGGCTGTGGAGCTAAATTTTGGCACCTCATCCATGTGGAACGCCCCGACACACGGCTCAGCTCGCGGTGAAATGAAGGGAAAATGAAAATGAAATGATTTGAGCTTCTCGCCTGATCCTGGTCTCAGCTCGGTCCTGTGCTCAATCTCATCACCCCCACCATCCTCCTCCCTCCTTCCTCTCTGTAACATCACCCCCCGCCCCCCCCCACATCCTCCCATCCCTCCCACCTCCTCCTCCTTTCTCCGCCACCCCTGGGTAATCAGTGTGCTCCCTCATTCCATGGCACACGGAGACACATTGATCTGGCAGCACGCACTCACACTCCTGGACACACAACTGCACACACAAACACACACACACAAACACACACACACACACACACACACACACACACACACCCACACACACACACACACACACACACCCACACACACACACAAACATACATTGATCAGGACTGCAGGTCAAGTTCAATAGGAACAGCCAAACTGCCCTTTTGTTTTTTACACACTAGCCCTGCGGTATGCTGTAAGAAGCTCCCTCCCTCTCTCTCTCTCAACCTCTCAGTTGTTGTGTGATTAAATGACATTCTGAAGAGTTAATCATCTCAAATTTTAATGCCTTTAATATCAAAGAAACATTTTCAAGGTTATGGTGCACTTATTTAAAAGTAAAACATTGCCCAGAGCGTTCAAGGTCTTCTTCTGTTGTTTTGTACACATCATACACAAAACATGCCATATATTATTGTACAAATAAGTGTGAATTTTCTTGGGAGATCTGACTCACAGGAATGCACAAACACTATAAATGCATGCAGGAAAACATGTAGCAACAGATCAGCAAAATTAGAATAACCCATGGCAGGCGTACTCTGAGGCCTGTCAGTAAGCAGGATGGTGGGATTGTTTGGGAGGGGGAATCCCACTTGACTAAAATCTCGTTTTCCTCTCTCTGTAGTTATTTCTTTACTCTTTTATGATTCAGTAGTAATTTATCCCTCAGAGTGAGACGTGGACATGTGGACACACAGACAGACAGAGAGAGAGAGAGAGAGAGAGACTTTGATTCGGTGAAATAAATTTAATTTTGTTTGCTTTATAAAAAAACTTGTCTGCCTCGTCTTCTGTTGATTTCGACTGGAGGCAGAAACATTGCTAATGGGAGCCAGCGCTGTGCTCACCACAGCTACAGGGCTATGGCACTAACTGAATTAGCCTCATGCATATATTTAATACAGACCTGCTACACAAATTAGCTGAGTGGTATGTAGCCTAGCACTTCTCCAGTGAGGCTTTGAAATCTGAGCTGCAAATTAATTGGCTAGGTTGCCTCCAAGAGAAGCTCCTCTGTTTCTCTCTACCCTGAATTATGCCTCCCCAACGCCAAAACACATTTGATATGCATGGAAAAGGGAGTGAAAGCAGTGTTCTTCACAAAAATAATGCTTGCCTTCTTTCTGTCACTCCTGAGCATCTGCCACCCCTTCAGTGAAAATAGGGGTTATGATATTGTACGTAATGTCATCTTAGCATCTGGGAGTATGGGAGACCACCCCCCCCCAAAAAAAAGAAGGAAAAAAAAAAGGAAATTACACCCTGTACTGAAGCTTGCTGCTCTGTTTGTGTGTGTAATCATTAGGAGTCACAGGAATTCCACACGCTGAGAGACACCATAATGAACTTGAGCAAATCTGTATCCCGTGGTTACTGGAGGGAGGAAAGAACCCCACCTCAAAGGTATTAGTCCCTGAAAACTGTCCCTGCTAAAATCAAAGACACATTTCCAGGTGGCAATGCTTGAAAACAAGAAAAAAAATGTTGATAAAGAAAAGAAACCAGTCGTTTGTGTTTGTGTGGCGGAGCTACAAAACATAGATGAGAAGGAAAACAGGGATTAGTTTGATCGCCGCTGCGAGAACAGCCTCCCTGAGGTTTCTCCCCTATCTGTCTTGTTTCGATCACTTGACACGAATCCCGGCTTGGTTTCAGGATCTTTAACGGTAGTTGATTATAAGTTAAACATCTCACTGTCAGTATTGGGCAGGACTCATTTGATCTCACATATTGACCTTGAGTTTGACCTTACAAGAAGTTAAAGACATTTTCAGGTGTAGTGTAATTAATTCAAGTATTCCACACGTATACATGGTTAAGGTAAGTAGGATTTATTCTAAACAGCATGACAAGGAATTTCAACTAAGAATAATGTGAAGGATGGTTTGTTAGTGCTTTTCATTTTTCCACCTCTGAGGTGATAGACATTGTTTTGCTTTATGAATGTTGCAGAATTTTCCCAAATTAATGCTTTTGCATTTCAGTGTGTGTGTGTGTGGGGGGGGGGGTCGGTGTGCTCAGGAGGCAACAAAAAAGTACCAGTGAATGGTCCTCCAGTCACCCTGCCCCCCAGCTTGGTGAAGAGACGAAGGATGTGGTGTAATGCAGGGACGACTGAAGATACTGCTAAGAGACAGAGGAAGAAGAAAAGTGTTGGCTTGATGTAAAATAAACACGAAAAAAGCAAATTTTTTGTTAAAAATTGTGATTATTCATCCAATATTTGTGAGACATATTAGATTCCATGTATTCATACAGTGTTCTGTATGTAGGAAGTCGATTTAAAGTGACATCTGCTACTCAACAAGAGAATTAAACCATCTCCAGCTGCAGCCATGAAAGAAACACAACTTATTAGAATAAGTAAATATTAGCCTTACTACATTTTAAAAGATGTATAGATTGGAATTTAGCTTAATGTTATTGTATTAATGTTAGAATGCAATGAGTCTATCAGGAATTAAGCTGAAACAAGTAGGCTATAGATTACTAGAGTAAGAGAGTAAAATATTATTTAATGTACAAAGAGTTCCTCGCTTGTAGATACCAGCTTTACTTTATAAATAATGGGACTGAGTGATACTTCAGGAACCAAAGACAACATAATCACGTGAATGGACCCAGAACTCATCATAGATGTACCTCCATCCTCACCTTTAATGGACATACTCTTCCTCCTCTCACCGTGACAGTCCTCCTCCTCCTTACATCACTGCATTGCTGCCATCTAGTCATCTCCAAAACAGGAGAGCTAACCTTTGGCCCCTTGCTCTGATGTGTAATGGACCAATTTAGTAACTAGTGTTTGCACCTGTGAATCCTCAGTGCGGCCCATTGATGACTTTGCTTCAGCACGCTGAAGGACAATGCTGTCAACACGAACACAACAGACTGTCGTTATGACGATCGTGCCAAATGCGGCGAATTGCATGCGAACGGCATATTTGGAAAAAAGTGTGATTTAGAGGTGCCATCTGTGTGAAAAGTGGAAAATGTGTTTCTGTTTTTTTTTGAGAATTGTTTTTGAGGGTTTTGGACAGGAGTGTCAGGTTTTAGTCATTGTGTTCCAGAATCTGGTGCTGGCATGTAAATCGTTTAAAAAAATTAAAAAAAAACCCAACAACTAGTACTTTGTATTGCCTAAGAATGAAAGTTAGCATATGAAGGAATTCATATGCTAGAGTGGGCTTCGCTCTTGGTGCTTAGAAAACTGCTGTATCATCATTAGTTGAGTTAGTTCAGTATAAACCGGTTCACCTTAAAGACTAAGCACAATCCACCTACTAACTTCTAAATTGACATCTTATAGCTTCGTGCTAGGCTAACTATAGATTAATATTTAAGACATAGGCATGGATGTGGTTGTGATTTTATTATTTAACTCTTTGCAAGCAAGTCAAGGAGCACATTTCCATAAACATTGATATTAGGTATGAAAGGCGTAAACTGAGGGCAGTTTTGTGCCTCAAAATCTCTTCCTCACTCTTGTCTGCCTGTAGCTACATTGATCAGTATTGGTAATTGATACGG
This sequence comes from Antennarius striatus, assembly GCF_040054535.1. Taxonomy (NCBI): domain Eukaryota; kingdom Metazoa; phylum Chordata; class Actinopteri; order Lophiiformes; family Antennariidae; genus Antennarius; species Antennarius striatus. The sequence goes on along the minus strand of NC_090794.1, from coordinate 11,594,087 downwards.
AGACCTGTGCTTGTACGATCAATCAGAGCAGCGATGTCCGTCCTCCATTAGAGCGTGAAACAGTCAATCATGCACGTCCGCTTTCTGTCTATAAGTTATTCTCCCCTCCATTATTGCTGCTCTGTGTTTATAGCCACAAACACTTTGCCATTTGTTTCTCTCTCTCTCACACACACACACACACACTCACAAACACACACAAATAAAGCATCTCATCACACACATTTATGAGAGCTTTACTCACTCTGATCATGCCTGTCGACAGGTGTAGATATACTGCCTCAGTCTCTGCACTAAACAGCTCCGATCCACATGGATTCATCCACGTATGTGTCTGCTGACGGCCTTTACAGCACTCATTCATATCGATTTCACTCACACAGTAACCTATTGTGTGTCCATTTGCATGGATAGCTGTAGATTTATCTGTACTGTAGGCCAAAGTGCAGACTTGCGTATGGACATGTATGGAGATTTACTCCTGTTTTAACCCTAGGGTGCCATCAGTATTGATTGGAACAGACTTATCCTGATTTTAATCCCTGCTTGGCCCAAGACTATCGATCAGCATGCTGAGCTTTCAAGTGGGTTTAACGACCTGCCCGCCCTTCCTCCCACCCTCTTTTCCTACTTGGGAAGGAAAGGGAGAGGTTTGTTATTACACCCCAAAACAGAAGTGACAAGTTGTTTGGCTTTTACCCACAAGCCCACATGTTCCTCTTCCAACATGTCACCATTACAGTAGGAAGTGACAGCAGGCCGCCGGTACACATGACTACACTCATGCTTTGTCTATGTGGAGTTTGTGTTGGACATTATAAAGCATGAGTTGAGATGAATCTGTGCTACTTGACAGCAATGTCACGGTAAAAATACCAGCTGGTGAATTATGACCACTCACCTAGACGCAGGAGTGTCCCTTTATGTCTTTATGGGACAGTTATATGGGACAACATGGGGAGTCATATAGGAACCCTGGGGATTCGAGGAGGGTTGTGAATTTATAGTTTAAAGAATGGTCACCACTCCGATTGGTTCGGCACAGTACTGGAAATGGAGAACCTTAGCTTTAAATATATTTATGTGCGCGCGTGTGTACACCCGTCCGAGTGTGTGTGTGTGTGTGTGTGTGTGTGTGTGTGTGTGTGTGTGTGTGTGTGTGTGTGTGTGTGTGTGTGTGTGTGTGAGGGATAGTTACTGTGCTTGTCGTGTCTCCTCCATTCGTCCTCCCAGAGGCAGATCAGACGAAGGAGAAATAAATTGGAGAAAGAGAATAAATCAATGCTAAACTGAGCACCAGTGAGAACTGCTAACCCTGAAACTGTCACACACGAACTCTCTCGCTCTCACACACACACACACACACACACACACACACACACACACACACACACACACACACACACTTGCACAATGTGAAACACAGCCATGGAATCTGGTGTGCACATCCAAATGGCCATACAAGCCTGAACTCAGGACAGAATCGGTGGGTAGCTTCTGCAGGTATTTAAACCCAGAGCGGATGACATCATCAGGCGACACTAAGTCTCTCACTCTATAAATGACAGTTCAGTTGCTGTAACTGCTCACTCTTTCTGTGTCTATAAACACACTGGAAATGAGGATGTTTTAGGTAATCAGATAACAAGCAGACAGCTCATCAATTCAACCTGGAATTAGTTACCGTATCTCTCTCCCCTGCTTCCTCTTCAAATACCCTTGTAGGAACAAATGTTTCATGGGTTTTTTTTTGCTATTGATGTGTAACATTTTCTTGATTCAGAAAGAATCCCAAATCATTTATAAAGCTGTCTCTGACTATTTTTTATAAATCATTTTTGTTTTCTAGAAATTATTTGTTCCCAATAAACAATTTTTTTTCTTGCTTCACACTCGTTTGTTGTGACATTTTGACAGTCATTACAGCTAAAACTCGTAGGTGCTAAATGTTGACAGGTGAAACACACCAGACCCGTGCCCTTCTCACGTAGAGATCACATGACACATCACGATGAACTCTGATTACAAATTATTTTCAAATGATTGTCCTCTGGAACCCGTTTTTAAACGTTCACATTTTCAGGCCATCAAAACACCATTGTGGCGTAAACATAACACCAAACCGCATCAAAAGTTTGAGGTCATTTTCTCCAGAACAACGTTAACCCCCACCATATCTTCCTGGCTTGGATACAGAACAGTGAGACACCTCATGGCCTCAACAACAGCCCCTTCTTATCCTAGTGGCTGGCAGTGATAACGCAGCAAAGTGATTTCGTATAAGGAAAGAAACAGCTTCATGCGTTTAAGCAGATTTCATGAATAATTTGCCTGAACTGTTTCACAAAGTATATTAAGTTTATTAAATTAAATTAAATTTACACAGATGTGTGGGAATATTGTGGTTTCTATTTCATTTGTGAAATGGGTTGAAACAAGCAACGTGTTCACAAACACCTGCTGCTTATCTTGGTGGGTAAAAACAAACATGTCATTTGCATTACAATGAACCAAATGAAAATCAAACTGTGTGAGAATCCACTCTGCCTGTCAGGTGCCCTCTTCTTGTTGTGTAGTGGAGGATATCAGCCGAGGAGACGTGACTTCAACGTGACTCAGGACGCATTCACATCAGAGTTTCCTCATGTGTGTCCTGGAACATCTCTGGATGGATCCGACCAACCACATATCAGCATTGTGGTCACATGGTCTATCAACTTATGGTCAGATGCATAAGGTGTACATTAAGATTTAATTCCCTCTCAGCTCAAATGCTAATTCACGCCAACTGACATTTCATTCATTTATTGTGCGCTTCACATTGTTTGACACTTGATCGGTTTCACTGCCTGCAGTTCACAGGATGTTTCAGCCGCTTCAGCTTCTGTAAATGACAGACTTGTTCTACTTCTACTGCTTATTCTTCAAATGTTAGTCCAGCTGCTTACATGCTGACAATTCTATTGCCTCATTCTCTTTAAATAAAAGACTCTTTTTTTTCTTCATTTGTTGCACCTCAACTGCTTTCACAGCTAGATTAAAATTGAAATGTAAAATTTGTAGAGACATTTTCAACTCATTCGACTGACACCTCAACTGCGTTGATGCCTCAACGCCTAATCAACTTCTCAGATGCACACAAATAACATTTTCACTGTCAATGTTTATGCTCACTTTGCAAATTTCCATCATCAAGCAAGCAAGCTTCACATTCAGCCTCTTTTTGCTTGTCTTAAGGGTTGTCTCACACAGCTCTCTTTCACACAAAGCAATAAATCCATTTCCCTGCTCATCATATTGGAAGAAATTGTTGTGTCAGTGAGTGTGAAGGAAAAAGATGGATCCATTTTCTGACTGTGAAAGACGGATTTCCTAAACAGCACATCCTGATACCGCTCAGTGGTTTCTGCAGACACAGGCTGCATTGTGCAGAGCTGAGGCTACAGCTGGAGCCAGGCACTGGCTGTTGGGGGGCAGAAGGAGTGTATAGATTGGGATTATAGGGGTGCATTGGGGAAAGGCTCTTCAGTGTGTTTTCTATTCAACCTAAGTCCTCTAAGACCTCCTCGTCTCTTCTGAGAGAAGCAAGCTGAGATCTGATCTAATGCTGAGTGCCACATGTGAGTGTGTTTGTGAGAGACAGAACACTTTGATGAGAGCCTGCTGGGGATGTAAGTGTGTATGAGTAATGAACGAGTTCACAGTGTGTGTGCGTGCTTACATTTAGGGGTAATGAAGGAGTCCAGGGTTTATATATTTCTCTGTGTGCTCTGTGTCCTCCTCCCTGAAGGGTTGTTTGGGGTATTCTGTGCAGGTTTTGCTCAGGGGGGAGGTGAGTTTTTGGGTTCTTTCATTCAGATGTAATTAGCCCAGACAATGGTCTGGTTAAAGCTGGAATCCTTCAAGCCCCTCTCCCTTTGATTGTGTGGGCCAGCTGTGGAGGAATGGCCATTATCTCCCTGTGTCCGGCAGCATAAAGAAGCCCCCCTGCCCCAGTTACCCCTGCGTTAGAGTTCCCACAGGGGGAGGAACATGGGCCGGTCACACACTGGCCTGGAGAAAGTGAAAGCAGCCAGAATGCTGGTGTGCTTACAAACACTTACTGGTATAAATGGCTCCACATCACATTTGAACCACTCTTTTTTTAAACTAATGTGGGGGAGCAGCTGGCACTATTTACATAAGAACAAAAAAAAGTGCCTTTTCACATCTGGATTTGAATAGTTCTAGCCTTGAATATAGGTTTAGAGGTGCACTTCTACACCAAATGAAAAAAAAACAAGTCCTAAAATAAAAACCCAAAGATGCCCATAGGTGTAGACAATGTGTGTGTGAGTGTTTTGGCTCAGTTGTGTGAGTGTTTCAATCCTTGATATCTCATAAAGAGTTCTGCATGCACATGGGGACACTTAGACCCATTAGACTTGTGAAGAAATTGAATCTTTACAGCACTGGGGCCATATAATTACTGTTAATTTGATGCTCAGATTCTCCATCGTTAACTCCCACCCTTGAATATAGAACGAGGACACAGAAACACTGACAGTACGTGTGTGGATCTGCAGCATGTTTTGACAGCACATCCAGCCCTTTGACTGAATTAGCAGCGACCTCTTCGTCATGTAAGAACAGGACTCGCATCATTTATGCTTTATTAGGTCCTGTAATTGGGCAGCCAGTAGTTTGCATATTAGTCTGTTAGAGTAATATGTTTTGCCCATCTCAACACACGACTAGCCTGAGCCCCTGGCGACACATTTGGTAATTCTGAGAATTATATCCTAATCATAAACCAGTGTTCTTTCAATCGCCATAATTCAATGTGTATCAGTTTATGTCCATGCATCCTTGGCTTCATTAGAGTCAAAGTATTTATCCATTAGTTTAATAGTTCTTATGTGGTATTTAATTGCACTGTAGGCTAGAATTAATGACGCAAGGTAAAATTTCCTTTTTTTTGTTCGGATTAAGGAGATATGACTTTAAATTAGAGAGAAAATGTACAAATATTTTCAGCGGTGCCTGTGATGCAGCAGTTGAAGGTGAAACTGGGATTTTTTTAAAAAAAATTTTTTTGTCCTTTGAGGTTCCTTGACGGCGTTATGTTTTATAGCCAGTGTCCCACTTTGAGCCAATAAAATCACATCTCCTAAATACCACTAGTTACCAAAGTAGGTCCAGGGACCCCCAAGGATCTACAAGGGCTTCTGAGCAGCTCTGCAAAATGAATTATTTTGATTTCAGTATCGCTGGAATGATTTATAAAACAGCAACAAGTATATATACAGGTAAATGAAATTAAATAAGAGAGGAATATTACTTAAAATCAACATTTTGATATGTCTAAAGGAAATTTTGTAGTTCAATTTGGAAAAACCATAAGTCGGGCTACTGTGGGTGCTCACATCTCAACGCTTGCCTGGTGGGCGCAGAGGGCTGAAGGATCCATTCTTGCAGCCTCCTCTCTTTGGCCCCGAGCTGCCCTCTCCGCTCACTCCCCATTATTTGTCCCAACGACCGAGCGCGGCCCCAATGAGTCCTTTGGAACGGAACGAAAAGAAGGAGCGAATTGCAGCTGTGACGTGGGCGTTGTTCCATTCACCGTGTTCTCCATGGCAACGGAGCAAAGGGCCTGGAAGCACGCGGCCCCTCTCTCTGGACAGCGTCCTGAGGGCAGAGAGGCAGCTGGAAGTTTCTCCTCATGATCACTGCTTACCGTTTCACCACGCAAAAATATCAAAGCAATGAACAAATATTCTACTTAATTGAGGACCACAAGGTTTTTTTTTATTGAGGAATAAAAAATAAATATGGAGACTATAAATGGTACCAAATCAATTAACAGTCACAGTCAGTGTTTAGGCGGCTTTTACGCACCGTTTGACGCATGAAACACCTACACGTGACTCAGATGATTGTCCACAAAGTACTTCCAAGTCAACAAAATATTTTTTTATACAGCTCCTTCAGTCTTCTGTGTTCACTATCCGCATCCCCGATTTCTCCCTCCACTTTGTGCTCCAGCATGCTGCAGGAGTGCTAGTATTGTTGGGTAGAGTGATTGGGGTTTCTGTACAATCTCCCGTGACCAATGAGCGGGGTGCTGTCAGGGGTAACCACATCTGTCAACCGTTGTTGGCCAATAAAGAGCGGAGCGAGGCGGACCACAGGTGCGCGCCTCTGCGTCCCCTTGGCACAGCGCCCGGGAGATGCTGGAGAGAGACGCCTAGCTGCCCCGTGGCGCAAAAGAGTTACTGTCAAAGGGAGCCTCCTTTTAACTCCAGCTATCACTCTGGCTCCGATAGTTATGGCGACCGCAACGTCCAACCACTACAGCGTCCTCACTACCCCCAGCAGCGCGCCGCCGCCGCACTCGGAGTCCGGGAGCATGCAGCAGGCGGCTGCGTACAGGGACGCGCACACCCTGCTCCAGAACGACTACAGCTCGTTACCGGGCGGTGGACATCCGCTCAGCCACGCGCATCAGTGGATAACAGCGCTGTCTCACGGTGACGGCGGAGCACCTTGGCCATCTAGTCCCCTCGGAGAACAGGACGTGAAGCCTGTCCTGCACGACAGTGACCGAGAGGAGCTGCAGAACTCCAACAATCTGCAGCAACAGCAGCAACAGCGACACCCTCACCTCGCGCACCAGCAGGCGCATCACGACACCAGAGCATGGCGCACCAGCACAGCCACCACGCACATCCCCGGTATGGCGACGTCTGAGGGCCAGAGCCTTGTGTATTCGCAATCCGGCTTCGGTCTCATGCCTGGGGGAGAGCAAGGGGGGATGCATCATCACCCCCTACGGGACGAGGACCACCACAGTCACAGTCCGCACCTTAGTGAGCAAGGCAGCGGCCCTGGAGCCCACCAGCAGTCTCTTTCACACCATCACCAGCACGGGGGTCATCAGGACCAGTCAGACGAGGACACACCGACCTCGGATGAGTTGGAGCAGTTTGCCAAGCAGTTTAAACAGCGACGCATCAAGCTGGGCTTCACGCAGGCGGATGTGGGACTGGCTCTAGGGACCCTGTATGGAAACGTCTTTTCTCAGACCACCATTTGCAGGTTCGAGGCGCTTCAGCTCAGCTTCAAAAACATGTGTAAACTCAAACCCTTGTTGAACAAGTGGCTGGAGGAGGCGGACTCCACTTCGGGGAGCCCCACCAGCCTGGATAAAATCGCGGCACAGGGAAGGAAAAGGAAAAAGAGGACCTCCATTGAGGTGGGCGTCAAGGGGGCTCTGGAGAGCCATTTTCTCAAATGTCCAAAACCAGGAGCAGCGGAGATCAACTCCCTGGCGGACAGCCTGCAGCTGGAGAAGGAAGTGGTGAGGGTTTGGTTTTGTAATAGGAGGCAGAAGGAGAAGAGGATGACACCCGCTGGGGGACAGATGCCAGGAGGAGAGGACATGTACGGGGACACCCCTCCTCACCATGGAGGACAAACTCCTGTGCAGTGACCCCAGTCTTTTAATTTGAGAAAAAAAACACGGACCCCGTAAGGAGAAATAATGCCTCCTTATTTATCTGACTGTCTGTCCTGACTGCTTGAAACTGGACTTCAGCCAGTTGAAATGTTCGAGTCTCGGACGTTCAAGGTGGGGATGTACAGTGGCGCTCAATCACTAAAATTACGCATCGTAGGGAGCTGTGTGGAGAGGGTTCATGCCGCGGAACTGCTCAGCTTACCGGGATACGGCTGGCGTGGGCTAACCAAAAAAAAAAGCAAAAGAAAAAAAAAAGCGATATTAATACAAAACGCTTTTTTCTACCTTTTACCAAGGCTCGAAAATGTCATTATGTAACGTGTCATGAAAGAGTGTGATGTGGACGCGAGGTGTCCGCCGCGGGCTCGATGATAAGTCGCAGTCTGTGTGGGTAAATAAACGCCATCTTTCCATCATAACAAAAGCAACAGGGGCAAGAGAGCTGAAATGGCAGACACCTGCCCTACGATGGTCAAAATCAAAGCCAATAACAGCCAAGTGCTGTTATTATTATTATTATTATTATTATTATTATTATTATTATTATTATTATTATTATTATTATTATTATTATTATTATTATTATTATCAATGTGCAATTTGGTTTATTGATTGTACAGCATCCACAATTTATTGAAATCTTAAATAATTTCCCTTGTTTTTCCAATTTATTTTTAACTGACAGCCAAATAATAATAATGATGGTAATAATAATAATAATAATAATAATAATAATAATAATAATAATAATAATAATGGACATGACATAAAGAATGAGTATTGATTCATGTTTTTTTTTGTGTGCAGACTTGTCTGTGCGCCTGTTTACAGTGTGCTTTTACTATTTGTTATTTGTGTACTTTTTCAAAATGCTGTGAAAAGAAAGACCGAGACTGTCTGGCTGGAGCACTCAAAGCAGTCCAGCCCATCTTGCCTTCCTTTCCTAAGAAGAAAAACAAAAAACTGATGAATATATCCTTGTACCAGCTCTGGCCGCTGTGGCTATGACTCATTCACTCACTCAGAAGACTATTTGTGGGATGTATCTCGATTCGTTTTGTTTTTGTTTTTGTTTTTTGTAAGGCTTCGTTTGTTTGTATGTTTGTTCTGTTGTCTCTGTCAGTCTGTGCCAAAGCACAAACACAGACACGTGTTCTTGTGCCACTTAATCCTGTGATTAATATCCTGATCTAATGGTGGAAGGTTATTGAGGGAAATCCAGCAGATTCATTCTGAAGAAAATAGGGAAATTCAGTAACTCAAATCCAGCTGAGTGATGTAAACGAGATTTAAATATACTCGGAGTATTTAATCTGAGGAAATTTTATGCTTTGATTTTCAAAAAAACTTCCTTAACGTGTAGGCCCAGTTAACCATGTCAAACTATGACAGTGATGAACGTTCCTTTTTATGACGTAATCACCTATTGAAACTATTGACACATCTTTATTGGAGCTAATATTAAATTTAAAAAAAGGCATCGTGGAATTTTCATTATTTTATCATGTATTAGTCTGCACCATAATTCCAATTAAATCTGAATAAGGCCTGATGTAGTATTTTTATTCTAATGCTGGCAATGTCACATGACATCCTTCAACTGAATTTGAGTTTTTGAGGTGGAAGAAAAAAAAACTAACAACAAAACCAAAACAAAATAGCATTGACCTGAAATCTGTGATCAAGCGAAAAAGAAAAGAAATCAAACGATTGCACAATTTCTATATGCTTTTTGTCATTAAAACGTATTTGTTTTCTATAAAACTGCAGTCTGTTCACGTTTTTAAGCTTTAAAAAAGTCCCAGGAAAGCTGTTTTTTTTTTTGTGTGTGTTTTGTTTGTTTTTTGTATTTTAATAATATATTTTATCAATCCGTCTCGGTCTGTCTGTTTCGGTAAAGTATTCACCACCGCTGATCTGCACTGATACCGTTTTGTGGAGAGATATGCTCAAAAAGTCGGTCAATTAAAATACAAAACAATTTATACTTTGATCAGAATGAAAATGGAATTGACAATCACGACTAGACGTAATTTTAATGATCAAACAATTAAAGAAGAACTGGAGGCCTGTCTGTAGCTATAGTTGCCACAAAAATTGATAAAGTGAAGAACTGGTGATTATTAAGGAGATTATTTTTTCTGGTGGATTTCTTTAGACAGTAAAATAATTATAAAGGTTAGAGGAAATGATCAGAATGATTTTAGACTTATTTTATTTTATACTGAAACCTACACAGACATTTATACTGAAATATTATGTTGAGATGAAAATTATCATCAGTTTTGAAAATGAGACAAAAACCACCTTCTTGTTCTTATGTTTAAGTCATTTATTGCAGCAGCTTTTACCTGTTCGGGTTGTAGATTCTTCACTTCTGGATTTCTTTTCCTCTTCGTGCCGGAGTCAGTCTGCGTCTGCCCCCTAGTGGCTGTTAGATGGAGCTGGATTGACTGCAGGTAGACAAGGTTCTTTTTTAATTATAGTATCAAATTAGGACAATATTGATTTATGTTTTGTGGGGTTTTATGTTTTAACCTTACAGTTATCTCATTTTACAGAAAAAAAGTAAAATTCATTGGCAGCACAAATCATTATGACACATGCTGTCTATACTTTCCGAATAGTTTATATCCAACAAACAAAGATAGTCTAAAATACCTATTTTGCAATGTTAAAAACATGCACAACTTATTTTATCTCAAACACTTTGAATGAGGTTTACACAAGTTTGTTTGTGGGTTATTCCTTACTATATACACAAAACTTCTTCCAAGTATAGTCAGAAATCTGTTATTTGTAAGATACTAAAAAAGTCTCATAATGTTAAAGAAAGTGATTTATAAATTTATAAAATATGTACATTTATCTTGATCCACTCCTCCTGGCTTTCTTAACAGTTCATTCAGCCCTCCTACTGTGTCATGAAAATCCATCTAGAATAAACAACTTCTAACATGTCATCTTTAGTCCTGACATGAAATTATTATATGTTTTCAATCTGGGAATGAACCAGACCAGAATAAACCAGACATAGTTTGTGTAAAAGCCAAATCTCTGCGTTTGATCTATTTTCAATCTACTTGTAAAGACGTAGAAATAAAGTAGCCAACGAGAAGCTGTGCTTATAGTCATTTCACTCAACCATATATGTAATATCCAGGCTTTTATTTGTAATTTGGAGGGAAAAACTGAAAATAGTGGTGTAAGTGTGTGTGTGTGTGTGTGTGTGTGTGTGTGTGTGTGTGTGTTAGTGTGTGTGTATTATGTGCATGTTAAACTAGATCTTAAACCATCTCTCTGGAGGACCCAGTTGCCTGGATTCTGTCCATTCAGCAGGCGACCATCTGCCCTCCTCCTGGCCCTCTCACTCGTACAGGCGTCCTCTGCATTATTCATATTTTTAAAAACACACATACACACACTTCCTTGTACACAACATCCCAAATCACACATCATGCACACAGCCACGTGTTAGACCGTCAGCCACACACACAGCTGCTGCCTCCAAGTGTGCCATCTCTGACTCACCAGAGGCTTCATCAGAGGCCGTGTTATTTTCAGCTCTGCATCGTCTCCTCTGTCTTAGCGTAGACAGAACCTCCCAGGGTCTCAGCACAATGGATACAGATATGCTACGGGCAAAATCATCACTCATCTGCTCAACACCGCTTGCTAGTTTTTCCTTTTATCCCCAAAATCCCACCATGGCACTCCCATGACTTGTTTTTCTCTCTCACCCTCTTTACTCACTCTGTGTCTTCTGATCAGCAGCTCAAGAACAAAAGCTGTTGGGTTGACTTGGAGTGGCAAACACACAAGCAGAGGGATTACTAGACAGATGTATTGACTTCTAAAAACTGTTTTAACAGCAGCTGTTGCAGAAGGGTACATCATTTAATCTTTTTATCCTTTATCTTGTGAAGATTTAACTTTCCACGCTTGTTTCAATGTTAAACTTGATACTCAATAAGAACAAAATAAGAAAATGCCACAGACATGTTTAATGAAATTACAAGAAATCCATTGTCATACAGATTTTTATCTTTAAGTATGATACATTCATCAGATTCTTTTTTTTAAAATTATTGTTATAGAACATTTTGTCTCAGAATTGATCCTGTTAACATCTTCAATTTCTTCTTCATGGCTTTTGTTCACATTTTGATGAGAGTCAATGTTTCAGGCACACACAACAACACGAGACAATGCAATATGGATTCCACAGTCGACAAGCGGGGATCCCGACGGGACAGGGCACAAACTCCTGCTCCCGACCTTTGAACTGCTCAGAAACAGACAGACGGCAGACATGAATATGGAGGGACAGTAACAGGTGAGTTTGGGACTGCAGTCAGGGATCAGAAAGATGACATCACGCAGATCTGAGTTCTCCGGGTCAATGGAGGAGTCCTTCTCAGAGAAGCTGAGTCTGCCAAAGGAGCGACTGTAGCTTTACAAAACGACAATGTTGATAAAATGACATGAATTTAAACATTTATCAAATGGTAGGAATGGACATGCATGCGTACAGCGATGATAGGAGATAACATTTGTTTCAGCGTGGAAGGATGTCAGAGAATCTACGGTATTGCACTTCAACACGAATCAATACAATTAATAAGAACCCTCCTAGATTTAAAAAAAAACAATAACCTAAAATCAAATATATGAAAAAAATGTGCAAAACAACATCATTATTTCAGCATTAACAAAGATTAACAACATAACTGACATGAATTATTACTAAAACAGTATGACACATCAAGTCATATGCTGGCACTCGTTTAAAGTCAACACACCTAACAGTTTCCATAAGGCTGAATCTGGATCAGGATGAGGTTCAGTTTCAGACAATCACGTCCTGAAATGAATCTGTAGCACACAAATATGACGGCTGCGTCTCTTCAGATGTGTTTGGATTAAAAGTCTGTCTGAACTCACTATTCAGACAACAGTTTAACAGGAACCCAGAATGGTTTTAAGTCACCGAGCCACACAGAGGGAAGTAGTTCACTCTCATCACATCACGTTCTTTATCAAAACCTCCATCATCTTCGTCTTCCTTGAACCGACACCAGTCACACTGACACGATTGTTACCAAGCTAACATTTTGGAAACTGCTAGTCTCTTCATGACATATTTGTCCCGAATCCACGACACGCTGCTTCAGATTTGTGCGATACACTTCCAGCTTTATAAAAGTTATAGAATATCCACAATGTTTACTTGCAAAATGTTTGGTTCTGGAAGAATGACAATCAATCAATAATCTATACTAAATTCCACAATTCCACTTCTGAGATTGTGATTATTATTTTGTCTTGTTTGAAACATTTTCATGTTGCACATAACCAGCATTTTGAAAGCAGCATCTTTGGCTATTGGCAAGACGATTTATTGATTAATCAAAGGCAATAATTTACACATTAATCGGTAAGTGAGATTTGAGTCTATAGCTTTAATTTAAATATTTTTTTATTGTAGTGGTTTGAATTTGGTGGATAAATTTTCAAAAATTGGTGATGCTTTATTTTACACCGTGATGAACACATATATTTTGCAACTAGCTTGTTTCAACAACTAACCTTGCCCCTATACCAACATATGGTAACAAATATTTTAGGATGTTGATGAGAGCTTATTGTAAGTATATTCCCTTCTATTGCTGACAGTTTTAATATGGAGCATGAAGGAGAAGCGCCCACGTAACATCCTAACCATCACTATCATCTTTCCCTCACACACCTTTTTACCACCCGACAGAACAACATTGGAATCGTGAGTGAGTGTGTGGACGTGTATGTGTGTTAGGGAGGAAAAGTTCAGCGGTGAAATATTATCAGCATGTCATCATTTGTGCACAGGTGACTCATCCAACACAGTCAGAAGCATACATCCTGTCTGTTGCTTCTTGTGTTCCCATTGGCAGCCTCAACACACAATATGTTCCTTCATGCTGACTGACAAACAAATGTAAAGCCTGCGTCTCACATCACAGACCCCAATTAGTCTAACATAACTTTAAAATTAAATTCAACTTTTATTGCTTTTCCAAACATTTTCTTTTCTTCCAACAGTTTGATTTGTGGTATTTTCTACTTCAAGGAACTATTTCATCTTTGTGTGGCTGATTCGGCCAAAGGTACAGAAAAAAGAATACAAACTTAATAAGGCGACAAAGGAGTGCATATGATGTCAGGTGTAAAGGGAGATTTTTAATATTACTCACTATCCATGTACTTAGTGTCTGATGATAGATCTATTTAATCTATTTCTACATGATTGTTTCACTCGCTCTAGGATTCAATGCAAAATGTCCACTTGACAAAAAAGCTACTGGCCTCAACGACGGTCCGAACACCACGATGACGTGCTGTCGACTTACAGCTGAGAGGTGTAGGTAGTGGTTTTCTTTTGGTAACACAATTGTTTGAATATGACAAACAAAAATCGTTTAAAAGTGCTTGTGGAAGATTACGGTTTAGTATTTGAACTATTTGAATATGCAAAGTAGGCATTGCTGCAACATTTCAGTTATAATAGTGGATTGATTTGGGGGAGCTACAACATGTTCTGTTCATTATGTCCATTAAAATGGAGAAGCACCTACAGTATTTACACCAGATGACAGGCAGGAGTCTATATTTCAAGGCTATCTTTCATATTTATACTCATAAATATCTATCTATTTATACATAATCAAATATTCTATCTAGAGAATCTGAGAATCGATTCAGATCCCTTTCTGTATTTACACCGACTCCTATCCAGTCGCTTAAATCCTCTGTTGGTGTGACGTCACTGCAGGCGTCAGGATTTAGTTTATTTAGTCAAAACACGCACAAGGCCGGGCGGTGAGAGTTGCTACAAGGGATAACAAGACTGGGCTGGGGTGGGTGTGGGTTGGGCTGACACGCACGCACATAGTTGCCATGGTTACTACAGGGCGCCTTTGTGACTGCCGACGGACCGTGTGGAGGAGTTTCTCAGCAGCAGCTTCATTTACTCCTGGATTCAAACCTCTCTTTCCTGATTCCCTCTTTTTTCTACTCTGCTTCTCCTCTGCTGGCGCTTTTCCTCTGCTACAGTAAAAACCCTGGGTCCTCGACTTTACACACTCCCTGGTTATCTTCTGTTCGAGGAGGCTGGGGGGCGTGAGTACAGGTGGGAGCAGCTCCCTCCTGTGGCGCCTATCTGCATGTAGTGTTTACTATTTGTGTATCCTACGTGTTTTGTCAACACTTCAGCTGGTCTATTTCAGAGCACTCTGTGTCCATGTCAGAGTCATAGAGCGAGTGGCCTGTGGGGTCGCTGTCGGGCGATGGGAGGTCGTGTGGCGTGTTGGTGCGTGAGGGAGGCGTCTGTGTTTTTTCCTGGGAGGTGTCCGAGCGGGAGTAGAGGCCCAGGTCCGGGAGTTTGCAGGCGGAGTCGCCGCTCTCTGTGGTGTCGTCGTAGCAGAAGTCCTCCAGGTCCACAAACCACTCGGGCCAGAACCGCCGGCGGATGCGCTCGCAGTACATCGCCAGGTTGATGAGCTCCCCTGGAGAGGAGGCGCAGGAGAGGAACAAAATTCACATAACCATACATACCAATAAAACACCACAGCATCACAACAGATTCATTTATCACTCTACCGGTTTTTGGCTTTGACTTTGTTTTAGAGCTGAATGAAAAAAAAACTGGACACTTAACGGCGTCATCTTTGGTGTCTCACGATTAATGGATCGATCAAGGCAATCATTTACAGATTAATCAATAAATGATACTTAATGCAGCTTGAACTTGAGGGAAGTGGAAGTGACTTTTTGGTCAAATTGAATTTTTATTGTTCGCCTTCAGTTCACTCACTTTTATGTTTATAAAACACAGAATCTTTCTCCGACCTGTTGCTCTTGATATGTTTTTGTGCCGAGGACTCTCTGCATTTCAAAATGAAACTCTCAAAATGAATTTAACGATTGTTTGGTCCTTCTTGCAATATTCCGTCTTCATACTACCAGCAGACAGACGGATAGATTTCTCTTTTAGTGAACTCACCTTTGATAAGCTGCTCTGGCCGAGTTCCTGGTAGCGTCCACATAGCGGGGGCCAGGTGGCTGAACACCGCGGCGTCTACAGTCGACAGTTTGGAGCCCATCAGATACTTCTTATCACCTTAGACAGCAAACAGGAAAAAAAAGTTAAATAAAATTAATAAAATTAATACTTCTCTTCAGAAAAGACAAACATATTTTTGAGATAAAACTGGAATTTGATGCCAAATAGTCCAAACAACCATCGATGCTCACACTCGCACCAAAGGGCCCTAACGCCAGAGGTTAGGATGCGTTTGTGTTTTCACCACAGGAGGTCAGTGTTGTTTTATCCTTTCGTTACATAAATACACTAACATCATTTTGGACACCTGATCATAGAGGCTTTTAAAAGGTCAGATTTAAGATAACTGGGTTGTTTGAGTGAATTCACATAATTTCACTTTCACATTTCAACCACAATAACTTTTAAAAATGTTTATAAATTTCTTATACGCACCTAACAGAGTGGCCAGGGTGCGCATGTCTTTCTCCATCAGGGCGTAAACCTCCTCCTTGGAGAAGCGACCGATCCCGTGCCCGTACATCTCTCTCTTGACGATCCCGCCAGTCAGGTGACTCAGGATCCACTTGAGCAGGTCGCTCAGCGGTCCGCTCACCGACAGCATCTTCTGGGTCTCCTCCAGGTTGTCCACCCACTGACAGTAAGCGATGGTCCTGCAGCGCAAACACATAATACGCAGGAATAAAAAAAACATGGAACTGATTCTAAGATTAATATGACTGCTGGTAAGAGAAAGAACAGATAAGACATTCTTATTGACATTTTTTAAGCTGACTTATTTAGTACTGAGAAATATAACTTGATCTAAATTTACAATACAGTGCGCCCTCACGCATCAACACTCGCGACTTCACCTCATTGTGGATTTTTGGTAGGCAGTCATGTGATACCGTACGCGCATTCTATTGGCTGACGGCATTTTCAATAAGTCAAGGAAAAAATTGTCCCTAGAGATGAATTTGAGGTTGCATCTTAAAAGAAGAGTTGGTTCTATGCATTTATTTAGTCCTGAATATTCCACCGGATATTGATTAAAGTGCACCACACTCAGTCAGGTGGAAAACCATTTATTATTTATTACTGTCAGCAAGCTATCACACACAACATCGACGTACAACAACCCACTTTGTTGTTTTACAGCTTCTAATGTTAGTGTGTATAAATGACAGCTGGTGTTTCTTCCCACTTTCCCTCTTCTTCCTCCCCACTCTGATGAAGATGAACTGCTCACCAGTAGAAGTGCTCCTCCACCATCTTGGTGATGGCACGAGACACGGCCCTCTCCTGGGGCGTCAGGCTTTTGTTGAGGCTCACGCCCAACCTCTCCTCCAGGAAGTCGATGATGAATTCGGTGCCGCAGACCTGCTCCTGGTTGTATTCGATCCACGGCATCTTTCCCTGGGGCGAGAGCTTCCCATCAAAGTAGTTCTGTGAGGAGAGGGAATCAGGATTCAATGTATTAAACCACAACTGGATATAGAAAGAACACTTCAAGTTTAACCCTGATTGGCTGCAGCAGAAAAGACAATAATGAATGAAAGGAATTAAAATAACTTTGGATTTTGTTACAAAAATAGGGTTATAACACACACATCATTGCAAATATTCACTGTTAATTCCCTCAAGAGAGCAAAATATAAATGAGAGTTTTATGTGAGCATAGGTGTACCTGGTACGGCAGGTCAGCCATACGGAGGTAGGTCTCCAGCTTAAGGCAGAAAGGCGACAGGGACGGGGCGCCAGTTTTGGGCCTGGAGAACTGGTGAAGTATGACGGCATCTTTCGAGTCCAGCTCTTCCTCCTTTCTGTATGGAGAGAAGAATGAAAGAGATGCAGAGAAGGATGAAAGAAATTAGCAAGGACTAGTGGTTGAGCATGGATTCGTAGTTTGAGATAAACGTTGACCCAAAGTAAGACCTACATACAATTTAAGCCCTGTTGGCCACTGGTTTTAAAGCTGTGGGGAAAAAAAAACATCATGAAAGATCCACAAACTGCGTTTTGCTGGAGCACATTGACTATGTCTAGAAAAAAGTAAGAAATTGAACCCAGAACCTTCTTGCTGTGAGGCAACAGCGTTAGTGTCTGTGTCGCCCACCACAATTGATTTTCATTCATTCATTCAATTTTCTAGACACGCTTCATCTGCTGTTTTGGGTCACAGGGTGTTGGAGCTTATCCCAGCCGACTGGGGGCGTGAGGCAGGGTAAACTCTGGGCACAACGCCAGTGCACCGCGCAGCCGCATATAGACAGTGTGTGTGTTATTTTTATCAGAACGATGTGCAACGAAGCTCTTTTAACCAGCACTGAGCCACTTAACCCTCATATTTTTTTCTTTCAATGCATCAGATCTTTTCCAGTACTTCAGACCTATCCATTGATATAAAGGTCATTATATTTTCTTTATTATTATATATGTTTATGTGGAATTTGCCATTCGAACCCTGTTTTTCTTCCAATGGATAAAACACAAAATATGGAATATTTCCAAGTTGGTGCACAGCTTAATACTTCTGATAAAGATATTACAACTCTTGGATGGAGGTTTTTTCAGACGTGTAAACACAGACAGCGGGACTGTGTGTGGGTTGTGGGGTGATTTGGGGGTCATTGTCTTGCTGCAGACAATTAAGATCATGTTTCATTATAACATGTCAGCATTATTGTATATAGCAATATATCATATACATATATAATACATATATATATATAATACACACACACACACACACACACACACACACACACACACACACACACACACATATATATATATATATATATATATATATATATATAATACCGTATATGCTTATAGTATATGAGAAATATGTGGTTATAATGGGAGTTAATTGAACCATTTATGACCATTTGAAGTATTGTGTGTACACAATAAAAATCAGCTTTTCTTTACACTTCCAATGACAGGCATTAAGGAATTTAGAAAATTAAGATAATAGAAAATTACTGGCAAAATTTCATATATTGAGCCTTTTAACTGACTGATTTACTGGGAGAAAAACACATAAAAACAACAGAAATGTCACTTTTGGGCCCAGGAGTGCCCAGGAGTTAAAGAAACAAGGGAAGAAGCAGTGTCGGATTAATGAGAACTTCCGTGTGACCGGTGATGGTGCATTCACTCGGACACGGTCGGAGGCTCTTCACAGATGAGGGCAGGCCTGCACACGGCTGCACATTCACATGAACGTGATGCAGGATCAAAGGGAGCTGTTCACGCAATGAAGTGCTGAAACAAGAGCCTCAGAGGGGAGAGGCCGTCTATTCCTGTGATGCTGAGATGTTCCCCCAGCCGTAAAAAGGCCAGTGGTGAGGCAGGAGCCCACAATTAGTTCTACTTCCTTAAAACAAACGTGTGGAGTAACGGGGCTGTGAGAGCTGCAGCTAGACGGCATGCAGAGAGCTCACACCTCCAACAAGACCATCTCCATTCATCAGCTGCTGCATCACAACACTCAGGGCACAGCAGGCGATGTCACCGTGACAATGCCTGTTTACTCATATCTGCCTCATGCCAAGCTAACTTGTACCGCCAAATCACTCGTGTTTGTTGACAATCATCAGTTTATGAGTAATGCATACATTATTGGATTTTCCGTTGTGATGGATCTCGATCTGATTTTTGACTCGATACAACTTTCATTTCAAATGAGATCTGGTGTGATACATCTCAATTACTAATGTCACATCTCTGACACCGTGTGTGTGTGTGTGTGTGTGTGTGTGTGTGTATGTGTGTGTGTGTGTAAAGATATTTTACAAACAAACAAACAAACAAACAAGCATAAACAATAACCCAGCCTCCTAGAGCTCTCCTTGGTGGAGATAATCTATATCAGACTGAACAAGAGAAGTAAAAACACCCATCCAGTCAGGAAGGACTCCATCAAAATAAATAGTTTAGTGTATTTATACATAAAAACACTGGATTAGAGGAGCCTGGGGGGGCTTTCATCTCAATTTAAGTTAATATCACATTAATTTCCTGAGATTACTGTGAGAGTCAAATCATTTCAACTCTTCCTGTGTGCTATTTGATGGTATATATTGATGAATTTGTTGAGCGGGGGTGTCTGCCTCAAACCTGGAGGGAGGGGGTCAAAATAAAGGATAAACTGTACATCATGGCCCCTTGTCCTTGAATACAGACACCTGAAAGTGACTCTATGTCAGAAGGGTGTGATCAGCATCAGGATATCTCTAACAGCCACCATTAGAAATAAGAAATCACCCCCCCCCCCATTAATAAAGAACAATCAGTCATTAAAGGTGTAATGTCTTATTGTCTCTTTCTCTTATTGTGGGGTGGGGGGGGGGGGTTCTGTTACATCACAATCCACCCACTCACGATTCCTTATTTTTCTCGCTCGCCCCGCCCAACCTGGCAACATTAAGTAATGTCAACCCCCCCCCCCCCCCCCCCCAGTGAAAATACAGCAGATCAGAGAGACGTGTAGGTGAGATGTGATCAGACTAGGATCAGAATAGGATAGGACCCCCCCCATCACCACACACACACACACACCAACCCCCCAGCTTTGTGTTGTTGTACCTGATGGCCAGCAGTTCGTGCAGTAAATAAGCAGCGGCGGCGAGCAGAGCCCCCCCGGTCAAATACAGCGTTTTCCGCCACCACGAGTCCGAGCCCAAAGCTGACATGATCCCGCCGTAGTCCTGCAGTGGGAAGGCGATGATGTACCCATAAAACGGGAGCGGCTCATCCGAGCCCGGCAGGCCGGAGGAGAGGCTCTGGTTCTGGCCGAGATCAACCACACACGACCGCGTCCAGGCAAACCCGACGCGCCAGTACATGCTCTCTGTCTCCGGCCGCTTTCCGCCTCGTTCTGGCAGCACGGGGCCTCATTGGCGGGGCCTTCATGGGCGCAGGCAGGGGCCAGTGCGGGAGGACTGACCGAGGACCATCCGGATGGACACGGGTATCCCACGCGGAGCTAGTCCCCGCAGCGGGGTAGGCATCCTCCGCAGCCCGCTCGGAGCTCGCAGGCAGCAGCCTCCCTCCTGCCGCCGTCAAGTCAGGCGAATACACATTCAAGAGAGCTTCCGGTTTTTCCTGTTTTTCAAAATAAACGTTTATTGTGATGCCATAGTAAAAACAATGCGCAGCAAACAAACAAATAGATGTATTATAGAATTTTCTTTTTTTAAAATAATAACTTTTATTTTCTTTTTTATCAATTTTGAACAATAGTTTTAATGTAACCTTTAAAAAAGAGAACAAATTCGTGCTCTGTCATGATTCACCTACAGTTTTTCCCAGTTTTCTATATTCAATCTAAAGATCTAGTGTAGTTTATCCAATTAGTATTTTTTTTTAATTTTTATTCTCTCCTCGTGGAATAAAACTACTGTATCTCAGGTCTTATTTTTGTGTTTTTATTTTGAAGGAGAAATTATGCGGTTATTCCTCCCGTGATGCACTGAAGAGCGTCATTGAGACAGACTTCACTATAAACACCAACGTGCAGCCATGAATAATATACAGTACTGTATATGCAATGAAGTAAATCGTTTTCTTGTGCAATAATAAAAGGCAAAATGCTTAAATATATGTGTGCATAATTTTTGAGAATAAGCAGACTGAAGGTAAGTAGTTTTTGATCTAAAAATTCCATTCACTCTCTGCCACCAGGGGTCCTTCAGGTCCTGCATTGGAGTGATATTGACAAGGGACTGAAAACTGTTTCCATAACATGCTGGAAGATTCTATGAAAGCTAACACATACAGCTTTAAAAACAGCAATCAAACACCAAGTTTTGCACACCACATCTCTTTATTAGACCATAAATGATCTTTAAACATGATTAAAAAAAATCACATAATAAAATAATTTTGGGACATGTGATCAGGACTAGAAGAAATTTTTAGGTGGGTGCAGCCGCTTCACTTGGATTCTCATTCATGTAGTCGCTATGTCAACAGATGGAGCCTGCTAAAGGGGAGGAAAATACCAGAAGGCAAAGCAGAACAAGGCTGCATCTGGCTCGCCTCAGAGGCTTCTCCCACTTTCTTTCTTCCAATTAGCAAGAGAAAGTGAAGTGACCTTTAACACAATGTTTATCCAAATCACACACCGGGAAAAATGTACAGGAAGCGACTGAGGGAAAAAAAATATAGTTGCACTGGTAATGCAACAGTAAACACCCATAACATTTTTCCTACGATTGGCCTCAATAGAAAAATGTGCTTTCATGAAACGTTTACTCTGTAACCAGCAGCTTTTATTTTGTGAGGCTTTCAAGCACCTTGTTTTGAGCACAGACACACAGCTTCCACTATAGCACATCACAAAATTATAGACATCTACAGACATATGCACATATATTGCAACAATCAGTGATTTAATAGATAGCACAAAGTAGGTTAAAAATAATGCATAACAAAACCAACCAAAAATTCAAAAAAGCATTTTCTTTACAAATTAAAAATAGCTTTAAAAAATTGTACAACTAAAGCAAAGTGAAACCATAATCACTATAAAATAAAGAAAATCATGAAGATGAAACAACCGAGGAAACTTCTTCAGAAGAACTACGAAGCAACACCTGGTCATGGATTCCATTTCGGTCTGATTACTTACGAAAAAACATGAAATATATTACAAACTAATAGAATAACAAGATTATTTACAAAAGAGGAGCGGGAATGAGTGGAACAGAGTTGAAGTATTACGATTCAAAACTATTTTCCTGAACTGAAAAAAAAAAGAAGTAATCTCCCCAATATTAAGGAGCGTCAAGGAGGTTAATTATCAACAGAACAGACCTCACAGGGCATCCAATCACATCACAGTTACACAAGGTGATATCCAATCAGATTCCCTCTCGAACAGCACAGGATCAAATGATTTTACAGAAAAGACTACTAAAGTCCCTGAGGAAAGAAAACCCATGCAGCCTGGCCAATCGCACACAGACACGCACACACACAGTACTTGTGATCAAGTTTTCTCGAATCCCTCGGAGCTCCACATGAAAGGACTCACTCCTCTGGGCTGTTCAAGGATGTCAGGATCATTACAATGACATTAAAATGGGTTTCTACCAAACCATCACATCTGTCCTCCCGTCAGTTTTTCCTACATTCCCTTCTCCCACCTAAATGTTCCTCAGATTCAGTTCCTTTCAAGTCTTGAACAGATTAGAGTCTCATCGAGACGCACAGACTGCTGTTGTCAGTCCGCTGAATCCACAATGATTGGACATTGGAAAAGTGAAAATGTGGCCGAAAACAGCTTTTTTTTTCCTAGGGGGGTGTCAGTTGAAGGAAGGACGTCTTGGTTGACTGAAATGCTTTCTAACTGACACCACAAAGGTTGTGCATAATCATTCTGGGAATACAGATGCTAAGACTGGCTGTAGGAGTTGCTTTGGTTTCCATTGGAGCTCTGGTCACCCTCACTGCTGATAACACACAAAATAAGACATGTTAAAGTACAGACAGCTCAGTGAGACACACCACAAAGTGTCAAATTAAAACGAGAATCAGCATCAGAGGACAGCAGTGGTTTGCACAGGGGTTAAATTGTAAATTGTTGATAGCTATGTATATGTTAATATGTTTACCATATGTTAATATGTATATTTAATATGTACATTTCATATGTTACGTATGTAAATATGTATGTATTTATTTATGTGTATGTATGACTCCCCCCCAGTCGCACAAATTCCCCACTGTGGGACTATCAAAGGTTTATTTTATCTTTAGTTAGCTGTCATGAACAAGACCGAGTCAATGAAGTAAATGGATTTGGGTTTAAGTTTAACAACACACTATCCATTTGAACTTTACCTGTTAGGAGGAGGTTTGGGTTTAGGCATCTTGTTCAGCACAGCAGCGATCTCCTTTCTGTCATCAAAGTTCTTCCACTGGTCATAAAGCTTCAGGATGACACGGATAATCTCCAGAATCTTTAGAGAGAACACAAGGAAACTAAAATTAATATAAAGTGGATGTCTATCATTTTTGCGTCTATGCAATTATTTACGACCTTTCCAAAAACAACAACAACAAAAAAAAACAAGCAAGAAATACTAGCTAGCCAGAAAATTCAAAATGTTAAGAACAACAACATCGTAAGAAAATAAATAATAAGGTTGAATATGCAACTCCATCACAAACAAACCACCGACCGCCTGCATTCACCATCTGTGACTTTTGGAACTGCTTTTATCTGAGCTTCAGGCTTGATGCTGCTTGAGGGCAGCAGCTCATCTAGATAAAGTACTTTATGAGGGTGAAGCAATGAACTGGGGAAGAAACATGATCAGGAAATGATTAAAATCATCTCACACAGGACCAGTTTCACGTATGGAATTCTGGAAAGTGTCACCCTGCATGCTGAGCATCAGATCTCTCTTCTGCCATTTATTTTTCATTCCTTCTCTTTTGAAAGTACAGTAGTTCAACAATATGAATTTACTATTGTGGAAAACACTTGATTCACTCCTTCTTTGTCCTTTTGAGAACGAACGGTTGTCAATGTACATCCAGTCTATTCAGTGCATTTGAGCCAGCTGTGTCAGGCATTTCTTTTTCTATGTTCTTATACAGTTAATGTTCCTGCCTAAAATTAAGAGTATAGAACAAATTAATGAAAATATTGAAGTTTTGTGTTCAAAATTCTTTAAAATATGAAGGATAAAGTATTTTGAAAATTGAAATTTTCTCTGTAGGGTTTTTTCTCTAAAATGCATTACATTTTATTCTTCATATACAGTATTTTCTCTTTACTTAATGTAGTGCATTTGTCAAAGGTGAATACAGATGTGTCTCATGTTTTAGTTCAGATTTTTCAACAGAAAAATATTTAAAAACTATTTTTTAAGAATGAAGCTCTTCTTACCTTGTCCATGTCAACGGAAAGTTCTGCAAACCACTGCCTGGCATCTTTCTGCTGCACCACACAGGCAACATGTAGACAAGCTGCCAGAGAAAAAGAGCTGATCATGTTACATTCCAAAAATCTAATTTGAAGTCATTAAATAGATTACATAAGCCATGATGAGAAATGTAAGGGGGACAAATCTTACCCAAGGCAATCATGAAAGGAGGGTAGAGCAGACACAGATCTGTCCTGTATGTGTCGTTCACTATTCGCCTGGTACAGACAGACACCGAGTTAGACTAATCGCTAAAGCTAGTATACTGTGAATGTAATTAGTGATCATTTGCTTAATAAGCCCATGAATGTGAATGTACACATACCAGGCCAGAGGCAGCAGCATATCCTCCTGTCCCATATCCTGCACATACTGCAGAAGCGGTCTGTAGGGATGGTACACGATCAGGCAGCAGTCCTGAGCAGGAAAACACGCCAATAACATGTAAATTACAGTTAAATAAAAACATCTGCAGTAAAGTAATAATTACACAAAGATCTCCTCACTCACCATCAACTCTAGAAGGTAGAACTCACATTCTAATATCTGTAAAGAAATCAAAACTCTATTCAGAGCAGTTCAGCTACCAACATGTCTTTACAATGTGCAACAATAAAACATGGAATTTTTCCACTGGATCAATATACAAAAATCCATCTTCTTAGCTGGAAATAATTCCTAAACATCAACTAGAACATCTCTATGGGTTGTTTATTGTGTATTTTTCTGTCATGTACTGCATATTACAGCATAACATGATATATTGGTGCTTTAACATTAAAACTCTTCATTAACTCATAAAATACTTACACATAGTGAAAAATATTTTAATTACATTTTACATTAACAGATACAGGAATTATCTTATGGCAACAAACTATGACCACCAGGAAGTATCAAGTTACATTCCAGATAAACACTTCAGCTGCTATCCTTACCATATTGTGACCACCTGTGTGAGACTGACATCATTATTAGAGGTCCGCAGACTCGAGTTGAAATATGATCAACAGTTGCACCAGCCTGCTAACTCATTCTCTAAGGTGTGACCCACTCCTGCTTTTATTGCTTCTCTATAAATATTAGCTTACAGAACTTTCTGGACAGGAAACGTGTCAGAACAACTCCACTGACGCCGTGGCACCTTGGTGGAGATGCAGGACAAATAAAATACGAGTACTGCCCATCAATCATCACCATAGTGACAAATGTGGAACCAGTGCTTGTCAGCTCCATACATGCCGCCGCGGTCAAAGCCGTCTCCCATAGCAGCAAGATTTTCTGACCGAGGACTGTGAACATTAGCGGGGGAATTCCATGTATTGGTAGACACAGATGTGGCGACACTGTGATACAGTGTAAGGAGTTCTTGGTAAATCATATGTAAGTAACTATGCCGAGGAAGAATGGAAAAATCCTATACAACAGTTGATTATGGTTATCAGAGTAGCTTAACTGCTGAACAGTGATGGACGGTCAGGGCCAGCAAGGCCTGCTCTGCTGGCCTAACATAACCAGAAATCATGATATTTATGATAAAGGTTAATTATATTTTATTGCATTTCCTTAAATATTTAAATATATGTATAAATACTGTACATATATACATTAATGCCTCATTACTCGTGGTTAATGCATTCCAGGATCACCGCAAAAAACAAAATTCCACGATATAGCTTTAAAGTGCTTTAAACAGTCTATAATATAAGAGTGTGGGAAAAGGTAATACAGATGTAAGGTGGTTTAATATCAGTATGGGGAGGGTCATGGTTTGTCGCTATATTGCTGAATTTTGTTTTTCACAAGTGGTCCTGGAACGTAATAACTGAATGATGAGGGATTATTGTACTTTACAGGTCTCCCTGCACTTGAGTGAACAGGCACATACAGTATACTGTAGTTAATAGACTGATGTGACAGCCAATCAGATCACAAGTGGGCCTTCTAAGGCCTTCTAGCTGGCCTCACGTTCCCCTGACATGTATGTGTCCTGTGATTGGATACTCACTCTGAGAAGGCCGCGCTAAACAGATGCTATTCAGACGCACATTTGAAGAGAAGCTCTTGTGAGGCGAGGGCCCGTTCCCTGAACTAGCTAATTTGTTGCTAGATTTGTTGCTGGAATTAAAATGCAGATAAACTGTACAACCAAGTCATCAAAGTGTTCTTGAGGAAAGAAAGGAAGACAGATTTTGTGTATAAATAAGCCATTTGAATAGCTCTTTTGGTGAGCACAAGCATTTCATTTGATTTTTCCTATCGAAAACAGACCCGTTTCATTATAACGGCCATTTTATACACGATAGAGGTGATGCAACATCTAATAGTGTGTTACTGTATTTTTTTTGCATTTTGTTTCTCCAGCTGTGGTTTCATAAATGATGGCCATTTCAGTTTGTTTTGATTTGTGACGTAGTTGTGTGACGTCTATAAAAGGTGTGGCCGCGGGTTCTTCTGTGCAAATGACAATAAAAGGAGTAGGGCTAACGCCTCTTGAGAAGTGATGGTTTTTGTCCCATTTGAGAGATGTTATAAACGCCTCAGTCCTGAACACTACATTGGTGGCAGCAGTGAGAGCCGCTTACAGTATTATGATATGTATTTATGCAAGTTAGACTTAGTAGAACATCACTGAAGGCCTAGGTGTAATATGCACAGCATGTCACTGCTGCTGAATAACATTTAACTTTATTTGACTCACAATACAGTTTGAAGTACTGATTAACCACTGATTCTACATAAAAGCCGTTAGAAGTCTAAAATGTAAATGCAGACAATTCACTTACATGATTCATTCTGTAAGGAAACTCCTTTGGAAAGGCATAAGAAAATCTTGTCTTCACTGGAAAAAAAATACCATCATATCAAATGCACTGTAGAATAAGGATAAATTTAAGGTATTTATTATGATTTGAATTTTGGGAAATAAAATAAGTGTTTGACTTACAAACAGACGTGGCTGCAGAAATCAGCCGAGTATTGGACACAACTCCAAACTCCTGAAAGGACAAATGCTGGAGCTCAAATTAAACAGTTACAACAGAGCACAGGTTGCCATGAGTCTACAGCTTAGCAGTGAACAACCTCCTGTAAAATAATGAGTAAACAGCAACCACTCGGAAAAAACAGCATCTTCTAAAGGTGCTAAATGAATGGAAACATAATAATATTTATGGGTCGATGAAAAAGTGTTGGCGTGAAACCATTGGCTTATTTCCATACCTCAACTTTTGAAGCCAAGAAAACACAGGTTGGAGCCATGAGCACTGGATCTATACTTTTCAGGGAATACCTGCATATAACACAAGACAGTGATCCCTCATTTTTTTGTGAATAGCATTCAGGTGCAGAAATGTAAATAGGTGAAAATCATACTACATTTCTCAGACATAATTACCATCACTAAAAATACATTTTCAGCACAAGGCAATTTTAAATTATTCCCTTCTCTTCCCTTTGCACACAGTAATTTTCCCAATCACCACCATTGAGACTGAGGTGATCTTTCAAATTTTAAAATTTAACCTGATTAAAAAAAAAAAAATCACTCACACAGCACCGGAACATTCTATCATTGTGCTTTACACTAGCTAGTAAAGATTGATTTGACAAAGCTGGAAGGGAAGCAAACAGTAAACAATAAGTAAACTTCTACTTCTTCTTTTCCTTTCGGCTTTTCCCTTCAGGGGTCGCCACAGCCAATCAATTTCCTCCATCTAGCCCTGTCCTTTGAATCTTCTTGTCTCGCACCGACTACCTTCATGTCTTCCCTCATTACATCCATAAACCTCCTCCTTGGTAAAATGTGACTCAGATCACAGCTTCAACTTTTACCCTTAGAAAGGGAGTTACTAGAACCATCCACGTTTGAAAACCTCCCTCATGAAATCCTGGTGGGAAATGAGAGGAATAAAACTGATGCTGCAGTCTCTTGAAACTGCATTTAACAATCATTATAATCCATCTTAACCATCACTCAATATTGGTGTCAAAGTCAGCTAATGAATCCCAGTGCTTTTGTTGCTGTCTAATTCTGGATTGATGTCTAATGCTTTCTTGTCTTTGCTTTTCAGCAGCATAAATATGGCTGCCTCTTGCTGTTAGACATGAGTACTGAACAAGAGTAATGTACTTCACAACGTCTCCAGTTGCTTGCCTGGTTAAAGAACACAACATATTGTTAAAAAAAAAAATCAACACTGTATATGCACACTAGTCATACTAAGGCATGTCCAGTAAGTCGAATGCATATTAAATCAAAGCCATCAGGCTGCAAAACTTTGGTCCTCAATACAGAAAAAGGATCTTTAATGTCATTTTTCCATCACTGAGCTGCAAGAAAGGTCTGTTTAGCAATAAATAACTGTAGTTTAGCAGAGCAGTATCATTTTTATTTCACAATTGTAACTTGATGGATGTGACCGACTACAGTTTTCATTAATAATACTGAACCTACAACAAAATATGTGAGATGATTTTTTTTTCTCATACAAACGTCATGTCCTGTCCTGCAAAACATTAGCAGAAAAAGGGAAGATGTGCATTTGCTCAAAGATCAAAACTCATTACCAAACATCTTTAACTGATTCTATAAGTGGTGAATCATTGTAGAAGTACCAAACAGATTTATTATTAATATGATTACTATATTATTATTATTAGCAGTAGTAGTATCATATTTAATAATACAATTTTGTATCATATTTAATTATAACAGCTGCATTCACAAATGATGAGAACTGAACAAGTACCTATTTATTTTATTTTGTAAAAAGGTCGCAACTTAACCCGTATTCCAGCAGTAAATTCACCAGAGAAAAAACCCTGACAGAAATGTGAATATATTTCTATATTAGCTGCTCCAGTTGCGGTACAAAATTCTACTTTCATCTAGGGAAAGAACAAAATTTTACCTGTACACAGACATTACTACAAAACAATTCTCAGTTTAGATTTATCCTGGTGTCGCTATTTGGTGTACCTATTTCATGCAGACACATCTTCCTTACCTGGCATAGAAGCGTTTGAAGTAAACAGTCGCAGTAGCGATGACCTGCTGCCGCAGCTTCAGGTGTTCCCCCAAAGCTTGGATCACTGAAGGACGCAGAAAGAAACATTAAAAGACTTTCATCCAAATAATTTCTATTTATTCTATTATAAATAATAAATGCAAGCACAAACAGTTTCAAAAAGGCAACTGCAGCACTCTTAGTCTCGTATCCGACAGTTTAGATCAAAACATTAGAAAATGAAGCTGAGGCTATGAAACGATCTCACACAAATTTAACAATTACCATTGGCAAAGAAAATCTGCAGTTTCCAGTACTCCTCGTCTGAAAGAAACTTCAGATCCTTCTGCCGCTCTTTCATCAGGTCCTGCTTGTCCAGAACCCATTGCAGACTTAGACAATAAATGTAATAAATATAAGTTATAAAACCACACTCACAGTTGTCAACAGCTGTCAAACAAGCTAGCGGACACTTGGAATTTAAACCCCCATTCGCAATCTATATTACTTTTGGCAAAAGCGTGTAAAACGCAGAGGAAAGTAAATATGATTACGCTTTATATCACGATTCCTTTAATTGTTTTCCTCAAAGCTTTATTTGCATTCGCAAGCTATTTTATACCGCAGGAACGATCAAAAGAGAAGATGTTAGCTTCGCCGTATGACACAGCTAGGCCTCGTAGCACAGACGTAAATTACAAAATTAAGTCGTAAAAGGACACAATTTTATCAAAAACTTACTAGTGAGAACTTTGCCAAAAGTTTCCCGCCATACTGCAGCAGCTGAGGTAGAGAGAAGCGCTCTTAAATTTATATCACCTATTTTTAAAGAACTGTACAGCACGGGAAAACTAGTTTCGCTGTGAAGATACTGGAGTAACATCAAAAATCTTCCGGAGAAGGCGGAGACAACGAAACTCCACATTATAGTTCCGCTTCCAAATAATAAAGCACGACTCACTTTATTTTTTTCTGAAAATGGTGTTTTGGTATGGTGGTTTGGTAATGGTATGGATGTTTTCCATTCGATTTTCAGATGATAGATGTGGAGGTGGGTTTACGTGTTGTCACATACGGGCGCTGTAAGCAAACAACAAAACTAACTTTATAAATAAATACACAACGATCTGCGTGGAAACAAATATACAGTATATAAAATAATAAATAAATAAAATGAATACAATGCAATTACTGAAGTTGAGTAAATGCATAGCTGTAAATAAAGAATTGCGATGTTCATTCAGCCATCACTGAATGATTTCAACCACCCATAATAAACTAATTGACGTAACCTTGGTAGATGTTTTGTCGGAGCATTCATTGTGGGTTGGGGAGGTTCAACATTCCTCTGCAGCGTTCAGGGACGGGCTGCGCGCATAAAGACCCACCGCTGGCTCAAAGACGTGAGTGACCCGTTTCGAGTCTCCAGCTCAAGTTGCAGTAAAGTTAGAGGAGCGTCGACATGAGCCGCAGTCCAGAGAGGATGTCCTCCTACCGCCGGCATTTCGAGGGCACCTTTGCCGAGCCATCATCCTACCAGCTCCGGGTGTCCAGTCCCTCGCCCACCCGCAGGGACGCCCGGTACCGCTCGGTCAGCATCACCCGGAGCGGTGGGAGGATGGGGCGCAGGTCCACCTCCAGAAAGGGCGGTATGAGCAGGTGAGTTACAGAGACTGTGTATAGATGTACAGATCATCAAAACAAATCAGTCTAATTTTAATTTGTAGTTAAAAATTTCTGTTCCTATTTACAGCAGCGTGAGTATGGGGGCGCTCTGCTTGGGGATGTCCCTGGGACTCGGACCAAAACTGGACCTGGATGCGGCTGCAGCAGAGAACCGAGCCTTTGTAAAGACTCGAACCAATGAGAGACAGGAGATGGTTGCCCTCAATGACCGCCTGGCAGTTTACATTGAAAAGGCAAGTGGAACCACACATTATCGCAAGCTTAGTCATATATCCAGTTATTTAAATTGGATTAATTCTTAATTTTTGGACACAAGAACTTTGTAGTAATCTGCCTTTTTACACCACAGTCTCTTGCCATGCTCTTTGTCATGTCGTGTCATGCTTTGAATTTGTCATCACCAGGCTGATCTCCGTTTACTACGATTTGTCTTGTAGGTGCGAACCTTGGAGTCACAAAACAAGCTGCTGGAAGCTGAGATTGAGGCCTTGAAGAGCCGCCATGTCCGACCATCAGGCCTCAGGCAGCTTTATGAGTCTCAGCTGAAGGATCTCAACCGGGTTGCTGAACAAATGAGAGTCCAGAGGGTGAGATCACTTCTCATGACCCGCAACACTACGGTTTGTTGTAGCATTCTAAATACAGTTTAGGTGTGGTAAAACTGGGGCTGCTTTTCATCTCGGAATCAGGACATATCCTTGGCAGCCAAAGATGCCATGTTGGGCCAGCTAGACATGCTGAAGGCCAAATATGATGAAGCTGTGGAGGCCCGAAAGAAGACAGAGCACGACATTGAGACTCTACGTCCGGTATGGATCACTGGAAAGGCTTTTCACAACTTTGAATTTACTAAGAATTTATTAATGGAAAATGTACAACCAGATCTGACTTTTGAACCATTTATGGTTCAATGTTGTAGGATGTTGACAGGGCGACCTCAGCACGGATTGCCCTGGAGAAACATCTGGAACATCTCGATGCTGAGCTGGCCTTCCTACAGAGAGTTCACAAGGAGGTGATGCATGTTTGTCCGTCTGCCAGCAGCTGACATTCCTTTCATTTTATCACTCAGGGTTTAATATACTGAGAATTAGTGCTATGACAGGTCATATTTACATGGTGATCCAGACAGAATGAGTCACACTGTAAACTTTGCAATTACAAGCATGGTGTGAAGGCTCATAGCAACCATAAAAGGAACACTATGCCTGCCCTGAGGTGCCATCATTAGTGAACATAAATATTTCTTTATGACTGACCAACAGACCAGGTCAAATACTGTTTTTCTAATGTCATCTTTAATGTTTTTGAGTTAAATTACAGCATGTGTTGCTAGGCATTCCATTCTTCTTTTAACGTTGGTCATTTGTGTTCCACTCTAAGGAAATTGAGGAGCTGATGCAGCAGATCTATTCAGTGACTGCTAAGGTGGACCTGACCTATGGCCTCCCGGACCTCTCCACTGCTCTCAAACAGATTCAGTCTCAATATGACAGCATCGCCGCCAAAAACCTAGAGGCATGGTGGAACGATGTTAATGACATATGATTTTTTTTTTTCTGGCACAAACTATAAGACTTCACCATTGTTTGCTGTTCTCCAGGAGATGGACACTTGGTACAGGACAAAGTTTCAGGATCTGACCAATGCCTCCACCAGTCACGTAAAAAGCGTTCGAAGTGTCCGAGATGAAATCACAGGCTATAAAAAGGATGTGAGTATGATTCACTGTTGTGTTTTGTTACTACTTCCTCGTGCCAATGTTTATACGTGTGTAAATGCATGCATTTAGATTCTCAGCAAGGAGCGTGAATTGGATGCGTTGAAGACGAGGAACGAGTATTTGGAGGCTCAGATTCGTGAAGCAGTGGAAAAATACAAGAAAAAAGAAGAAGACTTGGAGGTAACCGGCAAAATTTACCATTGTGTTTATTTGCCTTCACTTAAACTTTTCACATGTAGCATATTTTAGACATCTGCAAGGAATAATCTCTTTAAATATATTATATTTTCTCCTGCTGCAACAGGACCGCATAGAGGCAATTAAACTGGAGCTGAAGGTAACCAAGGAAAAGATTGCTCTGCTGCTGCGGGAATACCAGGACTTGTTAAATGTAAAAATGGCTCTGGAGATCGAGATCACCACCTACAGGTGAAGACAACTGCACACTTAAAGTGGACCACCAGGCCATTTGTGCACAATGTAAAATTGTTTTAAATTTAACTAGAAAAGATAAAATGGTGGATTTTTGTTATGTTTTCAACTTCACTTCCACGTTCATTTCTCAGGAAGCTGATCGAGGGGGAGGACAACCGTCTGAGCACCATGGTAACAAACCTGTCCTTAACTGGAGGCCAGCATCTCTCCTCCAGCGTAGGAATGAGAGGAGGCTCACGATCAGTTTCTGCTAGCTCGGGTCCTCTAGTCACTTCAAAGGCGGCGGGGGGGTTCCATGCTGACTCGACCAGCAGTGGAGGTGAGAAAACTCCTGGTGTCAAAAGTGTCAAAGTGGAGATGGCTTCGTCGGACACGCAGACAGATCTAGAGGGTCAGGCAACTGAGCTGTCTGAGAGGAAGACTGTTCTCATCAGGTAGAGGGTGACAGATCGATCTTTAACATCCTCCATTTGCTCTCAATCTTAATGTCTTGACAATCAAAAGAAAGATTTCTTAATTTTACTTGTCCGTGTGTTGCTTATCTCCTCCAGAACAGTTAAGACCGATGTGGACACTTACGAAAGTGACACAAAGGAGCGCACCATCATCATTTCTGGAGCAGCTGATGATACAGATGAAGAATAGACCCACACTGTTCTCTTTGGAAACTGGACCACCCTGTGAAGGTCACGCTGCTCTGCTCCTAACTCTTCCTGCCTTTCTGCTCTTTTAACCCTCCCTTCTTTCAAAACAGGTTTGGCTATGTAACCAAATAAACGGCAAGCAATCATCTTTGTGGTTTTTATTTAAAATCATTAGAATCATCGTCTTAAACTGGAATACTGAAAAATGCACAATCACCCCCAGACTGTTTTTCCCATTATTGAAACCAAAGCAGTCACGACAGACGGTAGAGTTGCTTCAACTCCCTTCATGTAAACTTGTGATTTTATTCTGCAGTAAAAGTACAAAGGTTCCATTATTATTACTGTACATAATTATTATTAGGATATTACATAATTATCCAGATGTAATCTAACCTATCAATGAAATCCTCTAAATCCTTCCATGATGACACAGACTTGTCAAAGTATCTTATTATTATTACTTATCACATTATTTCAGGCACATTTTAGCCTTAAGATACAAGGAGGTAGACGTTTTATTACTCCGAGCAGCATAAAGCCTTGTACCTCAAATTTTTACAATGACAAATACATAAAGGATTAAAAAAGCAGAGTGAAGTACCAAGCGCAATTAACCGTACAAAATAATTTGGCTGACTGATTGTTTTGTGGCTCTAGGATAACAGTTTGGGTTCACCCCCCACTCCTCCAGCGAGATGATATACTGCAAGGCTGACTTCATGTGCCAGGGCATCAGCGCTCTCCTAAAAAATAACCAGAACATCTTTGAGCATCAGATTATACAAGAAGTCACAAAAAAAGTACCAACAGAATCTCTCACCTGTGTTTCTGCCTCAGCGTAAACCCTGACCACGTCCTCGGTGCCGGAGGGCCTCACAAAGGAGCGAGCCCGTCTGTGATTCTTCACCAGCGTGTCGATGGACTCCTGCAGTCCTTCTGGGCTCACGGCTCTTCTCTCTGCATCCTTTGTGTCGATCACCCTGCGGTCCGCTACCTAGATGAGGCACAAACACAGATACTTCTCTGATTTCTCATGATATATAGAGGTGGTATAAAAGTGAGACAAGATGTACACAAAACAGCAACAGAGATTAAAGTAGGACAAAAGTCCAAAACAAGGCAGTCAGAGGCTGCAACATCCCGCGACACCCCTGAATGAGTCAGATGAGAACAAAAGTTGAATTTTGACCTTGACCTACTTTACTCTAGGTCAAGTTTATCAGCTCATTTTCATCACTTTTGCCGCACGAGTAATGTGCTTTTTCTTCATCTTTCTATCTGCAACGGTTGTGAAGATATTTAGTTGACGGACAGACGAACACACATACACTGACAATTACACTACATTACAGCTTCACGGGATGTAATAATGCCAGCACAAACACAATGTAAATTTTCTCAATTGAAATAATGCTTAAGACACAAAATTTAAATCATGTTTCCATATTGCATGAGATAACCTAATTTCTTGCTGACGATTATGCCTAATCAAAAAATTACAAGTGAAGTGCACGTACAAAGAATAGTTTTACAGCAAAAAAAATTGTGTTTTTCATGAAATTAAAATATGGGCAATGGAAAAAACAGTCGCCTCCAGGCTAAACCATCATCCATATGTATGATATTACATAAATAAATGAGCACCTTGACTTTGAGCTGCCTGTTAGGCAGATCACTATAGATGGCGTCCCACTGCTGTATAGTCATACCCTTGATGGTTAATATGGCTTCAATCAGCAGCATGTCAGAAATGGCATCACCTACAGTCTATAGCAGAAAAAAGCACAACATACATTATGTCCACAAGTGCGTGTCATAATAACATTATAATGTTTTAATAGTTCAGTCTGTGTCAGTATGTGTGTGTGTACCTGGTTTATGACGTTCACAGTGTTCTGCAGCAGGAGACCTGCTCTCCTTTTTTCCTCATCAGTGGTCACGTTCTCCACCAGCTGCTGGATCTTCTCTTCAGCCGCCTCACTGAACAACACCTGATCATGAGGACACATCAGAACAGTAGGAATCCTATTACTCAGATTAAATAAAACACGAATACAGAAAACAATGGATTTTCTTAATATGTAAAGACGGTGACGTGCTTCATTAGGCCTGTATCTACTCACAGTTCCATGACCGTTGGCTTCAAAGTAAATGCCAACATCAAACTCCTGGGCTGCATGATGAAGATGTTTCACTCCTGTCTTCGTACACCTCACTATTACCTAAAAGATTTTTTTTTTAAATGTGAGGGCGATAAATTAAACAGGAAAAGGCAAAGAATAATAAATACTGAAAAAATGCTATTGCATTCTCTCACCTTCATGGTGTCTTCCAGATAGTTTGTTGAGCTACCGTTAGCATAAGCAGTTTGCACAACTGCTACCTTCAGGTTTAAACCAACCTAGGTGAACAAAAAGTATTTACTAAAGAAATGTCGACATCCATCTACTTTCTTTGACTGATTATCCTTCATGGGGTCAAGAGGGGTCGGAACCTACCCCACGTTACATTTTGTGAGTCTAGATCACTACACTGTTATGTACATGTACCTGTTTATTCCATTCATACCTGTGTAAATAGCTCTTTTAAGAATGTACAGATGAGAGTAGCAATTTTGTCTCCATCCAGCAGGTGAAACTGTCCTTCTGAGTCCATGTAGTAGTAAACTAATCGGTCAGCATCGCCATCAAAGGAACAGCCACGCTCCCCGGGGTTTATTGTAATGCCTTCACAGAAAACGAAGGTGACAGAGAGAAGAAGATGGAAGCAGTGTCAGTCTTTTGTTTCATATTTTCTTTTGGTCATACATACTCCATTACCTATAGAATTACCTATAGAACCCATAGAATTAAAAATATCTGACCAATACCACAGCCAAACAAACGACCCTAACATTGATGAAAATCACTCTTAAGATTGTTGAGATTACCGGTAGTTATTTCTATTGTATACTTTGGGGGGATAAAGTTTGTAGTTCTGTTAAAATGTACTGAAATATACAGATCAGTGCTTCTACTATTATTTGCACTAATCGTAAACTTTAAATAATTAATGCATTAGCGTTATCAGGAATGTTGTTATAAAATGGATTAGTTTAAGCTTCATGTATTTTATAAACTGGAGAGAAAAGACATTTATATCTTCACTAGCAACAAGTGCATTTTATAAAAGGAAAAATGTAACACCAGGTAGACAACTAGAATTTAGAGCTCACTAAGCATCAGTTTAGAAGCAAACATTAGCACAACTACATTTATGAGTAAATCATGTAAATTTAAATTGATACCAAATATTGTAGCCATTATTCTGGCACTTTATTACTTTAGACTTAACCTTGTGATCAAATCGTACATCTATGGTTTCAGATAAAATAAGTAAAAGAAAAAAGTATCAACAGCTGTTAAATTATTAATCCATGATACTGTATGATACTGTACTTATCAAGGAGATAAAAAACATTTAGCTTTTGAAACACAATTTTCGCCTTTTCCATATAAACTGTTAAAACGTTCTGTTTCAAGGACGCACCTGTTGGAGCCTTTTGCTGTGTTTTGACAAAGTCAGCCCCGCATTGGTGGTTGAGCTTTCCTTTGCTGCCGTCATTGAACAGCGATATGTGCAGCTCCTTCTTCAGATGACATTCCATCTCACGCAGCTTCAGAGCCCCAATACCATTAGCCGCATCCACAGTCAGGTGCTTCTGGTCATCCGTGCAATTGGACGCCTGTAATAGAAAAAACAAATGAAGGGATTAAGGATTGATTCTAGTAGAGATGGCCTACAAAACTGTAAAAACACAAACACACCTAAAAGTACAAGACACACAAACTAATGACTGTATTCTTACATTCTTGGTGAGCTGAATAAAAGCCTGGGAGAGTTTCTTATAATATCCTTCCAATGTGGCTTCTCCATATTTCCCTTGTGTGTTCTGACAGCGAACCATGTAGTGGAGCTGTGGAGTGGTCAACAAGCCATAGTCTGATGAGAGAATCAGAAGGTAGAAAAACAAAGGCAGAAAGGGGAAATGTTCCAAAAAAAAATTCAACTGAGTAAAAAAAAAAAGATTTCATCTACAAGTGAAATAGCTATCTGTTACTACCTTTGCTGTGACCACCTAGTGCGGATACTCCGTCCAGAACAGACTGTGAAAGGCTGGCACTGCTGCTTCTACAGTGAGAGGACACACATTTTTTAGTCTTTTAATTTACCTGAGGGTGAATTAATTGAAACCAAACAAAACATGCCTTAAAATCCTACCGGGTGTCTCTGCCCACAAATACACTTCCTTCCTGGCTCATGTCTATGGACTCTTTCTCTACAACATCCTTCAGAGCCGTGAGGAAATCATCCTGCTCTGAATTGGCCAGTTGGGTGGCAAAGCCCTCCCATTTCTGTGACAGCATTTCCCCCATGGGATCAATTAGCTTCACCCCATTGTCCTCCTACACAAGTGAAGACGTAAAGAGAGACAGGAAGAAGTTGAATGGGATTATCATGAGTGTAATGTCTTTAAAAAAATTGTTTCAAAAACCATATAAAAATAAATGAAAATGTGAAGCCCCTTATTTCTTATTAGCCTTATGAACTGTGGCAAAAAGTGTGAAATCAATGTAACTTCATGACAGATTCCAGAATAATCTAAATGTATTAACTAAATAACCCAAAAGACTTCAAACTACATCAAAGACCTACAGCCAGATCCCATTCACCTCTGGGTTGTGTGATGCAGTGACCATGACACCTATGGTGGCTTTAGTTTTTTTGGAGCGAAGAGTAGCCAGCACTCCCATTCTGAACATGACGTGGTCGAGGTGTTGGGCGTTGGTCCTGAACCCAGCAGTGGCATACTGCAAAAGTAAGCCTACAGGTTTAGGGTGAAGAGTGGACTGCTGTAATACTTCTGGAAACTGGGCCATCACTGAAACACATAGAAGAAAATAACAGACCAATAAGTGGTACAATCTTTCTTAATTAAAAGTAAATAAATATTGCCAACAGAATGGACTAAACATACAGTACTGAACATAAGTAGTGTGCTATATTATCACTGGCGGGAACCCATGGAAATTCCACGATAATACAATAATATCTGACGAAACATATGAAAAGAATAAATAGCTACCTTGTTCTATGGAGCAAGACATAGTAAATAAAAATGGTAAAATGCTTATTTTACACGTATTCAATTAAAGTAGCAAAGCCTTTATATGTAGTGTTTGCATAAACATTGCCGTTTTTTGTCTCAGTCCTGCTGTTTGCATTCTCTACAAAAACCATCAAATGTATAGTAACAGCCATGACATTCTGAATGACCAGGAACAGCATTAATTCATTTATTTATTTATTAGATAACTAATGACAGACACCTTTGATAAGCTTTAACCCACTGAATACTTTTTGTATACCTCACCTTTCTTTTTCTTGGCGATTTTCCTTTTGTGCTTGGCATTGATTGGCTCTGGCTAAGTAGTACTTCTCTTTTTGTGAAGCAATCCTTTCCTCTCTTTCAATCGCAGTTTCACTCAGAATGCATTGTCGTTCCTGCTGTTTGGACTCTCTGCTAAAAAACATGAAAATTGTTGTCTAAAATTATGTTACCTGGGAAGTCCACGTATAGTTATTTCTTGTCCTAACATAGCAGATGCCTTACGCCACACTGTTCACGTGATTCCTTCTGGCAGATGCACCGTGATTGGTTGAGCGCTTGATTGACAGGTAGTGGGTGGAGTTGGTGACGGCGTGACACCGTGAGACTTTCAAGTGAGCTTATTCAAATATATACTGTAGGTGGAGAGATTACAGTTTTATCATCATCTAATACGCTCAGGCCCAGCTCACTTTTGCAGAATGAGTCATCTTTTTAAATAATAAGTAAATTTTGTTACTCAGAACAGATTGAATGATAATTCTCACCATACAAGATTTGTTCACACTTGACTGACTTTTGTTAGCCGTCTTTGTCAAATTAAAACAAAATTTTAAGAGACACATTCACAATGTTTTGATTTGAATCAGCTCAGAGAACCATTCCCTCCCCAAACTAACCTGTCACATTAAAAACACAAAGTCTGGGGAGGAAATTACATCGGCAAGAATGCCATGGCTGGGACAACTTGACCGGTATCATGCAGAAGGTGGTTCTAGATTGGAATATCTGGTAAATGAACCCTCAGTAGCAGTTTGGTATGCCTGCCAGCATTCAGAATAATAAAAACAGAATAATATCTGGCAGTTTTGTACTTCTCCTCCTCCTCCATACTACTGCATAGCTAATCAGGGACATGCAATCCTGTAGTATTAATTACTGATTGTGTCTTTTATGCTCCACTTGTCACATGAAAACTTATTATTGTATACTGTGCATGTTAACTTAAAAAACACTTAAAGAACCTGCACACTGAAACACACGATTTATGTCTATGGTGTATGCATGTAAATCTAAAACTCAATTTTAAAAGATGTAAAATAAAAATGGTACCAACTTTACAACAGTCAGATGTGAGTGGTGAAATCCACTAAAAATCAAGGTGGATGTACTGTAGCTTGTTTGTGATTCAAGATTTCCCCTCAAAAAGGCCATCAAAAATATCAAATATAATTACAGACACATATCGAACGTTTGAGTTTTTTGGGGTTTTTTTTTTGTCATACTTTTAGCTGAAATTCAACTTCATAAAAAGCACCTGCACACATTATTATGTCAAGAGGACAGATCTTGTTGGCATCGGAGAGTAAACATGAACACGGGTTCGATTCCGTGTGAACTTTGTATGTTCTCCCCGTGCCTGCGTGGGTTCCCTAGACTTTTCCGGGTCTGTCCCCAAATACCAAAAACATGCTATTTCGATAAAAAATGTCTGAGTGTGTGTGGATGGTTGTCTGAGTATGTGTAGCCCTGCAATGAGCTGGCGTTTCAACCGGGTCTCACCCGTGACCAGCTCGGAGAGGCTCCGGCAGCAACACCCGCGACCCGTACCTCGGATAAACAGTTAAAGACCGGACCACAACAGTCGTCTGATCTATAAAAAATGGATGAATAAAGCTCATTATATTGTTTATAAATTCACTTACTGTTTTGTTTTCAGGAGAATAATAAATAAAGAACAAAGAATAAAGCATTTCCTGGTCCTCCGTCCAGCCACTGGCGACGTGGCTACTTCCGTATACGTCACGTGACGCAAGTACGTGCCTATCAGTCCGCTCCTCTCTGTCAGTTCTCTGATGTACGGACGCCTTTGAACGTCACATCCTAACCTGATAATATTATATGATCATATTTTTATTTTGGTGTTTGTTACATGCATTTAATTGACGAAATTTGAAATGAAACATTAAATGGTGGTTCCGTCATAAACATTTGTAAAAATTTAGCCCAATTATAGCCATAAAAAACAAGATTTTTTTTTTAAAATAGCGCAAACATAGGGACCGAATATCGCCCTGTTCGTATCTAGACTGCATTGTACCAAATCCTATTCAGCTTTATATGAAGCAAAGCCTAGCTGAGCGTAACCACACAGCCTATATAAATAATACAGCCACATATCTATGAATCTGTATACATGGAAGCATCTGTCTCTTTGCATGCTGAGCGTGCAAACCGGTGTGATGCACTGCAAACACGCAGCGGCGCATAGGCCCCAAACTACAGTCACGCTTGATTATTAACCCTTTGACGCAGTGATACGAGTTGCTGCACAGTGACGCCGCGTCGACTCCCCTTTAAGAGCCGTGTGATGCGACGTGTGTCATCCAACCCTGTCCAAGCACCCACTGTGGGAGGAGAATCTCGTTGAACATATAGATATACCTTAAAGAAAATATCGGAAAAGGGGGGGGGGAACAAGAAAAGGAGATTCCCTTCTGCCAGTCCTCTTGCGCTGCGCAGTGTTGGTGACTCCACCGGGGAGCGGTGCGCATTCTCTGACCGATTGGCGGAGAGGACCACGGCATCTGAAGCAGCTCGAATGAGCCGAAAATAACGAAGATACAGCCGCAATTTAACGACGGAGAACATAGCGGATTCCCGAAGCCAGTTAGAAGCTTTTTCTTTTGCACTGAAGCGGGGGGAGAAAACCGATCCCGATGCGCCCTCCAAACGGGATATTGCGCTAACATAAACGGAGTGTTATTTCCCGTATATTGCAAGTGTATTTTTGAAAAGCTGTGCCTGCACCACGTTTTTTTTATTGGCCTTTTTTGAAATTATTGCTACTGGGTGAGATAATAGCTTTCATAGCCAGTTGACTGTTACATAATCTAGTGGCATTAGCTGTCCAGGGTGCTGAACTGAACGGTCGGAGGACGAAACGAGGGGAATTCACTATCTTGCGTAAGTCTATTCATGTCACTGCGAATATTATCAACGTGACTGAGACTTTTTAAGGACGAGAAATAATATTTATGTATTGATTTTCCATCATTTGTGTGTTTTTCTCACACAGAAGGTCACGGGCCTGCCAACTAGGGGGGAAAGGAAAGCGCCGCGCACTGACCACAACCGCTTGGCTTATATTTTGTTTTTCCATCGTCCCCTGGTGAAATACACCCCTGAGGTGTTCGATTCGAGGAGAGAAAATGTCGGGGCAAACGCTCACGGATCGCATTGCCGCTGCGCAATACCAGCTAACGGGATCAGATATGGCCCGTGCTGTCTGCAAAGCCACCACTCATGAAGTGATGGCGCCCAAGAAGAAGCACTTGGAGTGTAAGTAATTCCTCCTCTGTCCTACCGCATGGGTCTGCCTACACCCAACACATCCAGGACACATGCCATTACGGCCGATTGAACGTCATCCTCACACCCGATTACTCTAGCTCATCGTGGTGTGGTGCCATAATTAATTGCTGTGGCCACTGTGGTGACCCCTCCTGTGACACTTTTCTCCACTAAAGATGATGGAGACCTGGAGAATGAGAGGGAAGAAGAGAGAGCTGTCCTAGACTGAGAAAAAAGTAATTTTACTGTGTTTTTTTTTGGGATCCTGAAAAGATTGTAACATAATTCTTACCTTAAAGCTTTATTATAGCAAAGATGCTGGAGGCCTGCATGCCTGAATACTAAAGCAAGTTTATTTCTTGATGCACACATGGTGGTAACAGCTTAAAATGTAGGATAAATTATAATACTGGATTTTGTGTAAATAGCATCCAGTCTCTCATGTGTGGCTTTCATATTTCCATAGCTGAAGAAAAAACATCAAACTTCACAGCTTTATTGACACATCTACAGATGACAGCAGGCACCGCCTTATGACAAATCATG
Source organism: Antennarius striatus (assembly GCF_040054535.1). NCBI lineage: Eukaryota > Metazoa > Chordata > Actinopteri > Lophiiformes > Antennariidae > Antennarius > Antennarius striatus. The sequence goes on along the minus strand of NC_090794.1, from coordinate 11,550,793 downwards.
ATTAATCACTGTCACCTACAACAAATTCTGAGTGAGAGCAAAGCAGTGGTATGGTGGTCTGATTGACTCTGCGTTATATTGGAATAATATGACATTCCAAAATGTTCTATTACAGCGATATTAAAAATAACTTTCAATTATTCTCATTCCAACAGTTTTGTAAACTGTATTTAGCTCTAATAGAGCAAATCTCTGCGTTGAACAAATTCAACAGGAGATCTACCATGACTGGAATGAGAATCTCCACAAACATAACAGAATAAATCTTCCCTTTAACTTCTGTCACCACTGGTTTAAATTAAGATTAAATCAACATGTTTTTTGCAGTTTAGTCTAAAGCAAAGATCATAATAATTTCCTCTGCAGTAACAAACCTGGAGGGGTTTTTGAGGTACTTTGCATCCCTTCTTTATTTCTAGCAATGTGAGTGCAACACGTTGGGCACATTGAGAATGAGATGTCGATACTGAAACTATACATTGTGCACCACTATTCTGCATGTATTCTCCCTCTCTTTCTCTTTCTCTCTCTATGTCTGTCCCTCTTTCTCTCTCTTTGTGTGTGTTTTGCGTGTTTTTGTGTTTGCTTTCCAAGTCTGGTCCCTGTATCTTGGGCTAGGACCTTATATCTTGTGATCTGCTCCTCTGCTGAATAATTTAATAATCAGCCAATGACTGCACTGCATTATTTACACAGCCAAAGGTGACAATGCTAACACAAGAATGTACTAGAGACCTCACTCTTTGCTGGACATAGGGTTGTTCTTTATGAGGGTTGTTTTTTTAAAAAAATATTACAGACTTAAGCCAGTTGCAACAGTTGCAAGTCATGAGCACCACGTCAGAATGCAGGAAGCAGCTTCTGTTGGCTGAAACACAAGACACACAAGGAAATATTCAAATAGGTTGCCTTCAATTTAGCAGTCTTTCCTGCCTAATATAGCACACACACATACTCTGTTGTATCCCTTACTGGGGTAATCATTCAATATGGAGGCTACTGTGCTTTTCTTGTATAAGTTCCTTGAACAGAAGAGCCTCAAAAATCAGTTCCATGTGACTAACAAGACATGTAATCCTCCAAATGTCTAATTGATGATAAAAGATTTAAGATGATATGTAACATTTAGTCTTTTGTTATCGTGACCCAGTCTATGACCCTTGGGGTGGATGTGGGAGTGTGCTGTCAGTGGCAATGATGAAAAAGTGCAGTCACCATAGCAACAGATTGAGAGTGTAAAGGGGTGAAACTGTAACAACGGAAGGAGGGCATGAGAAAGGAGAGGAAAAATGACGGGCTTGTTCTCTCATAGATAGAGAGACCGATAGGAGAGAAACCATCATAAGGATTCTGTGTGTCTGGAATGGAACCAGTCCAAAGAAAGAGTGTGTTTACAATGGCATCTCACCGTAGCTAACATGTAAACTGATTAAGGCTAAAGATGGATTCAAACAAGTGGTCATCACCATCACAATCTGAGTGTGATGGTGGGGAAAATCTAGAAATGAACATCCTGGAGAGGAGCAGTAGTTGATGTGGTTATGTGTGTATTTTGCTGCAAAGGGCAGCATTGTGTCCTACATAGAGTACAAACATTTCAATTTTGTTTGGTGCTTAATCTCTTACACAGAGCAGGAAAATCAAATGTAAGTCAGATGTGTTTTATATTAATGGTGGTGTTTTTAGTGATTAAAAGCAAAATGATTGTAATGTAATGTAGGATGTAAAATGTTCTCTTGAATTTCATTTTTCATAGTCGAGACACAATATGTTGTGAAAAGACACCTGGAGGGAATGGGCTACAGATCTGTTTGTGGTCCATGCAAAGTTAGCTGAACACCAAAAAGAATGGGCTTTTAATAATCTGAATCATTAATCTGGCCCGTGAAGAAAACACAAATTAGCTTGTTTGTTTTTTTCAAGTAATTGAAATAATGGTTTGGTCGCTGGGATGTCTTTTCAGGTGATTAACTGTATTTGATGTGTGGATCTGAAGGTACAGACTTTTAAAATAATCCAATCGTTTTACCCAAAAAAAAGTCAGTTTATTACTTTTAAAAGTCCATATTTTCCCCAGCTTTGCTGGAAACACAAACAATCAGCATGTTAGCATTGCCAGTGTCTTCTAGCCCAGCTCTGTATTAAACCGATCTGGATGTGGATTAAGGAGAGTAGCTACTGCAAGCAGAGTGGCAAATCATTTAATATTTCTTCAAGTTTGTGTCCTCAGGTGATTGATTATTAATCAAACTACCTCTCTTTTCTTGTATCACTAAAGGCAATAAATTGTTTCCTACATTCTGCTCTGAACTTCATCTGCTGTCAATTGCGCCCCTTTACAGGGACGTTCATCATTCCTCTTCCCACTAAAGTTTTCCAAGTCCTCACTTAATACTTTATCTCACTTGACAAAGATCAGTAAGATAAATCATCTCCCCAGTGAATTTGGGATCCATACCCAGTCTTCTCCCAGCTTGGATGTGTCTGAAAGACCTCTGAAGGGAGGTACCCAGTAGAACCCATAATGAGACGCCTGATGCCTCCATGAGGAGCTGTGGCTTTACGGTGAACTTCCTTCAGATTTCTGAGATTCTCCACAGCTGAGCCCGGCTGTCCAATGGAGGGAACTTTGGTTTGGTTCTTCTGCAGAGTGCGGTGAAGGTGCTGACCTGGTTCACACTCAAGCAGTGTCAGTGTGTGCTGAGAGTTGTAGTCTAATGAAACCAGAGCAACGTCAGCTGCAAAGAGCAGGGAGGCAATTCTCTCAGAGTGGTCAATCTCTCCGTCTCATTGTTCCTTCCGGAGCTACTACCCAGCCTTGGTGGAGCCCAACATGAGTTAAAGGCTCTGTCTGATATCACCTCCTGTGTGCTACACTATACTTAAATGGCTGTCTGATATTTTATTTGAGTATTGAGTATTTTATTTGTTTTACAACTCTACTCCTTTGCAATTGTTCAAAAACTCCATTTGCTGCTCACTATGAAGTATTGTCTGGCATCTGTTGTTTACTATAAAAAGTGTTATAATAGATAACTTAGAAAGAGGCACACTGAAACTCAAGCATATTCACACGGTATGAGGCCTCACAGGTCATTATTAGAACTCCCGCAGGCCATGGATTACCGTAAGAGTCTTTATTTAGCTCCGCCAATCCTCATTAGAGATGCACACTCGTATGACACTTGCGTGCTTCCTTCAGGTATTGAAAACACACTAGAAAGCATGGATTGTAACCCACAAAATATCTGTCAAGCAACACAAACAGATAAACAGAAAAGTAAACAGATTTATACAGAATGACTATTGGAAATTATGATTTGAAATGCTGAGAATGGCTGTCGATGGCACCCTGTTCACCGTGATAGAATGAATATTAACTTTTAGCTGTGCCAGTGACATGGTAATATTACATAATCACATTTCAGCCCTTGTGGAACATGTCTTTCTCTCTTTCTTTGTGTGACTGTCATGTGGTGAAAGCTGCAGGGGAGTTAAGTTTTCAACATTTCATGGAAAAATAAATATGGAACAGAAAATATAATAAATAAACTTCTGTGAGCAAGAGGTGTTGCAGAAAAGATTAAAGGGTATTTATGAAAAGACAGCAGCCACTGTAGGAAAACAATGGATGCTGATGTCATAAAACATCAGTGTAGATGTTACCATCGGCAAATAACCAATTAATTTGATTTTACTTTCATTCTGGTGACACAAAAAGCTGTTATTCTCTATTAAATTCTGAGCTGGGAAGATCAGTCACAGCTTTATCGACACCGGTGACAAAAAGCTGACAATGGAGATGTGCTGGTGTGAAACAGGTGGTGTGAGGACAGGTGTGCATGCATGCATGGGGGATGGGCGAACAATTCACAGAGACCAGGATCAGTGATTAGTAATAATCTGTTTACAACCACAACCCCCCCACCCCCGGTCCCTCCTTCCAGCCTGCAACCGTCTATTACTCTTGAACGGCCTCTCAGCTCTAACGCTGCCCCATTCATTGCTTTGTTCACTTTCTTGTGTGCATTAGTGCCTCTTGTCAGAATCCTGCGGTTCCCTTGACTGTCTTGCTCTTTCTTTTACTTCCTGTCAGTGTCTTGCTTATCACATCACTGTATTTTTGGCCTGAGCGTATCTACCTGCTCAAGGCAACGTGTTCAATATAATGGCCTTCCTCTGCCTCCATTATCAGAAATCTCTAAATTGATATACAGTACTCATTCCTCATCTTGTTGCTCAGCTATTGCTGCATCACAGCACAAGTAATGTGTTAGATTTCAATAATAAAGAGGAAATTACATTTCTGTAGAAACTGTGTGGGCCTTTTTATGTCATTTCTGAGTCTAAGGATAATATTATGTCTGAAAAAGCATATTCTTCTTTTTTATATTCTTCTTCCTCTTAATTTTGTATGATTATTTGGCTGGAGTCTTGTTTTCCCATCACTAAAATAAGTTCAATCCTGTTACTAATGGTAAACTCCCAGTCAGGCAAATAATGAATAAAATGACATGTATGTAGAAGATTTATTTGACACAGCTCTTGATGAATGCCAGTTTTTTTGAGTGTTTTGGCCAAAAGCGATCCATGAGCTCTTCTATGTTGTCAGCATTGTCTTTCCACAAATGGCTGTCAATCATTGATTTTCATGACTGCGATATTTGTTTGCATTTGATTTGAGGAGTTAAAATGATAAACTGACTCTCTTTTAATTTGTTGAAACTACCGCCAGCTACATAAAACTTTATTAACTGCATTGAACTGAAACAATAAGTTAATCTGTTTTTCAGCTTGTTCAGTGTGAGGATTCACTGCTTGCTTTAACTGTTGATTTCTTTAATTTTGTTTTTTACCTGCAAAGAAATTTAGGTTTTCACGACATTGGTTTGGCTGCCTGTCTATCTGATTGCCGGATGTCGATAAAAACATGATTTCAGGTTCTAGGAGCTGGTTTTCATTATCAAGGAGTCACATTAAGAGGCTTCTATTATCATTGGATAATATTTTTATTTAAAAAATAATTAAAAAATAATAATTATACAACAATCTGCTCAACAATTGATTGTCGTCATTCACTATTTTAAATTTAATCAACTTATTAAAATTGTCTGAGATTTAGAAAAAAAATAAATTAAGAAAAAAATTAAATGATATAATGAAGTAAATATATCATTCAGCCTGCATACAGTATAATTTACATTAAAGAATTTACATATTAATAAAATCGAGGAGTAACTACAGTATATCGTGACACAGGGAGGGTGATGTAGCACACATATTTAGCAGTCATGCACAGCAGTGTCACACAGATGATGTCACCCACACCTCTCATGTTCCAGCTTGTGCTGATGCAGAGGTTTGGACACTAACTGGTGGAAACTTCGTCTGTCACAGCGTCTGAACCAGCACCCAGTGGGGGGAGCTGACAAAGCGTTATTCACTCTTTTTGCACTGTCAGTGTGTGTGTGTGTGTGTGTGTGTGTGTGTGTGTGTGTCTTTGCACCAGCATCATTTTGTATGTGCATCAGGTCTTGTTCCTGTCTTAATATTGTCATGACGACTGTAGCATTACACAGTTAGCTCACATCCTGCTCATTTGATGGCAGTTTAATTAGAGCAGTTCAAACCTTGACACTCCTCCTTCACATCATCTCACGTGAAGTTTCCCTTTGAGGAACTTTCATCGTCACCTTTCACGCGATCTGTGCAAATCTGTGATGATGTTTCGTTGTGTTGCAGACCTGGTGTCAGCCACAAACACCACCAATGTGAACATCCCTCAGATGGCTGATACGCTGTTTGAGCGAGCCACCAACGCCAGCTGGGTCGTCGTCTTCAAGGCCCTTGTTACCACTCATCATATGTGTGTCCATGGCAACGAGGTTAGTGATGCGAACATCAGTGGAAGTTATTTTGAGCTGGAATCCAGTTTAATTACATGAAGCAGGATGCATTTGTCTTTAATTTATTTGGCTGTTTTTATGTGGTTCAAGTGCTCAGAGATGTGCATAAACACTGAAAAAAAATGTGAAAGGAAGCAGAACATGAAATACTACTACTACTACTACTACTACTACTACTACTACTACTACTGCTACTACTCTTCAGATGTATCATTCCATCTCTTCCCTTCATGACTTAATGCCGTTTCTTTGTCTTTCACAGAGGTTCATTCAGTACTTGGCTTCCAGGACTTCCTTGTTCAATCTCAGCAACTTTATTGACAAAACTGGCTCTCACGGTAAGAACAGCATCACAGCATCTGTCAACGTAAATAGGATGCAGGGAGAGATGAAAGGGAACCATCTGGTAAATAGGAAATGCATGGACGTGATCACACACATGCAATTACACACACACGCACACGCACACGCACACGCACACACACACACACACACACACACACATTTGTGTTTAGGCACACATGAGTGCAAACAGAAGCTGACATTTCTGTCTCAAGTGGAATTATGCTCTCATATCCAAACATTTTATGACAGTGTTTTTATGCATTGGAGAACCTTGGCCATGACAAACACTTTCCTGAGACACATCTATTAGGATGCTTGAATGTATTGCATGGGAAAATTAGTCCTTAATATTAATTCAGATTTGCAACAAAACTGAGAATGTTCATCAAAATGTTACCTCATCATCTAGACTGAGAGACATTTGTCACAACACCAGCAGTGTGCTGATATTTAAAAAAAAAAAATTTTTGCAGCTCCTGCACAAACATATTGAAATCACTACTGCTTTCAGATGAATTTATTGAAATGTTTTGCTTTTTTGTACACGTCTTAAGATTCTTTGTCATTTATTGTTAATATTTTTTTACACCCCAGGTGGCTTTATTGTTGACACCTCCAACACAGCTCCTAGCAATAATGTAGAACAAGATTGATAACTTATTCAATCATTCCATTTGCAATTGAAACATGAAATCATAATACTGTCAGGATATCAACCTGACTGGATCACAAATCAAAGTCCATTTTCCAAGGAAATTTTGGTGGCTAAAATCCCACAATGGTGGCAAGGTTTATCAAGAACCAGTCTAAATGCAGATATTGTCATTATTCAACAGCAATCAGACAGTGTAATGAATTTTTTCCAAAATTAAAGACAAAAGACGAGGTTTATGGATGTAGTGAAAGGGGACATGAAGGTAGTTGGAGTGAGAGAAGAGGATGCAGAAGACAGGGTTAGATGGAGGAAACGGATTCGCTGTGGCGTCCCTTGAAGGGAAAAGCCAAAAGGAGAAAGAGAAAAGTGTTTTCAAAATAGTTTTATTGCCTGTTGCAAGAAGACACTGTACAATTGATTGAAATGACCTACATGCAAACAAATCAATGTACATATCATTCCTACAAATGAAAGAAAGGATAATTAACTCTACCCGATTCTACTCACTGACATGGATGTTCTGTTAAGGCTATGACATGTCAACATTCATCAGACGGTATGGACGATATCTGAACGAGAAAGCCTTCGCTTATCGCCAGATGGCTTTTGACTTCACCAGAGTCAAGAAGGGGTAAGTCAGACAGAAGGTGATGGTGACAGTGTGTTTATGGACTGCTCAACCATCCAGGGAGTTAATCCTTTAAGCTCTTATCACTCAAGTCATTAAAATTTGTTTTTTAGCTTGGGTTTCACTATTTGTTGCATTTTATCCACTGGATCTTGGTATCCTGTGGAGGATGTAACTCTCTGTTGACTCTCTCAGTGCTGAGGGTGTGATGAGGACCATGACCACTGAGAAGCTGTTGAAAGGCATGCCTGTTCTGCAGACTCAGATCGACACACTCCTGGAGTTTGATGTGAGCTTTTTTGTCATTATTCTAACTTATTCATGGACCTGATGGAAACATGCAGCAACACCAGAGGTTCTTCTTCTCATCTGTCAGGTTCATCCCAAGGAGCTGAACAATGGGATCATCAATGCTGCATTCATGCTTCTCTTCAAGGACTTGGTCAAACTGTTTGCATCCTACAATGATGGAATCATCAACCTACTAGGTCAGTAAAGCCAAAGGATGTCATTATTCAAGCCGCAGAAATACAAACATGGATCTTTGTGATCTGAATCTGTAAAAATCTTACTATTCTAGAGAAATACTTCAAGATGAAGAAGAGTGACTGTAAGGAGGCCTTGGAGATCTATAAGAGGTTCCTGACCAGAGTGACAAAGATAGGGGAATTCATGAAGCTTGCTGAGGTAAGAGACAAGCGAACAGCTTAATATGACCTGCATGGTTAATTATACATACCACACCAACCCAATGTCATGTCAGGACGGTGAATTTACACTAAATTGTTTTTGATGTATGGGTCAAAATACAGTTTTGTTTGCAAGTGAAATATCAAGCCTTCCCAATAGAGTCTCTGGAGAGCGGGGATAAACCTTTAAGTGAAACCTTCATTATTGTCAGATGATAACATGCTGCTATATTTACTTTAAAAATTCTTAAAGATTTTGAATGTCATTTCACTTAATACTACCATTTGAAGAAATATGAGTTTAAGAAGACCCTAAAGCACATGTGTCGAACTCAAGGCCCGGTGGCCAAATGTGGCCTGCCACATCATTTTATGTGAGCGCTTAAATGGTCAGAATATCTAAAAATAAATACAGTAGGTCAATAGTGGGCTTTGACCAAACCTACATTTTCCAAAAGGCAGTAATTAAAAACATTTTAACAATGACAAAAAATTTTTGAACAAAGTTAATGTCCTAAATTGTTTTTGATGTTATATTTCTTTTTATTAATCTCTTGTATGGTTTGATCCTTGATTGATGAAATTTGTGGGTTTCATAACCTGACAAATTAAAATGATTTATGTTATAACAGAGCAACAAGCAAACACACTTATTTCTGTTTAACTGTAATGTTTGTAACTTCAAATTGTAATTAATTCAGAGTTATTTAACATTAAGGAGTAGTTACATTTACAGTATTTTACATTACATTGAGTTACATTTAGTTACATTTATAAGTTACACCAGCCCTTTGAGGACAGCTGTTATGCTGATGTGGCCCTCAGTGAAAATGAGTTTGACACCCCTGACCTAAAGACTGAATGTAGTGAAAGAGTTTAGACTGTGGTGAATTTAATGTAAGGTGGTGGTGCTAGTTTTGGTATTGCTGGTTTTATATATTCTTTTTTTAAGTTTTCAACACTAGCCTTATAGCCTTAGTGAGTTTAATTAAAGGAATACTACAACAAGCTTCTGTACGACATGTGACAAAAAGTAGATAAAAAAGTGACTGTTTGAGCAAACGTATGACAAACGTAAAAGAAACAATAAACAGTCATTGCATTTTGTCTTAAATTCTTATACTACATATTTTATTATTTTATTTTTATTTGGATCCATCTTGTCTCCACAGAACTTGGAAAATTTAGCGAATCCTTGGACTTTGCCGTATGGGATGTAGACAATTGGAGTTGTTATTTTTATGCTGATTGAAGAAAATGGCTGCTAATAATTTGTGGTAACGCTCGGTTTTAAACTCCTTCTTTTAACAGACGGTTGGAGTCGACAAAAACGACATCCCTGACATCAATTATGTAAGTTTATCCATATTCCTAAACTCATGTTTTTTTCCACCTCTGGAAGAATGCACTACTCATGAATACCACCACCTGACCCCACCTCTGTGACTCATCCGTCATAATCTCCCCGCCCAGTGTCTCCACCCGGGTGTAGTGGTGGATCTAGCAGACTCAGATGATGAAGACTGTCCTTTTCAGCCTCTCGAGGACCCGGTAACACAGGGTTCCCTAGCTGAGTGTCTGTTTACAGGATGGAGTGTCAGCATGTCGATCTTTATTGAATTTTAGACATTAAGTCTGCGTTCATACGATTACATGCATGAAGGTGTTGCAGTGAGATTTTTCAAATTGGCTCTCAATTTTTACCTCTTTTTTCCAAATGAAATGTAAGCAGGGATTTAATGCACAGCCTGAGAATATAGGAAACAAGTCTTCTCTTTATCTGTATTTTCAGGCTCCCAGCAGTATCCTGGAAAGCCTGGAAACACACATGAATGGCTTGGAGGACACAAAGGGTGGGAAGAAAGGGTAAGGGTGTTTAATGCTCATTTTTTTCTCTCAGTCTGACACCAGATACAGAAAAAAATTATCACAGAAGAGAAAAAGTTAAATTTGAGACCTGACAAGTTCCCTTTTTGTTTTGTTTTTTAATGAATTATGTTGCTAAAAGCCAGAAGGAACCAACAAAATGTTTTTTATTTATTTATAGAATTTACTTTAACCCATCCTCTCTTTTATCCCCTTCCTGTTCATTTGGAATCACAAGTGAAGGGTGAGCATATATTGTATTTTGTTTGGAGTTCACTAACTTCTAAGAAAAATGTAGATTTATTTTATTGTCGTTTCCTCCACAGGTAAGTTTATATATTATTCACATGGGAATTATAGCTTGTAGCTGATTACCATGTGAAAAGAAACATAATCAATGTTGTGCACAAAAGCAAACTAATTTTACATGTGGAAATATATGTATTGCTGTGAATACATGTTTTGATCCAGTTAGTCTTTGTGTGTATTATCACATCCTGACATGCTATGTGAATCAGTATATGAAGGGTTTTTCCAAGGTTACATAGCTTATTTTTACGAAAAAGTTAGCAGTGGAAACAATCGACTCACCAGATAATTTCTTTTTTCTTTCATACCGTGTATTGCTGCTTTGGAAACTAACTCTTCATATGATCACATATGATGCACTCTGTCTTGCCTATTTGTTTAAAAATCAGACCCATCAGATTTCAAGCAAATGCATTAGTAATTGTTCTTTTTCTTCTCGCTTTCAGGTCTCCAACAAAGGTGAGACAAACATTCTTAACAGTTTATATCTTGTCTAGCTCCAGAAGTCTGATGCATCTCTGAAGAGAGGCTTTTCTGTCTGTCTTCCAGGGGTCTCCAACAAACAACGTATCTCCAACATCGACCCCAGCCAAATCTTCAAACGCTGTCCCCGCGCTGCAACCTCCTCCTGGGGATAGCGCTGCAGCTGGTGCTGCTGCTGCAGAGCCAGCAGAAGAGTGAGTGTCTGTCTGCTGTGACACTGATTAGAAACATCCTTTCCTTTTTTGTGTATTTTGGCACAAATGGTCTTTGTAGTCATGCTTATTTTACCAAAATAGATAATTTAAGATACAATTCGCAGTTTGTTTGAATTCAGTTTACTGCTTGATTAGAATTTTCTGAGTTAACCTTGATCTTATTTTTAGCCGCTTTACTGTCGTGACTGTAGCGATGACAGGTCCTACTTGACGCATTATTGTGACATTTTCTTTACACATTTGTGGTTGCCAGAGGATAAGGCAAACTGAATTTGTAATTATTCACTGAATGTCAAAGTGTTGAAATGTTTTGGTTTTGAATATAATATGCATGCCTATACAATTTACCCTCTATAGTGAAGATTGAATCCAAGCTACCACACCTGTAGTTTGTGTTTAACAAAATGGTCTTATGTTAAAAGAGTAAACTAAGATGTGTTAGCATAATTCAAAGCACTGCTGTCAGTGGGTTACATTACATACATTATGCATCGGGATCTATAGGAGTAACAAATATAAAATATAAAAATATGAAATCTTCTTGTTAGAGTTATTAAATGAAGTCATTCTTCTAAATTTCCACCTCATTCCCCAGTTCCTTGTTGGATCTGGATCCACTGTCCTCCTCGGGCCCCTCAGCACCGTCAGCTGCCCCCACGTCTTGGGGAGGTCAGTCTTTTCTGTTCTGTCAAATCAGCCGCTGTTTCACAATTTTATAGACATTTTTAGCACTTACAGTATGCTGTATGTAAGCCACCATTACAATGAAAGAAAATAAAATAAATGACATCTTTTTTCAAACAGTCAATTACTTTTAAAAATTGTTTCATTTACAGAAAAGAAATTGTTTTTTGACTTTGGGAACGCAAATTGCTATATGGATGAGATTTAATGAACTGTTTTAGTACAGGTTTGATCTAACAAAGCTTTTTTTCTACCTCCATAGATCTTCTCGGATCAGGTGAGTGACTCTCTACTGTTAACCTCAAGCCTAAGTCTCCCTCCAGGTTATCTCAATGGTACTAACTGTCAATCAAATGCTATCTGATGCCACTATTGTAACCCAAACAAAACAGGAAGATAGACTGCATTGTACAAATGTCACATGGTTTTCTCTCTGTTTGTCTCCTCAAGCTGTTCTCTTTAGTCTGAGTAGTCTCTTTGTTTCTCTCTGCCTCCCCTCTCCCCTCCCTCAACATACTCCATTGTCTGTTTTTGTTTACAACGGGGGCTTTTTTGGTTGTTGGATTTGATTTGCTGGTTATGATCGAATGGTGTGGGGGTAATTTTACAAATTTACTTTGGTTAAAAATTTGATTTTTGCCTTGGTTGATCAATTCCAAACTTTATTAATTGGGCTTGATTTGAATTGGACCTTATTTTTTACTTGCTTTTCTCACTGTTGTCACGGTGACTCAACTGTTATTTTGCTTGAACCGTTATTTTATTTTGACACATTTTTTGGGGGGGGGAACTTGAACGCCCCGTTGGCACTCTCAGAAATGGGCGATTCCTTGCTATCTGAACCCACCCTCACAGCAGAGCCCGCCCCCTCCTCTGCAGCAGCCACGCCCACTCCTGCAGCGGCAGAGCCTGGTGTCTCTCTAGCTCCTCCCACTAGCACAGCAGCCGCCACCTCCCCCGGTGCCGCCAATATGGATCTGTTGGGAGGTCAGTGGGCTTCCAGAAAATTCTCTACGAAAGAATCACTCTGGGAAGCTCAGCCCTAAAAGCATCACACAATAAGATAACACAAAGACGGCTGCATGTTCAAACACAGACAGTATGTAGAAAGAACTTTGCTGATTTCCAACATTGTCTGTATTTTGCCAATGAAATCACATCATCAAAAACAGCGAAGTCTAAACGATGCATTCATGCACACCACTATCATTTTCAGCCATCCACTGCCTAGGATATTTTAAAAAGTATTCCAAAAAAGAAATCGGTGTGTATATTAAATACATGTCTATAAATTAAATAATTATATAAATGAATTGCATAAAAAGACAGAAATCTCTTCTAACCTCCGCAACTGGAGTAATAAAATAGTTATTCAATATCAACAAGCTCAAACCTGCTGCCTGGCTTGCAGCCCCAATTACAAAAACGTTGTGTGTGTAAAATGTGATTAAAAAGAAAATGATTTGATTTACAACCTATTTGCATCTGAATGCTGTACAAAGACAACACATGTGATGCTCAAACAAGTCTAGAACTGAGATTTTTTTATGCTGAAGCCGTGCTGCTAAGGTGCTTTAATTGTCTTCCTGGTATTACCATAAATATCCCTAAAAAAATGTCATCTTTGTAGCAGTAGTTGGGGGAATTTCTGGATGTTGTTGCTAAATGTCATGGTGGAGTCTTAACTTGAGCCCATGCAGTAAAATGTTTTATAGAATCAGTCTTAAAAGCTGATTTTTTATGTTTATAATTCCTGATGGTTGGAGGGAGACCAAAATTCAATGCTGGTTATAATCTGTAGATGCAGAGATTTCTCCGGAGTGTCTTAATTGTTTGATAATATTATGGACTGTAGATGGTTAGATCTCAGTGTTGGTCTTACACTACTAACCCACACAGATTTTCAAGTGGTGAATCTATCCCAGCTTTGCTTGTGAATGATGGAGCATTCGACGAGCGCCTCATTTACACTCAGTCATACTCATCATCTGTTACCAGTGGACTTTGTTATCTGCGGAACGATCCAATTATTTGTTCTTCAGCATTTAACAACTTACCCAATGTTGTGTGTCTCTCGTCCCAACCTTTTCACGACGTGTTAGTAGCATTAATACAGATGAGCATGTATGTCTGACAGTTAATGAAAGTGATGAGGTAACTTTTGATGTCTTTGTACTGTTTTCAGCTGAACTGAATGTGGAGAAAGATTTGGAAATGAATGCTTTAATGTTTTACAGAGCATCTCAACGTTTGGGAATTGTGGTTGTGGACTAATAGATGTCAGAGTTAAAGTCACTATTAGAAGTGGTAGCTACTGTAGCTCCTGCTACTCAGGAATATAATACACAATCCACTGAAGTCTGGTTGCCCCTTTGCTTCTTGATGTAAATATAAAGATGAGGACATTCTGGAATAGACGCTCGCTTCAGCGTCACAACAATGCTGTCATCAAAGTTTGCATAAAGCTAACAAGATGCATGTGGTCTAGTCACATGGTTAGCATCAACTGTGAAATGAAGGAAAAAACGAATAGGGTTGACAAAATAATGCATGTGATTGGTCACAAACACGTGGATGTCAGGTCCGACCTGAAGCATTGCTGCGACATGAAGCCAACGTGTCATTTGAGGAAATGACAGTAATATTGCATGTAAATAAGGATTTCTTCATAATTATTAGCGTTTTAATGTTTTTTCTAATTGCTGAAAAAATCAGTGACAATGTTGAAGCTATTCAGCCATGTGATAATTTATTTTAGAAATAACTATTTTATTAAAAATGTTCTCTTTGAGGCTCCATACCAAATGAATCTTTCAGGTTGAGAGTGTACAGGAAAAACTAATTTCTCTTGTCAGCATGTACACATACACTATTCTTCCATCAAGAATGAGAAATTAGACATTTCTGCATTACGGAATTATGTCACAGCAACACACTCACCTTTGGCTTGGACGTAAACATTCTGCTGCACTCATTCTCCACGTGTGTCTTGTTTGATAGGCAGACGTGCTTTTCTGTGAAAAGCAGTTCTATCAAACATGGCTGCAGCTGCAGATGACCGCTGTAAGACTTGTAGTTTCCAGGCTTATTCTGCTCTTTGTTCAGTAGATTATACCTTAATCAGTGCCTCCTGTCTGTATTCCCATTTGTCCATTCACCTGTCAGTCATTAATGTCTGATATTAATGCTGAAAACTGCATTTTGACATATTTGTAAGCCCTGATTATTTTCCATTAAATGCACAATGCTTGCCTTTTTTCTCCGATGTTCTCTTTTTCCCTCATCTTTTATGAATCCTTAAATTCAATTATCATCTTTATTTCTGTTTCCGTGTCTGTGGCGTTTTCTTCTGCTGGGGTTTGTGTCGACCTCAGATGCCTTTGCAACACCTGCTGCTTCCACTGAGGCCTCTGTAGCGGCTCCTGAGGGTGGGGCTGCTGCTGCGTCTGCCCCCGCCACTAACGCCGGAGCTGGTGGGTGACTGAAAGCCTGTCTGTGTGTGTGAGTGAGTCAGTGTCTGTGGATGGAAAGTGATGAAACAGTAAAGATGAGCACTAGGGTACACAGTAGTTAGCTGTAATTGGAAGTATTTTATAACGTATTTTTAAGTATGTCACAGTCCAACGAGTCAACTGGAAACAATGAAGAGTGAAATTCAGTGAAAAATAGTGTTGAATCATGGAAATTGATATAAAGTAGGTGAATTAAGAAGAGTCTAACACTGCCGCATGTTGATAATAAGGAATAATCAAGGGGTGTTTTTTGAAATGTAATAATCTGAAAAGGATTTATCAATGCTGAAAACAGCCTCATGTCTGTCAGGAATGTGTTGCTGCTGCTTGTTTTTGCTTAGAGCTAAGATTGTAGCTGTTGAGTTTTTTAAAAATTGAATTCATTATCTATAACTTGTTATTTGCAGTTTTAGAGGCGCAGGTGGGTACTCCAAGTAGATCTACCTTATAATAAAGTGAGAGCTTTGTCGCCTTGCTCCAATGTTGCCCAGTGGCCATCTGCGGTATTGAGGCAAAAATAATTTTTTAATCATTAATGCTACTACTACTACTACTACTACTACTACTACTCATAATAATAATAATGATAATAATAATAAAAACAACAACAACAACAACAACAATAATAATAATAATAATAATAATAATAATAATAATAATAATAATAATAATAATAATAATAATAATAATGATGAAATTTCATGCACCTGTTTGCGCTTCTTTTGATCTCATCGTAAGGCTTTACGCATTAGCAGCAGACAAGCAGATGTACAGTTAATTACTGTACTGTTGTTGTTGCCATGGTGACCAAAAACAATGTGCTTGCATTTCTTTTGGCTTCAGGAGATTTTTTTTTCTTTTATGTAAATTACGGTTTTAGCAGTTGTCTGGTCTTAGCTGCAGTTTGTTGCTCGTATTAAAGCCACACTAAAGGTGGGAAACAGTCTCCTCATCTGTGTGTAATTTTTGTCAATCACAGATTCTATTTCTGTCTGTTGCGGCTGACGACAGGAGTGCGTTGAGGGGGTGCTACATTTTCTCTGACATCATTGGTCTCTCACTCCTTCCCCTCAGCTTTCATTTCAATGCATCATTTTCATCATCATTACTTCAACATTAACATTTCTATGTTGTGCATTAAAGTCATTGTCTAACATTCCCCTTCATGTGTTGCACTTCTTTCTCTCCCTCCACCTCTTTCCCCAAAGACCCGTTTACTTCTTCAGAAGGTAGCACCAACGCAGCAGCATCCTCGGGTCTCGATCTTTTTGGCATGATGACAGCCGACACTAATAACCCGTGTAGTTCACTGGATGCCTGTTTTAACTCAGTGGTGCCCCAGCACTCTCCCTCCTCCTCCTCCCCATCACCAGTTGTCACTTCCACTTCCAGCACCATCACCACCACCGCAACCATTTCAGCTCCCATAGCCCCCAGCAGCACTTATCCTGTGACTGACCTTTTCAGCGGTAAAAATAGAGATGTGTGTGGTCCGATATTCATTTTAATGTCTTGTGCTTTAATTCATGTTGATTAACAGCATCTTGATTTCTCTCTTTGACGCTGCTTGTCATCCTCTCCTCTCTTCATATCTTCTTTTCAGCACCTTTATCAGTTGAATTTGACTGCTGGGTGCGAACACATTTTTTTCATCAGTGTATGAGCGTTTTAATATCGCTGTCTCTGGCTGTGCATGTGTTCGTAGATCTCTTTGATTCCATGCCAGACACAAGCCACATGAACGCAAACCCCACTCCCAGTGCTGACTTGTTTACAGCAGGTATCCTATTGCATCTACTCCACCATCTCTTGTGTGCTCTCACTCTCATATCACGTCTTGTGTGTGCTCTGTCCTTGACTTTGAAAAGGAAATGAGATTGCTCTTCTAAGAGTCAGCTAGAAGCTACTTATCTTCCTGGAACGTTTTCTAAATCACTCCTGCCTCCCTTTCTACATTGGAGCTTGTACCGTGTGCACTGCAACAGCCTGTGATGAACGTGAACTCTAATCAATTCTGCTCATTAGTTGTTTTTTTTTGGTATACTTGTGTGTAAGGACTCTAAACATTATCTCCACCTTCACCACTCAGCAGATCTGTTCATCTCCCCTGCCCCCATCCTCTCCTCTGCACCCCCACCCAAAATCGACACGGGAGCCGTCATGAGCCTGTTTGGTGGTGGGTAACTCATACGACTGCCTGCCCTCTTTTTTTCTGCCCTGTCATGAACACATCATCAATGAGGAGGAGTAGATTCCGGGAAACGTGAAATTAAAATAACTTGATATTAGGCTTCTGTAATGTAATGTGTCAGTTGTTATCGGGCTTTGTCATGACTCATATCCTGCAGTAGTAGGACCTGTTTCCTTGTGGATCAATTATGGAAGTATTGAAAATAGATATCTGAGATGATGCTTGGTCATTTTGATATTTTTTTTTGTTGGCCCAAGTAACTTTATTTATATTTCACTTAATTAAGCTTGGCCATATCTGTCCAGTGAGAAAGATGGACTGTGAGCAAAAGATATTATATCATCTGAAGATACATGTATGTGTGTTTCTAAATGCTTGAGTGCTTGAGTGAGACTGCTTGAAAGTGTCAAGGCAAGATTTTCTGGTGTATTTGAAGATGCATATCACTGAGTACCCTCAGCTGTCCTGTCTAACTCCCACTATTTTGTTTGGTATTACCAGTGTGAAGCCGAAGGCTGACTATTACCCCTTCTTTGCCCCTATGCTGCGATGGGAATTGTTAAACCAACTTTGACCTGGCCTGGCATGGTTTTCTCTAAATGTTTGGGATGAATGGCCAGAGTCCACAAGTGGAGACACCACAGCCGCCCCCGCTGCTGCCCCGGGTGCAGAACTCATGTCAGGTAAAATGTTCAATGTCACTCTGCATGTATTTACAGCAGAAAGGGTAAAATATCACATGTTTAATTTATACACTGTGCTGAAAACATGGATGGATTATGTAATGGCTGTACAGGGGGGTCTGAAATTATTGTTGCTTTTTGAGGAAATATGTTTGCTTCTGATCCTGATCAGATTATTTAATACCCATTTAATTAGAAGTGTATTTATGTCGGTGCAAGTGATCGATATAGATGAATTGGAAGTGGATAGATGGATATCCTACATTGTTTTCTTGTTTTCTTACATTCCTCTTCTTATTTTTAGGATATTTTAGGATCCCCAAACCTTTTACTGTCCATGTTTGTACTCGCGGGGCCCATTGTCTCGTAATCCATCCATGACTGAAGCTATTATTGTGAATTCATTAGCACGATGCCTTGTTCCTGTCTCTTCAGTACTGCATTCAGAGACATTGCACTGACATCCTCCCCGTTGTTTACAACAGCATTTTTCTAACCAACTGCCTGTTTTTATCAGTCACTGTTAATGCAATGGCTAATGAAACATTTTCCATAGTTAGACTTCATTATTATTGATTTGTCCATAAATCTGAATGTGATTTTTTAAACTGTTAAAGTAGAGTCATTGCCCATATATGGTTCTGTTTATGTCATCATTGCATTTTCTTGTTTGTATAGTGCTTACTGTGAACATTATTCTTCAATCTTCCCCTCCATTCATGTTTTAGCAGTGTCCTCCTGTGCCATTGGTCTTCATGTTATATAACTGATGCTCTGCAATACTTCTGCTTTTGAGGCTTAACTCTTTCTCCCCCCCTCTCTATCATTCATGCAATAAACTCTAACGTCACCTTGCCACCTGCTCCTTTTAAACCTCATTACATTTTTCTCTCCGCATCTGTTTTTTTTTTACTTTCTTCTCTCTCTTTTCCACACTCACTTTATCCATCTGACTCTTGGGCTGGCTCTTTGCTTGCTTCCCGCCATTTGATCGGGTGAGTTTCTCTGCTCTTTAACTCAATAATTTCCCACAGTGCACGGCTACATTGCAGTGGTGCAGGGTGAGATCCACTGCACTTTCCATCCCACCACCAGATGCTTCACAGCTACAGATTGTGTGAAATAGCAGTATTATTTATTGCTTCTTTAGCACCCCACTTCACCCACTTCACTGTCTGCAGTGCTTTTGTACTTTTATTATTTCTGCAGCAAAACACACAAAAACACCTTCAAAACTTCAACTAAGATCTGAAAATGAATGAAAAACAAACTTGTGATGCTCCAAATAAGCAGTATAGTATCACAAAAGTTGGTTTTCTGTTCATCAGATTTTTTTTAAAATTGGAGTTAAGGTCTTATTTGCTATTACAAACAATTACAGCAGCAACCAGCTGATCGGACGCATGTGTCGTAGCCCAGACACATAATTTGTATTTTTATTCAATGGCACCAAACTACTCTTTAGCACATCACAGAGAGAGATTAGCAACAGTATTAATGAGGAATTTTACTTATTTAAAGTGATGATCACTTCTTTTGAAAGATACTAATGCCTCCCCTCCCTCCCTCTCCCCTCCTCTCCCCTCATTCCTTAGTATTTGGTGGACTAGGAGATGTAATGAAGCCCACTGTGACTCCACAGGCGGGTGATGTTGACACCTCCATGGCTAACATGGCAAGTAGTAAGTAGTTGTTTAGATTAACTAAAGCCACATTGAGGTAAATATGGATAAAAGATATATGATGTTAATGCAAAGTGTATTTTTGGGAAATATATCTGTTGGGAGAAACTTACATGAAAAGATGCCACTCTATGAAACTTCAGCCTAAACTACAGCAAAAAAGAGTGGAAAAGGGGCGGGAAAAGGAGCATGTCCTAATGTAACACTATCTCCTTTCATTAAAAAATTCAACTTTAAACATTAGTCCACTCAATTAACACTGTAAAAATTTGTTTTTTTGTTTTCCTTGTTTTGTGTTTTGTATGTGAATGGGTACCCGCTTATATAGACAAATTTATCATGGCTGTAATTTCATATTTAGTGGTTTAAATGTAGTTAAATATGTGTATTTCCCAAACTATTCCTCTAAGCATGGGTGCGTGGAGAAAGGAGCCCATTAGCTTATCTTTGCATACAGACTGGAAAAAGGAGTTAATCCAGAAATATCCTACAAAAAAACCCTACAAATTTACTTCATTACTTCACATTAAGAAAATAATAGTTAATTAAGAGGTGCTGCAATGCATTTTGTTCAGCTGCCAGCTATTTCCAGTCTCCGTACCAAGTTAAGCTAGTTACCTCCTGGATCCAACTCCAAATATAAACTCCAACATCGAGGGTATTTATAACTATTGACTTAAATGATGCTCTGTAGTAATGGTGATATCAGTACTTATAAACAGTAATATGCAGTGTCTCTCTCTCTCTCTTTCTCTCTTTGCCTCAGATCTCACAATGGGAACCCCAGCGGCCCCTCAGGTAGCTCCCCCCTGTTGGGGTGCTCCCATGGTAAATGTTGTCTGTGTCTAATAGCATGGAGTGGAGCCGCATGGCAGCGACAGACAGGGAATAGCAGCAATCATAAGCATTGCCTTCATCTGGCTCTCCAGGTTCCAGGTCCAATCACTGACCTAGGAGGCCGACAGGCGTGGACAGAAGACAGAAAGCAAGACTTAGACTTAGTGCAAACTGGAAGATGCTGTAGTGAAAGGCTTTAGTTAAATCACAGATTTTATAGAACCTCTAATAGAGATCATGCAATGCTTGTAGGTGTGTAGAAAATGGTCCAGAATGAAAAAGAAATTGGCAGAGTTTCACATGTAGGTTTCAAAATATTTTTTCAGAATTCTGGAATATCTACTGGAGAGTGATGAAGCAGCATATTGATAAGCTGTTGCTTGGAAACAGCCTCTATCAGTGTTAAGTTTACATTTTCTTTTGAGCCTGTCATAGATCAGAAAAGCCAGGTGGCTCTAAATACCAGCGCTGAACTCGCCAGTCGCATATTTTGCGTGTTATCGATGAGTCAGTTTCTTTTTGAAAATGACAGCAGACAGTATTTACAGTATTAACTGGCTTCCTGCAAAAAGCTTCTCGTCTGCTCTCGAATCCTTGTGCATGTGTGAAGCAAACATGAAACAGTGAGCCTTTAGCTGAAGTTAGGGCTTTTGTTATGTCCTGTTTCTTCATGCTTTGCTGTGTGTTGGCTTTCTTTGTTCGAGCTTGGTGTGTCTTCATTGCCCCTTTTTGTGTTGCTAAAAATGTTTTCAATATTGTGTATTATTTTATTTGTGTTTGTGTGTTTTTCAGTGCGCGTGTCTGTCTTTTATGTAGTTAGTAACATCCCAAATCCTCCTCTCCCCCCTCCCCATTGTTCAGACCATACCCATGGGTGTCCCTCCTTTTATGGGGACTTTCCCCACCTTCATTATGGTAAGACCACAAGTCCAGTAAGGTCAAGTAATGCCCTTGATGCAGTCTGAACATCACTGGACATTGATGGACAACAAGCCCTTTAGGTGGCCCTCATGTTCATGATGGCCCTCAATGTATCTAAACCATCTCTATTTCCATTTGCCACTGTGTTTGTAAGCCCGGGGCACCGGGAGCTCCTATGATGCCGATGGTGAGGCCAGGTTTTCCTGCAACCGGGGCGACTCCTGGAGCACCGGTAACAATGCCTTAAATGGATTAGACATATTAATTTTTTCATAAATGTCGCTGCTAGTCTGACAGAAGGAGTTTCACATTTTTTACAGATGTCACCGGGGATGACCCAGAGCCCCAGGAAGCCCCCACCGCCGAGGAACGCTCTGGATGACCTCAACATTAAGGACTTCATGTAGACTGACTGACCTGTAAAACACCCAAGGTATATAGAAACAGAAAGTAGATTAAGCCCTAATATTTACATCATTTCTTTTTTTGGGTGTCAGCAGCACATTTCTGCATGGACTCCCTGCTACATTTGTGCTATTCTAATCCCTACATATTGGCTAACAGGATTGATGCAATATTTCCAACTTTGGACTTCAAAAGTGTCACAACCTCTTTTCTTTATTTGTTTTATACACTGGAATCATAACCTGGCTGAGATAGTCCAGCGACAGTATAATAGTGAAAATATATCTTATATCCTTTTTTGTCTCATGTTCGACTGTTCCCTCATTCCCCACTAAGGAATTCTGGTTCATCATTTTTGACAACACAAAAAACTTACATATTAACTTATTATTAACAGTTTGGAACTGAAAACATCTGACAAAAATCTTCTGAATAATTTGAAAAAATGTCTTCAGAAAAAATTGAATAAAATTCCTCTCGGAGTGGATGCATTTTGACTTTGTATATTTCTTTTGAGAGCACTGCTTTTAATACACATTTGTTTTCCCTTTGTCTTCTGCAGGTTTGTCATTGTGTCTGGAGCTCAGTGGATGTGGATGTCTGCACTTCCCTGCCGCCTTCCCCCTCAGTGATATCCCAGCCTCTTCAGCCAGGCTGCCATTACATCTTCGACCTTTGCCCCCTGACTCCCTACCAGCCTCGACCCCTTAAAACCAACCTGCCCTCCTTTATCTAATGTTGTAGCACAACTGTGAATGTGAACCCTAGGTACAGAAAAACAAAATTCCGTTATGTGCGTGTGGGTGTGTGTGTAATTCAGTGTTAATCTTTACTTAATATACTACATCAAAATTTACAAAAAAAATAGTAAATGTGTATTTAAATTCATTCTGGATTTCTGCGTACCAGCTGACTTGGAATGGTGGATATACGTTGGTTTCTTTGTGCATCTCCCAGACTAGGACTGTGTTGTTAAATGTGGACTGTGAAAAGTGTGTGTAACTTCACTGGCCAACCCCACTCCTCCATCACCGCCTATTGTTCAAACTAAAACTGAGGTACGTTTCTGCCACTCAACACCTGTACTTATGAACCCTTTGTCCATCTTTCCATCTGTTCACTCCAATTTTTGGAGCTCAACATGAAACTCTGAACTCATCAAAACACATACAAATCCCTTCAGTAACACTTTTATTTAATCTGTTGTTGGGGATCGTTTCAAATATGCAACAGTTTGTGGATTGTGTTTAAATTCACATGAGTATTATGTGTCGGTTGAATCATACTATTCCAGTTTCATTTATTCAGACAGAAATAATGTTTCATATACTTTTGGTTCCTCAAATTATATGGTCAAAAAAGGGCAAGTAAACCTTTAAAAAAAATTCTTGCCTTCTTTTAAAACATATTTCAGTCTGAACTCAAAGGCGGTATTGAATGAAACTATGCCAAGTGTTTCCTGTTGCGCCATCTGGTGATGTGGAGTGTTACTGCATCATAGTATGCAACACAGTTCAATCTGGGATGCGTTCGTATACTCTCAGAGTTCCTTTTGTTGTCTCTTTGTCCACAAAAGATGACTTCATGTCAGGGTGGAAGTCCAAGAGACATGGAAGTCTTTGTGAATTTGAGTGAAAGGTGGCCTCAGTACTCACTGGGTCATCATCGGTGCATTTGCTCATGTGCCGTCACTGGAAGTGTTGAGGACTCTCACTGTAAAACACTCAAGTATACGCTGGATGTTCTGTGTGTTATTTATTTCCAAAAGTGACTGTATCTTAATCCATTGTGACATTAACAAAGTGTTGAAAGAAAAATAAAGATGACTATGACACATAAAAACAAACAGAATGTGGATAAATAATGTTTGCTAAGTACTCATATGAAGGCCGTGTTGTTGTTATTTTGGGGTTATTATGGATGGAATTGTCCCCCGCCTCCCTTCCTCCCTTATTCCCTCACCCCCACCTGCATGTGAGTCCAAATGAGATGCAATAAAAGAAAAATACACTGATTCAAATACCTTCACGGCTATCTCTGTTCTATTTTTGCAGACTTGTTTCTGATTTTTTTCTGTTCACGGGACAATGTGTTTGTGGTATGTACATTCCCAATGATTAAATTACAATACCGATACCTAGAAAATAAAACAAAAAACACAAAAAACATCGCTTTAAATTTCTAAAATTACAACAGCTTGCTGTTTCTGTGTAACATAGTAGGAAAGTGTTTTTCTCATATGAGAGTCTCAGAGTGGTTTCATGGAGGTGACAAACAGACTGTGGTGTCAAAAAGAAATGAACATTTTCTCACCAAAGCAAAATAAGGGTCTGAACTAACACAGTTTCAACACATGATTTTTTTTTCGCTTGTTCTTGCAAATGCTACACAAAACTAATATGGTGTATGGCTTATGAGATAACACTCTGAGGCAACACACTTTACCTAGAGAGATGTAAGATGACAGAATACATTTCTAAACACAAGGAATGATTTCATGAGTTGAGTTTCAGGAAAAATACAATCATATATTCATGTCAGCGTCAGTCCTCCTGGTGTCGGTGAAACCCTTGATAGCAATTTCAAAAAAAGTGTAGTAAAACAACAGCAAAAAAAGAATTACAAATGATATTTATCCTGAATAGATGAACGGGAACCAGTACATCTTGTACACATTACTGTATGTTTGCAGCGTTTAGGAGATAATGCATGTCAGAAAAATAGTAAAAAGCTCTTAGTGGCTCCAGGGGGAGCAGAGTAAAAAGCGATGTCACTTAGATCAGTTTTGTCTTTGAGGGTTTGTCAAACTTCTTTACAAAGGCGTGGATCACCATGAACCCAGTGACAGATCTGGGCGTATTTGAGTGGCGTAATCCTCACTGCAACGTTAAAGTCCATCTGCCCACCTCCCTCCGTGTCCACCCACTGATGCCCTGAAAACACACCGATTACCCTCCGCTGCCACCTCTCCTTCTTCCCTGCATCTCCCCCTTCCTGTCTCAGGCGGATGTAAACGCCTGCACCTGTAGCCCCCGGCTCTGCATCGCAGTGCTGGTACAACAAATTGTCAGACTCATTTGTGACTGAACAAAAGCGATAAACCACTTTCTCTCCACGCTCGTCCACCAGGTTTTTGTCGATGTCAAAGCCTGAGAAGTGGATACGAGTCAGGGGCGAGGCGATGGGCGCCACGCCGAGCTCCATGTGCTTTTGTCTGATGGGTCGTTTCAGCTCTAGGACAGCATAATCATAATCAGTGAACCCTGAGTTGGTGGAGTCCTTGGTTTGGATCCAACCTTGAGGGATTTTGGTTTGTTTAACTCGTGTCCAACGGAAAACAAGTTCCTTCTTAGGTTCAGCATTACGGCGTAAACGTTTCCTCCCTCCATGCTGTCCTAAGTCACCCCCTCTCACACGACCAGGTAAACCCTCCTCACCTTTTCTTTCCCTTCGCCTCCTACCTTTGCCTCGCTTCTTTGTTCCAACTGCATCTCCATCAACTCTATTACGTTCTTCACCTTCCTCCAGTTGGTGTTCCTCACCTTTCTCTCCCTCTCTTGTCTTACCACCCCTCCTCAGACCTCCCCGCCTTCTACCGCCTCTTCTTCTTTTACTTTTGAACTGTAAAACCCCTACTCTGACATTTCTAGCCGTCTCTAGGTAGTCCCTCCCATCATGGATGCAGTGTGCCGCTGTGAGCACATGTTTTGGGGATATCAGGACTCCCGAACAGCCTGTGGAGAGACGAACAGCAGTGGAAAAGGGATAGTTAGAAATGAAATGTGAGTCTGAGATCACAAAGCGTCCGTCCGTTCCATAAACTTGTCGTTTCCTGCGGGTGTGACCTGGTGAGCCGGCTGCACCCGTCTTGTTAAAACCCCATAAATTGACATCTGTGTGCGTGCGCGTGCCATTTTCGTACATTGTTTCATATCCCAGAATCCTCTCTTGCTCAGTTTGATCAATAGGGGGTCGACTGTTTTGACACTCTATTCCACAGAGTGCCCTTGTGCCTCCTCTCCCCTCATCATCCTCCTGCCCGCTGAACAAAGGAGCCGCTAAAGGCTCTGTGTGTGTTTCCAGTAGCACTGGGAGTATCTGCCTGGTCCACCTGTCAGCCTGGTTGTCCCTTTCTTCACAAAGAACTCCAGAACCCACCAGGGAAGCTGTACAGAGCAGCAGACACAGGATGCTGCTGAGTCCCATTCCACTGAAAAAATTAAGCAGATGGAAATAATTTATTCCAATGACTAACAGGAAAATGCAGTAAATACAGAAACTTTAAAGGTTATGTCAGTAAAGCCACAAGAAATCTCATGTTTGTTTCCACTTAGCAAAAGCGCGCAATAACGCTATATGGCCAGCAGGTGGCGCACAAGCATAAATAAAACAGGCGTAAAGTCATAAATCCTTTAATCCTTAATTTAATTTTCGGCACCAGTCGTTTACATTTTAATTGGTAAAATTTATTTTTAAAAATGCAGGTAATAGTCTTGTTATGACGCACAGTATCTTACTTGTCATCCTCTGACATAAAGAATATTTTTAACATTAACGTTAAATAGATTTTAAATTAATAATGTGCACTTTCATCGTTTGGACAGTTTATATCCCAGAAAATAAGTTAGTACAATTTAATTATGAAAAGTACAGGGAAAATGAAGACACAAAGGAAGACCAGCATCGTTAAACAACACTAAGAGAAAAATGTAGTGATGTGATTTTAATTTGAAGAAAAATTCAAAACCAAACCTTTCCTACCTGCAAGCAGTCAAAAAGGGTACCTTGAAAAAAATTCCAAATGTTCTCTCTCTCATTAATGACACATCCTCTCTATCCACGCAGCTTCTCGCGGACTGGGTTCCATCGCTCCCTCTTCTGGAAAAAAAAAAGAAGGGAAAAAAAGTACCGCAAAGGGAAACTGCGTTAAAATCGGCATTGCGCTCAGATGCAGAGAAAAGTGACGCGCAAGCGAGCGGACGGGAGGAGCCAAAGAATGATGAATGAATACTGCTTAGGAGATGACGTCCTTTTTTATTTTCAAAGAGGAGCCATATGGAAAAATATTTTTCACATTTCCCCCCAAATATACAAATTGTAGTAAAACAATACCTGTGTACACAGTACCTGACTTTCAAATCACCAAAACTGCTGACCTTTGAGCTGTGAGCTGCTCTCTCCCATCATCAAGATCTAAGAGGACAACCTGGATGAACAAAAGAAGCCACATCACTTCACCAAGGATGAGCCCACATCAGATTTGTTCATGCAAGTTAAATCAATATATCATATAAAAATTGAAGAGTCAAAATTCAGTGTATTAATTCTGCAATTTTGTGTTTCATCACCTATTCTGACAGGAGAAATTATCCATTAAGATTACCATAAATTTTCATTCCATATAATGGAGAGAATTTTTGGACAAATCTCAGTTCTCCCCCTTAGCCCTACCTTTGCCCCCAACCCTGTGGTGTGTGTGTTCCTCTGTAGGGTATTGTGTTCATTTTCTTTAGGGGATGGAGGGGTAACATCCATCCAGCCCTTCAGACGGCCCTTCAACTGCGTTTTCAGATGCAATGTGGGAGTGAAAAACTAACTGTTGTATTCATAAACCACAACGTAACTTATCTACTGATGATGTCATGAGGGGTACATGATTTCATCTGCTGCCCCTCGTCAGTCTGATTTAAGGGGAAAGTCTAGAAACAAGGGGCGCTTGAAAGCATAGGGGTAAGGTTAAAAAGAGGAATTCAGGTGATCTTGATGAATTGGTGAAAAGAATTGACCAAAAGCCACTGAATCATCACAAATTCTCAATTTAGTCATTCATTTAGGGAATTTAACCCTTTAATTACCAGTCTTATAGGGGAAGATCAGTGGCCTCAGTCCACTAGGTCCACTTGGGCCGGGTACCAGATGGTGGTCGGTTCAAGGCCCATGTGAGTGTGTGTGTGTGTGTGTGTGTGTGTGTGTGTGTGTGTGTGTGTGTGTGTGTGTGTGTGTGTGTGTGTGTGTGTGTGTGTGTGTGTGTGTGTGTGTGTGTGTGTGTGTGTGTGTGTATCTCACAGGTCTATAAGCATATTTACGTGTGTGACTAACAACAACTAATACTAGAGTGAACAAATAATTTTCCCTACAGGAATCAATAAAGTTGATTTTCTT
Organism: Antennarius striatus; assembly: GCF_040054535.1. Taxonomy (NCBI): domain Eukaryota; kingdom Metazoa; phylum Chordata; class Actinopteri; order Lophiiformes; family Antennariidae; genus Antennarius; species Antennarius striatus. Next base: position 11,522,620 of record NC_090794.1, on the reverse strand, counting down.
TTTGTATCACTTGCTTCATGCTAACTTTGTGTGAAGTCGTGCTGCCTATGATGTCTTTGTTGTAACTCCTCTGTGAATGCAGGCCATTTCAGTCTGTGGCCAGTTCACGTTTGAATCGGCCACATTTATAATGTGAGCTACAAGTAAAAAAAAACAACAACGATGATGGATTGCCCAGTTTCTCTTGTGCTGCAGAATCTTTGGAGTTCCTCCAGTGTAGATTTGCTGACCCACCACTGCGATCTTTTTTTGTGGTGTTGATTGTGATCAGTTGCACCACTCACTCCTGCCTTGGCAAACAGACAACTACAGCTTTTTCACTCCGTTTAGCAGATTTATGTGTATAGAGATTATTCAGAATTGATGCTGCGTGAATGCGACCTTTGACAATAAAGAAAAAACTTCTGTGCTCAACAGAATGCTGTTGTGTGAATGGGGCCTCTGAAGGGACTGCTGAAGTGTTGTATAAACGGCTGGAGCCTCACTGGAGCTCTGGCGTTAGTGAGCAGCTGCTTGAATCCCCTCTTGGATGTTTGCATCTGAAAACATTTGCTCCACATGCCAAAACTCGACATAAATATCTTATCATGTTTTTAGCGCAGGAGCTTGCTGCTGTTCCGTGTTCAGAGAACTTACTGTTGCTCTCGTGGGAATGAAATACGTGTTTTAGTCACGCCGTTTTTCATTTGTCAAAGAGGTCTGTAGATGATTTGTGGTTGAATCATGAATTTAGAGCAACATCTCCATTCCGATCAGCTGTGTACTGACTACATCTGGTCCTCAGACAAGCCTGAAAAAATAGAGGTTAAAACTGACCAGGCGCAAAGTGAAACCATAGATTGCATTTAATTAACGATTCAACATCTGATTTCCTGTTTGCCTCAAATTTTACCACATATTTCGTCAGTCCAAAAATGATCCATTTTAATGACATTGTCTGTCTAAACTGCTCTGCTTGGGACAGAGTCAGAGGAAGCATCACTTAATGAAAAGATTGGGTAAATGTTTGTGTTGGACACCATCCATTGGAAAGACTGACCGTTCTTCTCCTTTGTTTAGCAACAGACACATAGAGACAGATGAGAGAAATGATGAAGGCAGAGGAGTGTGTGATAGAGATAATATAAACAGATGTGCAATCCCCCTCCATCACTCTTCTCTTTTTGCATGGGACCACTGGAATAATACGGCCACGCCCGGAGAAGGAAAACAGATCATATCACGGTCTTACATGGACATTTTGCTTTTATAAGATGGGTTTAGATGATAGGAGAATATATCTTCATGTTTTTACAGCAAACAAACTCATCAGATCGTGTTTATTTTTTGACCGTCCTCCCTACTACTACATAAATGTCACTTCAAAATACTCCAACCTGAACTTGTATGAAAATGTTATGAAAAAGAAACGTTTTAACATCTTCGGGGGGTTTTTTTTTTCACCTTTTGAAACCTAGAAAGTAAATATGTTGACTGTATGCCTGTTGAATGTCTTTTGTATCTGAACCTCTGATTAATGTAGTTGATTCTGATGACATGTTATCATTATTGATGACACGTCTAGCAATCAATACAATATTTTTGCTTCATGTTCAAATCAAGTCAGTTTCCATATATCAAGTGAAGTGCAGATCAGTACATCAGTTAACTAGTAAGCAGAGTACACTCCAAAATATAAAATATGTAATGGATAAACACGGATAAGTACTGTGGTGTCTCATCAAAGTAGTAGCGGCTTGCCAGATGAACATTCAAGAAAACTTCTGTTCTTGAAAAAAATTTTCAGTTCATTTTCTTTGCAGCTTCTGTGTTATACTAAGTAACTAAACAAAAAACTCTCCTGCATTGTTCTTCTGCATTGTTCTCTTGCTGATCTAACTCATGATAGACGGCTATATCCACCCCTGAATCTGTTCTAGTGTTCTTTAAACTCTCTTCAAACTTCACCCTTTATTTTCTTTTCATTAACTTCAGCTGGAAGTGCAAATGACACTTTGATACATGTGGTGAACCAGCAGTCCAGGGGGGTCTTCCTCCTGTGGTAAATGTACTGGTCATGCCCTTGCAGGCAAAGAGAAGCCCCATCATGCTCTCTCCTCAGGCTCTGTGGATAACTTTCTGGGTCAGCACATCCCTTTTGTGTTGAGCCTTGTCTAGACATCAGCGTTAGCAGAAATACACTCCGACCGGAGATAACTTTGAGTTTGTGCTGGTCTTTGCTCAGCTTTTTCCCCAACTGCTCCTTTGGGCCCAGTCAGGGATTTCTCTTGCCAAAGAAAGCCTCCCTTTCCCAGGCAAAGATGACTTTTCTACACAAAGTGTATGTACTGCTGCCAAGATGCTTGCCTCATGAGCTGTAACACTTATTTTTGGTCATCAGATGGGGGTTATTTTGACTCTTGGCAGAGAAAGAATCTCTGAGGACCGATGAGACAGAGTCTTTTTAAGTGTACACGCATGCAAGGCTTGCATGATAGTGTGTTTGTGAGAAAGCAAGAAAACAACATGAATACCCTTTCTGTAAATGTATTTGATGGTCTTCTGAGTGTGAGTGTGTGGCTATAAATCACATACTGTACCTTGCAAAAATTCTGAAAAGGTTTCACCCTCAGAGACTGCATTATGATGAATTCCAGCTTCTTGCTAAATCCATCGATTTGAGGAGTAGTAACAGTAACATCTGGCTCATTCCTGCTTTGGACAACAGTCCAAATCTTAAATCAACATTTTAGGAAATACCCTTTTTTGCTGTCTTGCTGAAAGTTAACTCTTAGACAATCAGCAGATTAAAGTATTGGTTGTGTTTCTAATAATTTTCTTATTTCCAGACCAGAACATTAAATGACCTTAAAGGTTAAAAATGCAATGTTTGTTTTGGAATGCTAATAAATAAAGGAAGGAGAAGCATGCAATGGGAATGAAGTTGACACAGTGATGTAATGAGAACATTTAAATAAGTTGGGTCAAGTCTATGGAGGACTAGTTATACCGGATATCGTTAATGTCTTGGGACAGTAGATGACTCATTGGTCCCAGCTCAAACATCTAGGATGTACTGTCCCTCTCCCTCTGTCCATCCTTTAATTACTATCTATTTCCTGTCCTTTCTTTCACTCAGTCTTTTTAAGTTCCAGGTTTATTTTTCTGTTTTGCACTCGTTTTTTTTAATAGGTTGCAGCATTTATGATGAACCAAGGCGCAGAGAGAAAGAGAGAGACACACGAGTAAGGAGAACACGATGAAGAGTAGAATGGATGGTTTATCTTGGCTCCTTACACCTCCCAGTGTCTTGTAATGAATCTTTACTGGTTCCTATTAAAATCAATTCTTGGTCATAGTGGGAATTTGCAGCTAAGTCGAACATTTCCTGCTTCAGCACCGGTTTAATGAGAATATTCAGCCTCCGTGTGACCTGCTGAGATGTGAGAGTTTTGATAAAGCAGCCTTAAAATGTTCTGATATCTCCAGCTGCAAGCATAAATCAACAAAACTATGTCAACAGAGCGACTGGATTTTGCTCAAGAGTGTTTGTGTTATAACTGAAATATTTCTCTAACATTTGTTTGGGGAGAAAAAAGTTTGTGAAATACATAACAACATACTGAATGAAGGTTTGTATGTATTACTGTATTACAGAAGGTGGAATCTTTTGTCTTTTTAGAAGATCCGTAGTGCTTAGAAGCCTAAGAATATTCAAAAAATTGTGATGACCAGTTATTAAAATGCTTCAGCTCAAAGTTACAACAGCAATTAAAACTCACATGTAATTTATGAAAATGAAATGTTTGTATCCTTTACCCATGTAAAAGTACCAAGGCAAGGTAAAATACCTTTTTATAAAATGTAACTTAAAGGTTGAAATTATGATCATCATTACTTCTTACTTAAAGTTTGTTAACTGACCAATCAATTGCTTTGATTGGAAAAACAAAGTGAAGGTAGTGAAACAGGAAAGCCTACAACCTTCAAGCATTTGTGCAGCAGATATAAAGAAATTCCAACAGGTTCTAGAATCCAGCATACATTAGCCTGAAATACTCCAGACAGAAGAATACTGAAGTTAACACAACTTTCCAGAAAGTCTTGTTTCCACATGAATGAGATCAAATTTCTCAAACATCTGCTCCAGGACATTCGGCTGCAGTTTCTCTTCAACGTTTCAGGGAGTTTCCCCCAGCTTCTAATGGATCCCTTAATTGACATCTTTTCAGAGAGACATAAACAAATCACCTACAGCTCTGGAGCAAATGGAAACCATCGATGTTATGGCCAATTAATGCCGACTGTGTGTTGTAGCTCTCTATAGTCTCAGTGGACGTTTTATATTTCGGACGTAAGGAGGGGCTGCTTTGTTGAAACAGACATACACTTTCTGAGCCAGGATGGTTCTCTTCTTACAAAAAAATGATTCTCTACTCTGGACAAAAGTGGGGTGGAGACAGTAAATATAGAGTGTAAATTCTTTACATCAGACTCAATGCTGTGGCGGCGGCGGTGGTGACAGATCTGGATCTGCTTTAAGTTTCTTGCTTTAAAGGAATGAATCTACTGCATCCAAGCGCAGTGTCCTTTGTCCTCTCCTTAGGATGGGATGTCTCATTCTCCCTTTGGCCCCTCTGTGGTCCTAAAGTTGTGGGTCTATGCTCTGTGGGTCACTGAAGTTCATTTGCTGATCCCTAGACATCGCCCGACTGAGAGGTGGGCAAGTCTTCCCTGAGAGGTCTGCTTTCTCCGGGATTGGCCCCTGAAGGGACTGACCTCCTGCTGATTGGTCGTCCATCATTCACTGACACTTCAGGGTCCATGCAGATTTTCTGCAGTTTATGAAATCCTCAATACATAATTGTCCTGAGACTCAGGGCTAACATGGGAGCCTCTGCTGTAATGAGTTGAATATAAACTGTCTGCAGCGCTCCCCCTTTGAGGCCCCTCTAGTGGATGACTCTCAAGACAGCATTTCTTGCAGCAGTAATATCCCCAGGGATATTGGAAGAAATGTGACACAAGGACACAAGTAGGCAGGTAGGTAACTTTATTAATCCGCTGTGTAGGCTTAGCATGGACACCGATGACCCACAAGTTGGAGAATCGACCACAAGAAAATGCATGGATGTATGGACCAATGCATGGACCACTGTCCCCACAGTGTGGATGGGGTACCTCTCCCTCTTATCTTAGCAACAGCTTCCTAATAGGCTCCGCTTGTGCTGGTCAGTTAGCGTGCTGACTAGCAGGCTAATAGGATTGACCCATTCACACCCATAATCACTGGCTTTCACCTGTGCAGGGTGACTGAGGCTCTTGGTAAGGCCTCAGACCTGAGGACATTGTGGTCATCATTCAGCTCAGGGGTTTACACTCAAACTGGTGTATCTAGTTGTCTGTTAGAGTATACATAGGTCCCAGGTTCCTGTGACTGAAATTGCATTTTCACAGGTTCTCTAAAATAAATCTCCACACATGAAAACTGGGTGCAGAAATATTCTCTTCCATCAGGCTAACATGTAACCCACAGTTAACTATATAAAAAACCCAAGAGGGACAAAAGGAAGGATGCACTATAGATGACATGATGACAGCAGTTCAACAAAATTACATCATGTACAGAAATCTAGGATGAGATGTGGAGGTGATGACTGCTTCCTCCAGTGGGCTGAAAAGTGTTGTTTGCATCAAGACCTGCAGAAGATGAAACTAGCATGAGAATGATGGAAAAACAGAGAATCAGTAGACATGGATTTATATGATTAGAATGTGATCATATTACAAAATAACTGGATAACAGTCCACTGCTTGTAGAACAATGACCAAATAAAAGCAAGAAGGAAGCAAGAAGACATGGAAGAGGGTGCTCAGTGTGTAAGGGGAGACCCCCACCAGAATAAAACTATGGCAGCATAACAACTAGAAGTCCAATCAAAGAGGAAGGTTTCTAACCCACACCAGATAGAGATGGTATCTGCCTCTCGACCACAGACCCAGAGCTGATTCCACAACGTGGGAGCTTGTCGTGGACATGGGGCATGGCATTCAACCAACAAATGACTCTTAGTCAGTCTGGATACAAAGAATAGAATCCTGGGATTGGTCTTTTTTAATTCTATTACAAAAAAGCTACAGTGACTGATGGTTACTGTACTTTATATATTATTAGATCAGAAAAGGCTAAAAGGAAGACCTCAAGTTTGGTAGAGCGCTGCTTCCTCTCTTGACTTGTAGCTGCCTACTTTAGTGTTTAGTGTAGTGCATGTCTCATCTGGCTTGTTGTCTTCTTTTTGTCTAATAAGTCACACATAGAGGATAAACAAACATACACATATACGCACTGTCCCTATTTAATCAAGATAGTGAGGCTATGCTGACAGGCTCCAGTGGCGCAATCGGTCAGCGCGCGGTACTTATAAGACAGTTTCCTGCGGAGTGATGCCGAGGTTGTGAGTTCGAGCCTCACCTGGAGCAATTTTAGCTCTAGCAACAGAAAGAGTTTAACAACATGCACACATCTGAAAATGTCAGAGAGCACATCAAGCTACACTCTGTCTCTCCTGCTTTAAGATGCAGAAGAGAATAACTAAAAACAGAAGTACTACAAATTCCAACCTGTAGATGAAAACACATTAAAGCTTAATGGGATTTCACCTTTTGTGCCAGCCAGCCACATCTGCAAAATCTTCCATTTGAAAGAGAAAGCTCTGCATTATGGAGGACATACAGCATCCTAGCTGTTGCATTTTTAAATAGTCAAAGTTTAAAGCGACTGTAACTCTGATCATTAAATTTTTTTACGGTTCCGATGGGGTAACCTCACTGACTTGCCAGGTTCTAACTCCCTCATTTTGCTTTTGCTGCAGAGATGTCCTCAGACAACCTAGTCAAGATCAGCACCTGACATTTGTTAAACTGTTGACGATCTACTGGCTGAATAAGCTCCATTTAGAACCAGGGCTGATCTGCTGAGGGCAGAAAATGACTTCATAACACATGTGACAAATTCCCTCCTGTAGTCAAGATTGATTTAGTCATCTGCAGTTGGGTGACAAAGAGTTGAACAACATCTTATAAGATTAAACTAATGACAAAAATTCAGAATTTTTTTTTTAACACTGTTTATGTTTACAGTGAACAGATCATCACATGTCAACCTTTTATAATAGAGCTGAAGACGTTTCTGTATCATTTATTGTTTCTGATTGTAACAGACATCAATTTTTGAATTACTGTTTAAATATAGAATATAGCATTTTCTTCTGCTTTAGCTGGGATTTTAAACTGCTCTGTTTAATTATATTTTTATGTTTTAAATCTTGTGTTGGTGTTTACTCTATCATTTACTCTATCTAAAGCCACATCCAAGACAAACAACTTTTGATTGGCCCATGGTGATAAGGGATGGGTAACATTGTTCGAGGCTCCTAAAGTTCTGATACAATGAATGTCTGCACATACAAATCACAAGAAAGCTGGTCCTGCATATATAAAATCCAGGATTGTACTGGTGAGGTCTGTTTAAGGTCTGTGAGTTCTTGTAGTGTGTCTGTATTTAAGGAGAGTTGGTGTTTCAGATGAACTTATGTAAAAGATGGGGCTAATGATTTTCACAGCCAGGACACAAGGCTGTATTAGCGGTGCCTGTGCATCGCAACGTGTCTTTAATTGTGTTTCAGCCTGGATTGGCAGAACGGCTCCAGTAGAGTCTCATAAAGAGGTCTACGGTCCTCCATATTTTTTCTGTGTCATGCACATTCTGTCATCGGCAAAAATATAGCTGAAAAGGGTCAGCGGAGTCATATAGTCTTCATACCAGCATTTCAGGGAAGTTTATGTGAGTTAGTAGTTCACAGACATCATTAGTTGAAAAGTAGCTTCAGAGTATTAAGTAAAAAGGAAATGGAATAGTCCAGTTTTCTTGCAGCATCCTTCAGCGAGGCAGCCCATCCTTCTGAGAACCAGAGGGAAGATGATGTTTGCTTTGGCCTGTTTGACCGTGAGAAAAAACAAAAATCAAACAAAAAACTCCTTTTGGGATCACTATTCTACAAAAGAACACACTTTTAATCTTTGAATGGTGTACAAAAACTGTTGGAGCATTTAAAAGTAAAAACCCCCATTCTTGAATAAATAACTACTTTTTATACGCACTATTTGAATATGTATCATATATATTGTGCATAGGGACAGTTAGACGAATGGAACATCATAATTCTGGATATAAAAATATTATATCATATTGTGTGTCCAACTTTGAGGCAGCAGTTTGGGGAATCTACATTAATGCATCAATGATGTCTTGCATAAAACTAGATCCTTTGAGTTTTTACAGTTCGGGGTGGAGAAACTTTACTTTCTGATCTAAACCACATCCAACACCTTTGGGTTGAGCTGGAATGTGATTGCAAGCCAGGCCTTATCATTCTGCATCATTGCACTACCTCGCTAGAGCTATAAAATCTGGTGGACAGCAGTCTCTGAAGAGTGGAGGCTGTTTTAGGAGCATATTCTGCTCATTATTTCAGAATGATTTGTTCAATCGTCACATGTGGTTGTCATATTCAGGTGATTGCACACATGTGGACAATGTAATGTCCAAAAGCATGCAATAATGTCTCTATGCATGCTAAAAGGTGAACAAGTCGACTGAGCCCTAAAGAAAGTAATAAATAATAACTGCAGTTATGGGTTATTTATTTAACCTAACTCTGTTTAAATGGGCCTTTAATTGAGTCCGTGTTTCTCTGGAGCTAAAAATGATCGGCAAGGGATTCACAGTCTTGGTGTAATTATAACATCTGACATCTTGGCAAATAAAATTGATCCATTATATTAACAGCATCTGTACTAGTTATTCCATGAAAAATATGTCCAGACCAACAACAAATAAAGAAAAGTTTACCAGTGACACCATTTTTTGGACACACATGGCCAATGTTTTTTATGGGATATCTGCCACCTTATTAAACTGAATTTTGTTTTAAGTTACGATCATGAATTTTGTTGAGAAAAGAAAAAGGATCCAGTGCCTTTAGAACTGAAACCCACTCGTATCTTCCATTATATGCCAGACATGCATCACTGCAATTCAAGGATGTAGTTATTTCACGTCAGATACAAAGCTTACTAGATGATGAAGCTGAATAATAATGAATAATAAACGCAAATAATAAACACAAGCTTCATGGTCAAACCTTTCAACCAACTTCTGTTTAAATGTTGTTATTCAATTTAATTTCAATTATTCAAATTACTGCCACATGTCACACATTTCTACTAACTATGTATGTGAGACAGTGGGAGACTGCTTGACAGCACAGACTTCATACCAAATGATGACATAACCTTAAATCAATAAATCTTAACCCTTTATTGCACATTTATCTCATCTGTTTCCATCTGTTTGCACAGCAGCTGCTTACTGTAAGAGACCACTTGGTTTTGTTCTTGGGTTGTATGACCTTTGCTTCGTGTGTCTACCGTCCTTCTCTCAGCCACTTCGGTTCATCACCCATTAATTTTCTGATTAGGAAACATTTGTAGACTGGAAAAATACTTTCATGATTCAACTGATGTCAAACTTTGAATGTTTGATTAGTAGATCTAAATTCAACATATCTTATGATTTTATATTTTATTTTATAATTTCAGATATTCTTGAGGTGAAATAACTTGTCTCTTTTCCCTCATTTATATATTTTATTTATTTATTTATATACAGTCACCCGCTTGTGTGATTTTCTTTGCTCACTGCGCCACAACTTCGTTCACTGACTAAAATGAATAAAGGGTCAGTGTCTATATGGATATCTGTGTGTGGAATGTGAACTAAAAAAAAAAAGGTAAGTGAAAAAATGAAATCAGGAAAGACAACACACGATGTTTTGTTGTGTTGTATGCTGACACATACGCGATCTAACGCGAAGTCCTATGGTGAGAAAAATACAGGATAATTAGCTGACATAAAACTAAGATGTTGGTCTTAATCAAACATTTGAATGTTCCCTATACAGTATTGCATTTTAGAAAATAAATAAATTATCAAACTGGCAGCATAGTTTGGTTTGATTTGATTCTTCCGGACTGATAAGAACCAAAACTCCACTGCTCAGTGCGCTGCCTGTTGCATTAACAGCTTTGTAGCATGACACAGTTTGATAGCTTAAAAAAAGTACCGTAATTGACTTTAAATGACTGCAAACAGAAAAGGGGTTGTGTTTGAATCAAGGGAAGATATCGCTGTTGTCATGACTTCTGTCAGCAGTTAAGTCTATTTTTAATACTCATTTAGATTGTTATCCTGCAATAATATCTCTTGTCATTTCAGAGAATTCTCCACTTCCCTGCACTCCATCATGTTCATCACCTTCATCTCTTCAGTCAACTGTAACCCATTTCCCAGTCAATCTCCGCCCTATATAATCTGTTCAGCCCTCAGCTCCTGCTAGACTGTTAGTGTTCATCCTACTTTCTGGCATTCCTGTTTCCCGCCTAATATCTTGTACTGGTTCAGACTGTTGTCTGCTCCTTGTTGGGTTTGTTTGCCTGTTTGTACTGATTGCCTGGAATTCTGAACTCGATTCTGCATCTGCCTACTTTACTGTCGTGTTTTTGGGCTCAATCTGCAAGCTTTATAAGAAGCGTGACAGACTTTCTTCATATAAGGCGATGCCATTTATTTACCAGACACACACACACACACACACACACACACACACACATACACACAAAGTTATTAGCGCACAAACACACACTCTCCTATTCCATCTTGAATTGTAATTTCTTCTCAGCTCTGATCAAGAACGGCTCTGATTATAATAACACAGAAAGTATTTATGAGGCAACATCCAAGAATCCAGTCCAATAAAATCTAATTCTTGAAAAGGTTCAAAGGGCCGAAGAGCTGATTGGGAAGTTTAAGGGATCGTTGAAAGCTGTTGATGGTTAGTTGGCCAGAACAAAGTTTAGTACTGATCTGAAGAACACCAACAAAGACACAGTTGCTGTGAAGTAAACAACAAAAATGCCAAGGATGCACGGATGAATGGAATGATGGATAGACGGGTGGATGCCATGACTATTAAATGTTTCCAATAGAAAGATTGAAGTTGTTTCTCGTGGTGACAGCTTGAGCTAATGTTGCACAACCTGCATGAGCACTTTTCCCAGCCAATCCTTGTTTTGCTGTCTATGACACGATGAATTTGACATAGTTAGAGCTAACCATTCAAAGTGTTCATTGACTCACATTCATTTTATTAAGTAACAAAACAATGTGAACCTCGATCAACTTTTCTTTTACTATTGCGCTCCATGCAGAAAGCGTCCCCATGGTTAGAAGGATCTTTGAAGGATACTTCAAAATAGAATTTTTCACATTTATGAGCATTCATAAATGACTGTTTGTCACATTATCGTTATCTATGAGACTACATTTGAAAACCACTCATTAACTGTCAGGGGTCCGACACAAATGTCTCTTGGTGACCTTATTTTGCTTCAACAGTCATGCACAGAGCAGTTTGGTGGTGCAGTGGGTAGCGCTGTCGCCTCATAGCAAGAACGTTCCACGAGCAATTTCTTTCTGTGTGGAGTTTGCGTGTTCTCCCCATGTCTGCGTGGGTTCTCTCCATGGTGTACAGGTTTCCCTCACCTCCAAAAAATATGCAATTTAGGTGAAAAGATGAGTGGTTGGCGGTCTATCTTTGACTCTGTGATGCACTGACAAATGTTTAGGGTGTACCCCACCTCTTATCCATAGCAAACTGGGATAGCAACACCCATAACCCACGAGGCAGAAAAGCAGCTGTGGGATGATTGTAAAATGATATCATTTTTTGATATTGTGCTGGTTTGATTCAGATATTTCATCAGCAAACAGTTGAGAAATAATGTGAGAAGTGCTTGATGAAGAAATGCAGAGGGAAGTCTCCGTCAAGACAACCATATTAAATCAGCCCCATGATGAATTCTACTGCTGTTTAAGACAGACGCCCTTCAATCATGATATGGCTGACAAGTCCAGAGGCCAAACATTTTGACAGGTTAATTAATGAATATTGTTTTTACTTCATTCACTTGTCTCAATGTAATGTTAACAATCTGAGGATAATATACCATCTGTCTGTGATTTTAGGTTCTTAAATCCGCACCAGACCCAGATGTTTAGGATGTTTCGTTCATCACATTATTTGCTGATTCAATTAATACACGAATGGTTCACTGAAATGAATTTCCCAACGAGAAGATGTGCAGGCAGGAGCTAAGAATTTGCTCCAGGAGAGAAGAAAATTAAGAAAAAGCTTCAATAAAATTCAAAAGAATGCATCAGCCGGCAGGAGAAACTGGCCTGAGAAAGATGGCGTTATCGTGTGAGGTGAATGGAGAAAACTGTGTGACCCTAAAAAGCTTGGACTGACCCAGTTGGCGGGATGAGTCGATGATGTCGTCCTCTGGGACTTGAGGCAGCATTCTTCATTTATCCACTTCTGCTTTTAATGCTTCCACTGCTTCTTTTCTCTCTTCCCTGATGTTCAACTCATCCAAACAGTTTCAATCACTTTATTCCACTGTTCTCTTTCTTATTTATCCCAATCTTTGCTGTTGTGGCACCCAAATTGTGGAATAATCTGCCTCAGCAAATCAGACAGGCCTTTTCTCTGTCTGTTTTTACATCTCGTGTGAAGACCTACCTCTTCTCCTTGGCTTTTAACATCTAGATAGACACCAGATTTTATTTTGTCTTATCTTTTTTATCTTACTTTTTATTGCTCTGATTATTTGCTTTTGTTTTTATCCATATTTTATGTTTTGTGTTTTTAGTTGATTAACTTTACTTATAATATTTGAGCCGTTTTGTCTTTTATCTATAATGTTTGTTCTTTTTTATTCATTCGCCTGTACAGCACTTTGGTCGGCTGCGGTTGTGGTAAAGTGCTCAAGAAATAAAGTTTGGATTGGATTGGATTGGAATCTTCATCAGAGACCTTCACGAACACCTCACCTCTAAATCACCTAACGTCATCGTCTAGCAGACGTCAAGATGCAACTGGTGGAGGGGTGCTCTCCTCTTTTTTGCGCCAAATACAATATTTTTGCCACCTGCAGCTGCAGCATCTGCAGAACTTCATCGAACAAAGCTGTGGGGGATTTCCTTCAACATCCTACAATAAGATCCTCTTTTGTCCCACAACGAAACAGTCTTAACCTAATCTGATATAAATTAATTTCATCATGTCGTATGCTTATGCATATCAAGTGAGCCAACAGATTGCTGTAAACAAGAGGGTGAGGCTCCGCATGTGTGTTTTGTTGTGTTTTTATTTTCAACGAGGCATAGGCTGAGGCGGGGAATGTTTTACTAACAGGCTGCAGATGTGGAGGCGCTGTATTGTAGGAATGTTATCTTTCACCCAGTTTGCATGTACACATGTAGAATTTATAGTCTATAATGTGATTTCAATAACATACAACTTTTTACATGGACTCACACACACACACACACACACATCAAAGGCCTTCTTTATGTGACCACATCTGCACCTGCAAATAATCACTGGAGGCATCCCATTCAGTCACCAAAACAGATGATTATGAGCTGTTTCCATGGCTACAAGAATGGTATCACTTTCAAAAATAGAGAAATAAAACTGACTAGTTCCCTTGAGTTTGTACAATTGTGCATTCAAATCAATCCCAAGACCAGAGCTTTCCAACAAAACAATATTGTGAATGTCAGCATTATTCTGAACAGAACAATGGCTGCGTCTCATCCTAAATCACTCCCAGCATTCATGAGGAGAATGAGAACTGGAGGTACTTAGAAATTATTGTGGTTATTTTGTTATTGCTGCATGTATTTTTTGACTGCATACAAGAGTCATAATACATCAAATTAAATTTAAAAATGAATTAATTTGACTCTTGGATGACACTATTTGCCAAACACAGCTGTAAAAATACATGTGCTATAATTTGAGTGTGGGATGAAATGTGGGAAAATGAGATTTACAAGAGAGGGAAAGGGGAAGCCCACTTTATTAACTCACATGTGTCAGGTGTATGGAAACAGCGCCATCTAGCGATATGTTCGGGAAAGCTGAAGGAAAGAAATTGCAGTCATTTCACTGCAGAGACTTGTTTGATGGAATCCAGCAGATGCCACTGTAGCACCTCACTGCTGCCTGAGTGTTTGTTGAGAGGATTCAGGGGGTTCGAACAGGGAGGTGGGGGTAACTCTAATGAAAATAAAGGATCCATCTGTTGTATTTTAGATACAGCAAAAATTATCTACTGTAATAATTCTCCTCTTACTTGCCATCTGTTTTCTAAGACATAGCAGTAATGTGCTGCAAGAATATACTGTATGTCTATATTATTGTTTCCCATCACTGATTGCATCTATGCATGGCAGCGTTAACCGTTTGGGGGAATAAAAGTACTTTTCCCGTTTTAATATGCAAACAATTTGTTTTGTTTGTGTTTATACCTTGTGAAACACGCTGGGGCTCTAGTCTTGTATATCAAGCTCTGATATTATAAATGAACGGTGATCACTAACAAGAACTCCTTCATGAAATTTGTATTACTGCTTACAAGTAATTTTCAGTCGCAGCCAGTAGTAAATTAATATTACTATGTGTGCACCTCACCTCTATTTTTCATATCAAACAGAGATCGACACAGACTACCAGAATGACCTTAATATTTCCAACCAAAGTATCATACAGGAAGCTGAGTCACAGATAGAGAGATTCACTTCCTGTTTATTTTAACACAGTAGTTTGCTTGTATCAGTCATGACCAGGAAAGAAATCAACCATGTGGTTAATGTTGTTGTTTTAATGAAGAAACCTCGATTTAGTTTTGGAATTAATATGGAAGTAGCTCAAAGATTAAAACATTTCCAAATTGTGACTGCTGTCTGTACTTACTTCTGGCTTATTTTACTTTTATTTAAAATGACAACATTAGATTAGATGCACTTTCAATTGTAATAGTCTTGTAGTTTATATCTGTCATGAGCAAACTCCTCGTCTAGACGACGGCTACAGGTGCTGCAGCACAGCTTTACGGTGCAGGGCATGTCAGTGAATCTCATTATAGGCTGTGGAAGACTTTAGTGGTGGCTTACATTCATAAATATGTTCTCCAAGGTTGATTGGCTTCAACAAGTATCTCCTGTTGGGGTCAGGGTTAAAACTGATGCTTTTGAAGTATGTCTTTTCTTGGACACTCTTGGATTTTCTGGATAGGGTCATTAGCTCCAATATCCTTTAAATCTATTGTATAACCATCATAGGGAAATGGGGTAGATGGGCTCAACGACAATATGCATATCATGGTATTAACCCCTGTAAATGTATGTGTCTGACAGTATGAAAACCAGCAAAGCTCCTCATTCTGATAACATAACTGTAGATCGATGTGCAGGACACACACAAAATGTTTCCAACTTAAAATTTAATCAAATAATGAAAAACATTTTATATGTTTAAATAAAAGCACCCAAAGAGAGCGAAGACACTCTCTACCTTTTCCTGTCATAATTAATAGATTTGATTCGCATTTTTGATTTGGCAAAAGTTTTACGTCGGATGCCCTTCCTGACACAACCCTCTGTATTTATCCAGGCTTGGGACCGGAACAATAAGACACTGGCTTGTGCTCTCTTGTGGCTATATTCATAGAGAACAAAGAAACAGCAGAGAAAAAAAGCGTAGGAAGTTTTATGTTGTCTAGGACAGGAGGTGAATTTGATTCGGTTGTGAATCATGGTGGTTAGACTTATGCAGCCGATCCAACAAAACCAGTAGGTTGAAGTAAATCCACAAAAGTCCATTGCTAAGTTTTTCCAGTGCTAGTGCTTGGTAGGCTGAACCAGCAGTTTCCTTATCAACAGTAAAAGATTACAGTGGCATGAAATACAAAGATGGGCTGTGTACATTGTGTGACTTGATTGAAACTAGAAGACAGAGCTAGGAAAAAGGAAACCTCAATAAAAGAATGAAGTAGACGTGAGTAGGGCAGACAAAGAAGACACCAGAGGTACGTCTGGCTAACAGGCTCACTGTAATCTCTTAATGAACTTCCACATGTAGGAATGGTGAAAAAGGAGATGGAAAAGAGGATGGGCCAAAAAGAAAGAGAGGGTCAAGAAGGAGAGGGACAATGAGAGATCACATTACATCACACAGCAGAGGTGTACGGCTTGAATGTGGGGTCAAATCAAATAGCAAACATCACAAAGAAGAACCTAGGAAAGGGCAATATGCATGGTCACAATACACACGTGAACATCTTGGTGTATATATATATATATATATATATATATATATATATATATATATATATATATATATATATATATATATATACATATATATATATATATATATATATATATATACATATATATATATATTGTGTCAAAGCATATACACACACTCATATACATGCACACACACACATGCACACGCACACACACACACACACACACACACACACACACACACACACAAATTGGTTTCCCGATGTGGCCGCCTGTCAAGGGGTCTGTCTAAAATACCCTTGTCAATCCTCTGATGCCGTCAGACATCGGAAACCAAGCTGGCGTCATCCACTTGACGAGTCAGAGGTCACGTAAGTAGCTGCTTCTAGTCAGCATCCCATGCAGAGAGCCTGACCCTGAGCCTGCTAGTGAATGGGGAAGGCCACAGATATACATCGTCTTTAACATGGAAATATCAGTGCAAAATTGTCTGTAAATGACAAAAATCAGAATTTGTGTTGCACAAAAATCTTTTTTTTTTCATTTCAGTTTTCTCCATTTCAGTTTTGAACTTTAAAACACACGGAACAACATGTAGAATTCCAAAGCTGGTGCTTTTTAAATGGTTCCAAAAAGAAGCATTTCCAGAAACGTCTCCCGCAGTGGCTTACCCCATAATGTGACTCACAGATATCTGGGGTAGATGTAAATGAGAAATCTGGATGTTTAGTCAGTTATTCAAAAAAAAAAAAAAGTACAAATCT
This sequence comes from Antennarius striatus, assembly GCF_040054535.1. Taxonomy (NCBI): domain Eukaryota; kingdom Metazoa; phylum Chordata; class Actinopteri; order Lophiiformes; family Antennariidae; genus Antennarius; species Antennarius striatus. Next base: position 11,505,598 of record NC_090794.1, on the reverse strand, counting down.
ACAACATCTGCTGGATGTTGCAATTATAACCTCACATTTCTAAAATCCCAGCCTCATTGCAGGCATGGAGAATGATGCAGAGTGAAATTGCCTGAAATGTGCGTTATATGTATTTGTCTTTGTGCGCATGACTGTGTGCGTCTGTGGGAATGTGTGTGTCACTGCACATACAGGCTAATCTGTAGTAAGCTGGTTTATGGGCTCGTCTGCAGTGACGCAGACATATGAGCCAAGATCTGCAGCGGTTCATCGTCACTACTAACCTATAGACAGACAAGGCCTACACCCTGAATACTGAGACACCTTAAACTATATCAGAGACGTTAATAACCAATGGATTTATTTAAACTCTGCATTAAAGTGGTATCTCTGAACCTTTACATCATGGTTACATATTTTCATGAGTGATTTTCAATCAGGTTGGTGAAATAAGAAATTAAAAAGGTGCTGCAGGCAAATTGCTGCAGGATGCTGATGATTGACAAGTCACAAACACTCCTTTGAGGGCGACGGGTGTGTGTGTGTGTGTGTGCGTACGTGCGTGTATGTGTGTGCGCGCATGTCCACGAAAGTTTGCGTTCATGTAACTGAAATCTAAGCAGTAGAAGACGGTCATATTTTTTTGGATTTGAGATAATATTATCCAGAGCGAATTATAACAGACTCAGTGTTCAGAATTTGAGAGTGTGAGATTCCCTGACCGCAGATGACTCGGATGAAGGATGGTCAAAAAACTATCAATAGTGCTACTTTTGAAATTACTTCTTGTCAAAATAAGATGTAAAGCTTTTCATCATTACAAACAAAAAAAATAAAAACTATATGTTGGCAATATGACTGCCTTACTGAGTGCGTTCTCAGTGAAACGGTTGGAAGAATTCGACCCAAGTCGACAGTTTCGACTTTAGCATTGGATTCAATCTGTCTTGCTCTCGCAACGCCCATTCTCATAACGTTCCTCAGTCTGTGGACTTGTAGCCACTCAAAGTAACAGCGGGAAGCTGAGGCTGCTATTAGTAGGTGTGGATTGTCAATCACACGGACCCGCCCCAGCGCCTCAGACGGGAAGCGCACTGATCACTGCGCCTCCAGCAGCTGTGGAGTGAGACCTCTGCGACATCGCGCAGTATCAGCACGCAAAAAAAAACCATCCAAAATGTGAGGGGGAAGGAGTCAAGACACCTGGAAGTAGGTGTGTGCGCAAAGTCTTCAAATGCCGTGCTGATTTGATGTTACGCAACAAGGGCGCGCGTAAAAATCGAAGTCTAAGAAGACAAGAAAATCCTCCGTCGTGGATGAAACGTTCTCACAGATGAGATGGACGAGTCAGCGAGACACAGGGACGTAATGAGAAGCTGACTTCGTAACTTTGAGCTTTTACAGTTGTCTGCGGGGAGTTTCCAGAGTTTGGAGACGGTGCCGGAGCGGAGCGCGCAGCGCGCAACGACGAGCGGATGCTGGACAGTGACTGAGAAAACTCATGGCTCCAAGTTGTCTGGACTGCAGATTTAATGCAAGAAGTACGACGAGCAGAACACCGCCCAAGTAGTTCTGACTTTCAGGAGTCATGACTTTCTATGACAGACATTTATTTTGAACGTTTAATTGAATTTAGAATCACAGCTAAATAATACCACTATTCCAGGGGTTAGGGTGACGTTTAGTCGGTTTAAGTCTATCTTTTGTACCTCCTCTCAACATGGAGGAGAAAGTTGACCCTTCTCCGCCTGACGGGGACAGCATCAACCTCAGCGTGCTCAACTGGGAGCAAGTGCAGCGGCTGGACTCCATCCTCACCGGCTCCATCCCCATCCACGGCCGGTGGAGCTTCCCCACTCTGGAGGTGAAGCCGCGGGATATCGTGAAGGTGGTCCGGAGCAGATTGGAGGAGAAGCGGATTCATGTTCGCGAGGTGCGATTGAACGGATCAGCTGCCAGTCACGTCCTGCATGAGGACAGCGGGCTGGGATGGAAAGACCTGGACTTGATATTTTGCGCCGAATTGAAAGGAGAGATGGAGTTTCAGATCGTTAAAGATATAGTTTTGGATTCTCTTCTGGACTTCTTGCCGGAGGCAGTAAATAAAGAAAAGATCACCCCAATGACCTTAAAGGTATTATACACACTTATAAAATATGACCCTAATACATCAATAATTTTATTTAGAAAGCAGAATTCTTGTTTATTCTACCGACAGTCAGTGATGTTCGGGTAAACCACAATTTTTTGGTTTGGATATGCAACTAAATTAGAAAAAATCTTATCAGTGTTTGAAGGTAAAGATCTGTCCTGAATACACACATGCAGGTTGTACGTGCCTGGAGTGAAAAGGTTGGTTCCATCTAATCCAATTGGAGATCATATTAATGTGTCAGCCCTCATTTACCTGGATCAGGTGGGATACCGGGCTACTGGTGGTTCAAAAGCAGACATGATTATAGTGAGACCCACCGTGGGTTCTCTGACGACGAGCTGTAGTGGGTTTAAACAAAATAGAAGTAGCACGACATTGCTGATGTGAAAGAGGGAAATGAGAGGAGGAGGATTTTAGGAAGCAGGCCTTCCATAATACCAAAACTCTGTTATTTTCTCTTGACCTTCGTAACTCAATAAAGAAACCGAACCACCTGGAGTAGAATGGCTCTTTGTAAGTAGCGTATGTCAATTAAAATGTTTTTATTGTGGTTAACTCAATGAGTCTGCATGTTCAGATTCATGAGCATAGCAGTAGAGGTTTAAACCGACGAACAGCAGCACTGACTTAAGCTTTGAACAATCATGAGATGCATTAGACCTAAATTCATATTGTAAGTATTTCTTTATTTTCCTTCTGTGTTAACACCACATGTTTGGTTTTTTTTATAGGAGGCTTACGTGCAAAAAATGGTGAAGGTGTGCAACGACTCTGATCGTTGGAGCCTCATCTCCCTCTCCAACAATCATGGTAAGAATGTGGAGCTCAAGTTTGTGGACTCTCTACGCCGCCAGTTTGAGTTCAGCGTAGACTCTTTCCAAATCCGCTTGGACTCCCTTCTTCTGTTTTACGAGTGCTCAGAGCACCCCATGGCCGCCACTTTCCATCCCACAATCCTGGGGGAGAGCGTGTACGGCGACTTCCCCACCGCCCTCGATCACCTGCGCAGGCGCCTCATCTGCACGAGGAGCCCTGAGGAGATCAGAGGAGGCGGTTTGCTAAAGTACTGTCACCTGCTGGTGCGGGGTTTCCGTGCGGCTTCTGACAGCGAGATGAAGCTGCTGCAGCGCTACATGTGCTCCCGCTTTTTTATAGACTTCTCAGATGTCAGCGAGCAGCGGAGGAAGCTGGAGTCGTATCTGCAAAATCATTTGGTCGACCTGGAGGACAGGAAGTACGACTATCTGGCCACCCTGTATGAAGTGGTGCAGGAGAGCACGGTGTGCCTTATGGGCCACGAGAGGCGTCAAACGCTCAACCTCATCTCCTCACTGGCGCTGCAGATCCTGGCCAAGCAGAACGCCATCCCCAACGCCGCCAACGTCACTTGCTTCTACCAGCCGGCTCCTTATGTTGCAGATAGCAACTTCAGCAACTACTACGTTGCGCAGGTTCAGCCCCTCTACCCCTGTTGTCCCTCACCACCTCAGCATTACCTTACCCCTCCACAACATCCCATGTACGCCACCTGGTTGCCCTGTAACTAAATTTGTGCACCCTGCAGGTGCAAACTGGCAGTTGTCATGCCTCCTTTACTGGAGGAAAAGATCATTTTTTCTTCCTTGAGGCTTGGGAAATTTAGGGAGAGTGGGAAAGTCATGATACCAACTCGGAGACAGTGAGAGAAGAGTAGAGGAATGAAGGAGGAAATGATCAGCCTGGATTGTGGCAGTGGGACAGGAAACCTTTTCCCCAGTGTAGGAAATGACAGCATGGACACAGACGGAGAGCTGCAACCGAAAGAGGCTGACCCATCATTTATGGCACTCGCTCATGACCGCATCGATTCAGCTCAGCCTCAGACTGACCACAAACCCCGATAAGACAGTATTTTTCTTTTCTTTTATGTCACATGAGGAGCATGTATAATATTCACATTTGAAAACCAAGACAAACTGGCAAATGGACTCAGAGGGTAGCAGAAGAAACAGGATGTGATGAAGATACTGATTCATGTCAAAGTAACCTTCTGACTGTGTGTGTGCGTGTGTGTATGTGTGTGTGTGTGTGTGTGTGTGTGTGTGTGTGTGCGCACACGCACAAAACTTTTCAGACATGAAATAAAATGAGGAACTGGATTTTTGTTTACAAATCCAACTTTGATACTCTATCTAAATTTAAAGGAAAAAGCAACAACACAACAATGCATGTTTTATTTCTGTAAAGAAATAATATCAAGTGCCTCGGTGAATCCTAAAGGGAAGGGATGTTTTCTGGATGACTGTAGAGAACTATTGAGTTAAATACGTTACTAAGGTGATAGAGGGTGTAAAGTGTGTGTTTGCCTGCAGTGAGCTCTTGACATTGAGGCAGACAAACTCTTTTTTGGATGATGTTTAGTTGAAGACTACTCTTATCTACAGTCCTGCTGTTCGAGCGCACATCCTGATTACCAAAGGGGAAGTAACAGTGTGTCATCTGTACAGAGAGGGGGAGGGGAGGTCAGATTAAAAATGCAGTTAAAGTTAAATTCATTCAACTTCATGAGAAAGGTGCAAAAATAAAAAAGGGTTTCGGCAGCGAGAGAATAAATTGCATGTGTGCTGTTTTCTTGCAAACCAGTGCATAGCTTGAAATCTAAAAAAATACAGTATTACACAGAGGAGGCGATCTAATCACAGATGAGTGCTGGAAAATGGGTTTTGTTACTCAGAATATTTTGTTACAGTGCATATAAAAATGCAGTTTCATCAAAAGTCCTTTGTCAAAATGCATTTAAGCAAGGGGTGCGTGATGTGCATCCTCTGCTATCTTGTTAGTTGTGTAAGCTAACATCAGAGCACACATCGCCCTCTTTGCAATCAAAAACATGCCTTGTGAGTCAATAGATTCATTGCTTTGTGTACTCTAGTAGTATAGTGTACTTCACCAGTGCAGACAGTTTTGTGTGCTTAATACTGTGGGTGTACATGGTTGACAAAGGTAAGGTATCTTCATTCTCAGAAGACAAAACAGAGACATCTAAACAGATAATTAGACTCTTCAAATTCAAATTCAAATATACACATGGAAATGGTTTGGGCTTCAAAAGGATGTTGCTCAAAAGATAGGTTGTAATTAAAGACAGCTTCCATGACCAAACTCTTTTACCATCTCTGAACAAACGAGTACTCAGAATATGAAGAATACGAAAAGCTTCCACCCAGAGAACTTGGGTGGAATCATCTGGCAAGAAAAGCAACAGTCCAAAAGCCATAACTAACGGTGTCCCCATTACACCCCAAAGGACAAGGTTCTTACAAAAATGCATCAGCTTTATTAAAGATATGATGACCATTTTCTACAAACATGTCATTTTTAGTAGTAGAAAATTATTAGTATCCTATTCCCAGCCCTCCTTGTTTTAAGCTACATGCTCAAGCGTTCATCTGGATTCAAATGGATGTGAATTAAATTTTAACAAGCGTTCTCCTTTAAGGGTGCCCTGTGGAGTTCTCGTCTTAAGCAAATAAATTTTCATATATGTGTTCCACTGTGTGTTGGGTTAGAAACAAATGTGTGTACTTATCTCATAAAAATGCAAAGCCGCTTTCTATGATTAAACCATTGTTTGCTGACAGCCATGTTTGCTATTCTCCATGTGTTTTTGTGTCTTTTGGTCTCTATCAGGCACCTTTTCAGATTCTGATAGATGAAGCATTTGTGTTTAAAATGCATTTTGAAACAGTGACATTTTTCTGGAATTACAGTGGAGTTTTCTGATGAACTAATTTCATATATTCCTCCTGTCAATAATATACATTTTATGTCTGTTGCATTATAAATCATGTAGCTATGCTGCACGTACTGTGATAATACATGTTAACTTTTGCAAAAATTCAAGAGAAATGGAAGACATTCAAAAGACAAATGGGGTTTTTTTTGCAGGATATAAAACTTATATTTGTCAGAAAGGTGGAGGATGGAGGGTTTATGCAGTGATGTAGCAGCAGAGTGGAGTAAAGGCATATTGCTTGTAATGTGTGAGACCTGACAGAGCAGAGTATGTTAACATATGTTTTACATGAAGCACAGGAGCTTTAAAGATGAGTGCACAGAAAACATTGGCCAATATATTGTGTATTGTATGTTTCATGGAAAACTAATTAATTAAGCTGCACAATGACATGGCCATTCTGAAACTTTTCTTATTAGCATGGAAAAGCAACAAACAAGTAAAAAAATATTAATATTTAACAGCAATAAGGCAAATTGTCATATTTCATGAAATTACTGGTGTGTATTTTCACGTAGCACATCCACTCAAAAACGTCAGATCTCCTATTTTTCTATTAATCTCTATTTTTGTACAGTTTGTGTTTGGCTAATGTAGCAGGCAGAACTGGGTCACTGAATGGAATTTGTGGTGTGCATGTGGACAAAGGTGGTTGTGTTGAGATGCATATTTAACCTGTGCTCATTGTAATCGTGCTAAGAAGTGTTTCACATGGGTTTCTGCTGCTCTAAAGAGATTCCTTTGATGCATCGCTCTGTTTGGACATGAAAATGATTTGAGTAATTGTGTTCAAATTGAGAATTAAAAGCAAAAAACAAAGGCAAGAGTTGTAAAGTTCCGTTTTTCTACCACTTATATCATGCATGTATAAATACAGTGTCTCCACCTGTGGACGAGGTGAACGGTGAAGAGGAATCAGGTGAACGTCTCGAGGTGTAATCCCATTGGGCACGACTGATGCTGCCAGCGAGGGACAGCTGAACGTGAAAGATTTTCCCTCTGAGAGACGTCACAGCGAGCGTCAGCAGCCATCACCGCTCCGTGTGCCAGAGCTCATTAGCCCTGGGTGTATTTGTGACAGCATGTATATGACATGTACGCGCACACACCTTTGCTACCAGCAGATACCTGGACTCCAGGGACACACGCCGGATGACTACCAGAGGGCCTCAGTCCCAGATGTTACTTTCAGACTAAAATCTTATATTGTAATTTTTTTTTACTTTTGTGTCTGCGCCATACATTTTCAGTTTTCATAATCTTCAGATTTGACCAAATTGTTTTGGGCTCCTTCGAAAAAGCTTCAATCTACAAGTCTAACACCTCTTGTGTAACCTCTCTTGTATCTGGATCAATTGTGGACTTCTGATGAATTTAAGCAGAGGGAGATGAGCTATGGAGAGGAGGACAGGGCCAGCGTTATCCCTTGTTAAGAGGGAGAGTGGACACTAAATATAGGCCCCCCTCTCAAGCACTGTAAGGACATTAGCCCATCTACAGAAAGCTGATTAGCCTCCCACCATAAGCATGTGATCAGTGCTCTGGTGTGAATACTGCTGGGAGGTTCACCATCTATTGTACTGTAACACATCCCTTCCCTATCGCCTTTGGCCCTTTAGGTCACTCTTACCGGAACAAAAATCAGTACACTTCCTTATCAAGGGTTTAAAGGGGAACTGAGAATAACAGACTGAGATGTGTCAAGTGTTGCACAAGCAGGAAATGAGCTAACCCAGTAACACAGTAAGCCTAGGAATTGTACTGTAGTACTGTTGTGCTTTTAAGTAGTGGTGGACTGAGCTAAGGGTGTGTGATACGGAGTTTTAGGAGACAAGGAGCAGGAGAACAAAGAACGATGTCTGTGCATGAGGACAACGTCATCTCAAACCTATCCACATGATAGTTGAGGAAACAAACATTAAAAATTAAAAAATAATAATAATAATGATCATCATAGTAATATAAAGATAAAAAATTATAATATATTAAATTTGCACAATCCCTAGAAATATTACAACGCCACTGACCCATCTTTTCTCACCGGCATTTAATTTGATTTAATCTTGATTTTAGACTAGCTGTCTTGCATTTCTTTATTACAGATTTCTTTATTGGGTTTTTTTTGTCTCATCTGTTGTTATTTCAAGCATGGTCAGCACTTTTTTCAGCTGTCAGCTGTTTAACATGTGCTACACAAAACAAATTAAGAAAATAAAATGAATTCACACACAAGCATAGGGATGGATGGGTGGATGGATACATGGATGAATGGATGGATGGATGGATCCAACATCATTCAAATGCTAACATCATTCAAATGCTATTGACTGCACTCGAGAGAATTACAAAAATGTTTATTGACTTTGAGGTGAGTCATCAGTCACAAAAGCAGAAGATTCCACAATGATTTAGTTGTTCAAATAAGTACATGCAGATTTATTTCCTGCAGTTCAGAGGGACATTATTATATCTGTTACTAAACTGTTTTGCTGTAGATTGCCATAACCCCATTCACAGTAGAAAGGCAGATTAATGTCTTGATAGAGTTCCCTAGAGGAACTGATTTTCTATACACGATAAACTCATTTGTAAGCGTTGTTGTGAAGATCCCTTGTCATAATCTCACACTGACAGTGGTAGTGTGAGATCTGAAAGTATTGTGGTGAGACAAGCAAAAGAGTGTCAACCGCAAAGGAAGACAACTTGAAAATAGTATTTTAGCAGTCAATGATCAGCCGCTGTTAAATCATTTAACTGTTTCAGCAAAAGCTTGCAAGAGGTTTTTATTTGTATAAAAGTACAAGAAGATAGGTAATTTAGAAGCAGAGAGCACAGATACCACCACAGGATGTGAATAATAATTAAAAAAATCTGTTTTTGTGTGACTATATCTAAATATCACAAAGCCCTTTTTTGGCCTGGCGTTACTGAGGGATTGATCACACGTAAAATTGTGTATCAGGACACAAAAACATGCGTGCACACACTCTGATCCCACAGGGTTTTGTTGGAGATGAACCAGTTGGAGCAACAACTGGGCCAAGAGTCCATCCAGCTCAGCCAATCCGGGGGTCAGAGGCCATCGAGTAAACCAAACAACAGCAAGACGAGACTGTGAGAAACAACAGTGTGTGCCTGTCTGTGCGTGAAAGAGAGCAGAAGCAATAGGGCGAGATGGAGGGGGAAAAAAACGTGTGTGAGAATGCATGTCTTCAGTTTTGAATCTGTTATCCATGTATTTTTCTTACAGGAATACCGAATGTGTCTGGATTTTGGTGTAAAAAGTCTGGATTATCTTGTTATTAGAGATTCTGAATAGAGCAAAACTTGATTTTTCGGCAAAATAATAATATTAATGTGTGGAACAAACCAATCATAGAGGGGCTTCACTGTGACATCAGACGGCAAACATCTGGCAAACTATAGCAATAAATCAGTGTGTTTACGCCTGGAAGCATAAATAGTTTGGACAGCTGGACTAGACCGATGCTGCAACATGCCAGTATGGAAACCAGTATGTACCAGTATGCATGAACAATAACAGGAGTCAGCAGTAAAGTACATCTACAATCTCTCTCATGTTTTTGTTTTGGTAGCATGAACACGGCTGCAAAAAAAGAGGAAGAAACATGACTCAGATGAATCAGTTCAAGTGAAAGTTCAATTCTGTTTAATGTTAAGGTTTTTTTCTTACAGGAGCACCTGATGAAGTTAAGAAAGTGAATTGATGTTGATTGAATGGCACCCCCAATATTGTCAGAGGATGTTTCAAAGGACCACATCATTGGGAGGGTTCATCACAACTGTCTTTTAGCATGGCTAAAAGAGTTTGTAATTGCTTTTTAATGGACAATGAATCATTCATTTATGCTGAAGTTAGAGGCCATTAATAGCAAGAAGCCTCATTTTGGCAGGTTTCAGATACTTTCTAACAAAGTTTTCCTAAAGAATTTGTCAGCAGTTATTCTTATGAGAGAAGGGCATGCTCTTTATATGAAATTCCTTTGAGGTAAATACAAATGTTAAAAATAATATTCAAGCAACTGTCATGCCACTACTTATAATATTATGAAGAGTTTATGAACCATTATTAACCATTATTAAGGTCGCATCATTATATCACTTTCTACATTTACTTCTGGTTAATGTTTCCTCAGTTTTCTATGAATGTAAGCACATTTATTTTCATAACTTTGATTGTACTGGAAGCAGGCAGAAGGAAAGGCTCAGAAAGAAAGCAATACACAGTTATAATTATAAAATGCTCCAAGGGCCAACAGAAATGATGTGGCAGATAAACACTGACTGCTCTACTGATGGAAAAACAGGAACGTATTTTTATTACATCTTTGGTAATGATGATGATGATGATGATGATGATGATGATGATGTGTGTGTGTGTGTGTGTGTGTGTGTGTGTGCGAGCGCGCGCGTGCGTGTATGTGCGTGTGTGTGCGTGTGTGTGCATGTGTGTTTGTGTGATTTTTTTAATAAACCACTTTGTATGATTGTCTTCATTTATATGCATTTGGGAATTTTTAAGAAGACAGAACAAACAGATAATCAATTCCCAACTGGCATCATTTATTTGTAAATAATAAAACTGTAAAACAACTTAATTAAATCCATACGAGTTCTCTGAATGTGCATGTTATTGATGTACAACAAAAAACACTCATTTACACTTTGCTCCTTCGATAAGATGATGTTATTCTTCAGCAGGTATTACAAAGGCTTCTTTTCTAAGTTTAACTCACCAAAGGTGTTAATTTGTGTGTATTTCCTCGTGTATCTCTCTGACACTATTTTAGTGCATGTCTGTGTGCCACCTCCTGGTAAAAAAATTATTTCTTTCCTGTAGTCTCCTGCCTCCTGCTAACACGTCTGTTTTTACCTTGACTGTAATGATAGTTATTACCCCATTGTAATAGCAAACACACCTGTCAGTTCGCTGCCTGTGCCAAAACCACACCTGTATGTGCTTAAGTATAACTTTGTTCCCAAGTAAAAACAGAAAACTTGTAACTAGCCTCAAGAAATTTCTGCAGACGTGTTTAGTATTCATCTTCAGAACACATTCATCATCAGATCTAGGAGGATCCGTGGTTTTATGTGCTATCACTTGTGAAGGCTCTTTACAATCTTTCCTTTTTTGTGTGGAAAAAGCCCTCAGAGAGGGAAATATTTAGGTCTGTTTTCTGTGTGATGAAGAATTCCACTATAATTAGGCTCAGAAACTGTCTTAGTCACATCAGCTTGTCTCCAAGCAGCAGCCTGGGCAGAAGCACCTGAGGAGCTACGCTTTATTTGAGCTGCAGATCAGGAAAACACAAGTATATTGGGCTTCATCTGTAGACTGAATTTGGTGGTTCCTCTGACATAAAAATGTTCTGTTTAAATTACTGTACAGAATAAACTTACCATAAGCACCACAGTTTAACATAGGTACTCAGGTTTTGTCAGAGACATATTAAAGCATTGACAGCAACAAGATTCCAGATGTCTTTAATAGAATAAATACAATGCGTGCAAAGCAATGAAGCAACATTTTTCCCTATCTGACTCTTCACATCCTTGAAATCATACATAGTGGTTTTTAGCAACAGCAGAGGTTTACAAAATATACATGTCAGTCACCATATAAATATTCCTGAGGACTTATTGCAACATGACAAGTGGAAGCTGTTCGCAAAGATTTCCATCTTGTCACAACTAAATTACTGTACATTAAATAAAGATTATGTTTTTTTAAAAAAATCATTTTTTAAAACTCAAACATGTCTTTAAATTATCTGTAGCTGTGATGAAAGCTAATCCGATGCAGCCTTTGTATCTGTTGCGTAATTCAACTAGAAGTTCATTGTGAATTCTGCCTTAAGCCTTTTAGAAAACCAAACATGCATCCACTGACTCCAATTTCATTCTTCAAAATAAGAAGTGCGTAGTGTGAAACTAGTTGTACAAAGGGAATGGAGATTTTTAAAAAAACATTTGATTTTCAAAAGTAGAGCAGGAAAAGTCACAAGTAAAATTTCATTGATTCATTCATTTCCTGAAGGCAAGATAATCAGGAATTGTCTCCTTTTCAGCAACTTATCCAGATCCAGGTCACGTATCTGCTGAGCCTATCCTAGCTGACTATGGGCAGAGGTGGGGTATACCCTGAATAATTTGCCAGTTTATTGCAGGGCCATATAGAAAGACAACCATTCACACTCAGAGTCATATCTATGGTCAGTTTTGAGTGGCCAATTCAAATATGCTGCATGTTTTTGTTGTGTTGGGAAAACCCAAGCAGACACAGGGAGAACATGTTAACTCCACACACAAAGGAAAAACCCGGGACTGTCTTGCTGTGAGGAAACAGCACTTCCCACTGCACCGTGTTGTGCCACAGGTGTTACTTGGCATCTAAAAACCAACACTCAAGTACAGTAATGCAAAAACTGCTACAATTGTCCCCAAATGTAAAAGTCAAATAAAAGTTACATTTGACCACTGGAGTAAAATTAAAAGCCTGTAGAATGGCTACTGTATGGGGCTGCAATATTAATCAGGTCAGTCCTTTGGTTTTATTCAAAACACCATCATCAAGTCTAATAGTTAAATACTTTATTTTAGGAGCAGATACTGGCTACAAAACTAGTTTTGTATTCATTAGCTTCAGCTGTTCTTAGTTTTGAAAAACATGCATGGCGGAGATGCCAAACTTAAACTGAGATCATAGTATTAATGTGCCAAACATGCAGATATAAGGGTGGGAAAAGCAGAAAGAGTTTCCACCAGAGTGGAAACCCTTATACAGCATCACAAACTGACATTCTAATATGACTGCAGACCCTAATATGACTGTTTTGTTACTGGATTTCTATGAGATACATTAAAAAACACACTCATTGAAATGAACTAAACTGAAGGAGGGGAACTGAAGAAGCCTCTTGGATGAGAGGAGAAACATGCTGAAGAAACATTCTTAAAGTCCAGTGGATTGATTTAAACACCTTTAGATTTTATCTGAACCAAATATGATTGAAAAGGAAAAGGGATTTTAAACTAGACAATGTTTAGTTGACTGAATCAAACTGACTGATGGCTGATGGTTAAATAAAGTGTAGAAGGCTGAAGCCAGATTTAGGACACGTTTTTATTTCAAGTGTAACGCTCCATAAAAAAATGACACTGAATATTTTATTTGATATGTATCAAATTTTTGCAACTTGTCATGTGCATTAATCAACAAACTGCCCACTTAATTTAAGGGAAAATGTTATTTATCATCATTAACCAGCTTTCACATGGAGCTGGCACTTCACTGTTAGCTTCATTAACTTTGAATCCTGAAGGTAAAGATAGCTGCACACCTTGTGAGCGTACATAACCCTGTGTTTGCTGCTATCCTACTACTTTTGTTCACATAGGTGTTTGAGAGGGTGAGTGACTGTCGATAGTAGGTTAATATTGGGAGATGAGTTATTGACCAGACACAGTTTAACACTTTATGAGCTGGCAAAAACAGCTAAAAGAATCATTTTTAATCTCACTTTTGCTGGCTGATCAAAGCCATGATAATGGCCATAAATCAGAAAGTCCAAGCTAATCTACTTGATCTTATGAGCCACTGATGAGAAATGTTATGCCTTTCCTTCAGGAGTAAGTCTTAAATTAAACATATTTGATTCTGTGGACTAGGTCTGTTAATGTTGCGTTCTTTTTAAATTATCTGCTCCAGTCTGCATTCTGAGTTCTTGTTTCAGTTTGAAAAGAGACGAAAGTGATTGTTTGCAGATCAATAGCAAGAGTTTACATGTATTTTAGTTGTTGTCCAGGAAGAAATTGTCGAAGTTTGTCTGAAATGGTTAGGCAATAGCCATGCAGTTATAGGCTTCAAACCAAAGTCACAACAATCTTACATGTGTTTGAAGAAGTAAATTTACCTCCTCACATTTTAATCTTCAGTCTGTTTTCTTGTCTGGATTTCACTCTTTTTTTTCTCTTTGTCTTCACAGCATGGCTGAAATTACTTACAAGTCACAAACTAGAACCAAGGCAGTCACAGACTGCAACATCCTGTGACACCCCTGAATTCAAAATTGTACCCTGACCTACTTGCATAGGTCAAAGATCAAAGCTAGTGCTCTGACCTACTTTCATAGATCAAAGCACTACCTTTCAAGTGTGTGTGTGTGTGTGTGTGTGTGTGTGTGTGTGTGTGTATCAATGAAGTAACTTTCTTTCTTAACTACCTGCTGATGGGTTAGAGATTCAATACTCTCTCCTGAGTATTTAAAAAAGCTGGACAGTCTTCATCAGTCATTCCCAAGAATCTCTTTAGGAATGCTTGTTGGATGGTCAGTCATTACACCACTTAAAATATCTAAGCTCCAACACCGGGTCCTGATTAACGATTTCATCTGACTATTCATCTCACTGTCACAAATAGTCACAAATACAATGTTATGGTAAGGAAGATGTGCACTTGAGTATTATGGGATAGCAATCCAACAGACAGACACACACTAAGATTTCTGTCTCCTAACATGGGAGAGGCCCGCCATCTTCATCTGCACCGTGACCCCGCTCTGCTGCAGACCCACCTTCCTTTCCTCCCCTTCAAACCCTGCATACCTACTCAAGGCACACACACACACACACGCACACACACACACACGCACGCATGCACGCACACACACACACACACACACACACACACACACACACACACACACACACACACACACACTGCATACCACCATCAAATGTCAATCACAGGTTACTTCACACATCATGGTCATGGTTTACTCGAGGTCAGAGAGACTGACAGCTCCGTGGCTATCATGTCACCATGGTAACACAGACTGGATGCACATGTTTCAGCAATAAAATGTCAAGACAGAAGCCAATTGACCTTTTAAACCCTTCAGTTGAAGCTTAACTCAGTCAGGTCTGTCGCGCCTTGACTTGGGCTTTGGGCGCTAATGGAAGCAAAACACAATGTTTAGAGTCTTTATCTTCATTTATATGCTCTCTGTTATACTGACAGCTTTCCAGAGATAGATTTTCCCTTTGGAATAATATAATTTACAGAGCCATCAAGTGCATTTTAAGACCCATCACACAATTTAAAACAGTTCAGATGGAAATAAATTATCCAGAAGTCCACACCAGATATTCAACCATGACGGCGATCAAAGTAATTTCAGTTAAGAAAGTTGATGATCATCTTTCAGAGTTTAGAGAATTTAGTTTTACAGTTTTCCTGTTTTAGACATGTCAGGAGTAAAACAGCCCTTGTATGAATGATGACTTTGGGTTTTCTACTACATCATTAGATATTTAAAGGTGAAAACAGTCTTATGAAAGGTTCAGGAAAAATTATTAATTCCTTAAGAAACGATGATCTGTTATTTAATCAGCCCTGTTTTTTCTTATCACCTCATTTCCTCCTTTTCAGGGCCAAGTTCTGCAGTCTAGTCACTTTCATATTAGTCGCACTCACACACACACACACACAAAATGAAACCCTAATCCAATTAGAGCAGAGAAACAGCCAAATTCCTGACACTCTCTGACCATAACCCATGTTTGCCTCAAGTCACGTGACTTGGGGCATCTGTTTCTTGTTGCTGTGGTCATAGACAGAGAAGAGATGGGGAAAATGGTAAAAGAAAGAAATTGTTACTCAAGAACAAAAGTCCTGGATCCCTGCTGTGGCAGGTCACTCTGTGATACTCCACGTATGTATGTTTGTGTGCACGTCTGTTTGCATCTGCAAGTCTGTGCACACTCATAAAACTCCATCCTGTCTGCGCTGTTCAGCCATCTGAGCACAGCTGGTGAGCAGACATCTGGGGAGAGAGAGGAAAGCAATAGAAGCAAAGAAAGTTAGATGGAGAGAAAAATAGTGGAGGGTTACAATGGGGACAGGGGTAATTCAGGGTGAGTTGGACCTACACGGAGACTACATAGTACCAGATTGGCCTGGCATTGAAATTACATAAAGGCAGGATTTAGTTTACCTTCAAGGTGTTATAGCTGTATTTCCTTTCATGAGTATTTTGATTATTTTTGTCTGCAGATGTTAAAATAAGAAATTCATGAGAATAGTTTGGTCTTAATTTTCAGCAACAATTCTGTAAGATATTACAAAACTGTAGATTCCACTAGCAAACAAGTCAGTTCATTGGTCCTGGTCCAATAATGAGTACTCAAAAAGCACACAAATAAAAAGAAAACTCAGTAGGTGACAATCTGTTGACAACAGACTTAGGGTAGTGTGTGCTTACTACCATGAAAATCCTCATGGTGAGATCCAACAAGAAGACATGTTATTGTCCCACAGCAGGATTGAAGGGCGAGAAAGGGGAGCTGGTGAAATAATGATGGAACTGTTTATCAGAATAAGAGCAAATAAAAACTAAATCATTGTTAGAAAAGGCAGAGAAAGCATTTCAGTTTTAATGTTTGAGGCAGTAAAAATCATAGATCGGAAAATCTCTGATAATCCAATGTCGTCCCACAAAGTCACATTACAGTATGTGTCACAAATGGATCAGAGTATTGCTAAAGTTCTTGTTTGTGCGTAGAGATGCATAGCACAGTGACGTTTTTGTTGTTTTTCTTGCTTGTAGTCTTAGACTTTAATAAAAAATCAATCTCCTAAAAACACAAGAGTAAATGAAGTATCAACTACAAAGATCGAGATAACTTGGAGAAGTCATTTCTTAAATTTAATTTTTTTGATATACAATCATCTATTAAACAGAAATTCTAATGTTTTATGTTTTTGTTGTCCTGTAATAGTCATGAATAATGGTTACTTAGAGAAGATTTATTAGATGTTTGTCATGTTTAATATTAAGGTATCCAAGGAATGTCAAACATCCCTCTTTATAAACAGACACAAGTGAATTTGCAGCATGTATCACTGAGTTTGGACAGAGCAGTTTAGTTAAAAAAAAGTAGGAATAGGAAGGTTTTTTTATGGAGTTAGGTCATTTGAATTTAACAGTCACAGAGTTCAGCATTCACTTTTTTTTTGAGGGGGTCAGTCTACCTGGGTGAGGTTTCCTGTGCTACGCTGCATGACACATCACAAGTTACATGCAAAGTCAATAGAAAGCTGCAACTACAACCGTCTTTAATGTCGTTTGCTTCATTTCAAGTTGAAAACTTTCAACAGGTGTGAAATTCATATAATGAAGTGACATGATGTGATGTCATAGAAATGTTAGGGTTATCAGAATACTCAAGACTTCCCCAAGTCAGTGAATGTGTTCACTGCTCTCATGATTGCTAAAGGGATAGAATGATAGGAATAAACATGGTTGGCATTGATAAAATAAAGTAAGTATATAGCAGTGTGAAAGCAGAATCAGTCTCATGACGGATAGCTTTGGCGGTGAATCAAACTGTCTGTCCTGGAGTGTAGTTCTGGACTCTGATGTAGCAGCGGCCTCATAGGCATTAGTTCTGGTTGGAGGTTTAGAGAAGGGTAGTATCTCCAAATCCTCAGATGGAATTCCATCTGGCGCTGCATGGAAGGTACAGAGACCTCCCCTACTGATAAGGGCATTGTGATCTTTGATAGCCAAGGGAGCTTTCAAAAGAGGAGCGCCCTGTTGCAGCAGATGAAAGAGGTTCATGTGCACAACTTATGACAACCGAGGAGCCCTGGAAGAAAGGATAGTTGAGAACACATTGAAAAGCTGTCTCCAAATCTGTATGCTCAGTTTGACCATTGATAATGAAAGCCACAGGAGAAATTTACCTGGACGCTGCAATACTATATAGAAAGACTTTATCACATGCAAACTGAGCTGGGGGCTATGTCTGCAGGGCTACTATGAAGGCAGACGATAAGGAGGGTACATCTACATTTTCAGAAGCTGAGGGGACCTTGGAAAGTGAGTTGTTTTGCAGATTGTATCTCCATTTCAATGAGATATTGTGGGATGAAGGACACCCAAGAGCTGGCAAAAGTTGAACCAGACCAGAACAGCATTA
The DNA here is from genome assembly GCF_040054535.1 of Antennarius striatus. Taxonomy (NCBI): domain Eukaryota; kingdom Metazoa; phylum Chordata; class Actinopteri; order Lophiiformes; family Antennariidae; genus Antennarius; species Antennarius striatus. Next base: position 11,487,686 of record NC_090794.1, on the reverse strand, counting down.
ATGGGAGTTTTTAATTCTGGTTCATGCAATATAGGTTGCTCCAAATGACCTGTTGTTCTTTCTCGATGGAGGATCACCAGTAATGAATCTGAGAAATTATTCAATCCTTGAACACCTGGATTGCGGGTAAGTTTGTCCTCAGAGGAACAATCATATACAAATGGAGTAAGCAATAGGGCAGACATTTTGAGGTCCATCTCCAGCATCCGACCTTTGTAGCTTAACCTATGAGACAGGAAAGGAGGAAGATCAAAGACTTCACCCTAATCATGACATTCAAGAAGAGCAGCATCTGAGAGGGTCAGAAGAGGTCTGTGACGGGGGAAAAAACAGGAGGCAGTGAATGTGATAGAACCTCTCCTTTTGGGCAACTAGGACAAGGGGAGATCAAGTGACTTGATAAGCCATGACAAATATGCTCACCAAGCCTAAGCCTGTGATCCCAATACAATGAGACCAGGTTAGCTTGACCAAATTGATAGGGTCCTCCGACTGGCACTGGAGTAGTTTGTGGAAATCCACGGAAACTCATTCTATTCAGATTCAACTTCCAAGATCCAGAAGGCCACTGAATAATTCTTCTGTGTTCTTATTTTAACTGAGTTAATCTGCTGGCAGCCTCGTTTCCATGGGCAGGATGGTCCAAAACGTGTCCTCGTTCATTAGTGAATGCAAGAGACGAAACAACCATGACACCACAACAACTCATTCAAGACCTTTGCCTCTCGGTAGACCTACCACAAACAATACCTCGAATCCATCCGAAGCAAACAGTCGAAGGCGGCAAGCCAAGTTCATTGAGCACTGCCGGAGGAAGCCTTGTCATGTTCAGGAGGCTGCAAGGGGGTTTCAAGACAAAGAGCAGAAAAACATGGATGAAGTGTCTTGGCAATAAACAGATAGTGATATGGGTCTGCTTCACACATCTGTTGGTGTTCATTCGAGATTTAAAGATCTATTCCTTCTTGATCAATGAGAATCTTTAGCACTTGAATCAAAAACCGGAAGCAAAAGACTCACACAAAAGACAATTTAGGAGTTTACTGGAGATACTGGAATGGATGGTTGTAATAGGGAAGGCGACACTGAGGTAGTTTGAGATAAGGTAGAGCTTTGACACAGGTGAAATGCAAATACTAATGCAGGGTTACTAAGAATCTAGAATACAAGGACACAGATGAGCACAGGGAGAAAAAGATGTGTCTGCTGCAAACTGCACCGCTGAGGGTCTACAAAGACAACCTGTACACAAACACTAAGGAACCTGGGAGGAGAAGAAAGAGGCAGTAAGAGACAACAGATCCATGGAGGGAAATTATCATAACATAATGTTGTCCAAAAACTATGAGGCATATCAATTAAGTTGATCATAAACATTGAGAGTCTCACATTTTGCTGCTGTGATCATTCACTATTTGAATACAGAAGTCGACTGCCGAACATCATGTCTTTCTTATCCTAACCAAAACTACACTACCCAGGAAATCATTTGGCCTATTGAACTACACATTTGTGACCTCGTTTTAAATTTCACATATTCAGTTGGAATGACTTGGATTAGGGTCAAGAGGTGCATTGATTCGGATCAATGTTCTAGCACTATTGATGACTAACTGATTATTGTCAGTTCTTTTATCGATTGGATACCAGCTTAGCAGGCACAAGAACCACATATGTAATTAAAAAAAATGTTGTTCTGGTCAACAGAATGTAATCATAATTCAGTCTAAACGTCATGAAGGTCTGTCCAGCTCTTTAGCAAATGACAAAAGTGGAAGTCTTGCCTGTCTTTTTTGTAATTTTTCTGTATATGTATTTCTGTTAACATTAGAATTTAGAGATGTGGTAGGGAGTATTGGAATAGAATAAAAAATATTTTCTCCAGACGTCATCTGGCACTTGCTTCTTCTCTGGAATTCAGGGTTGCCCATCTGCCAGATCCCACTTTAAGCCTTGCAGAAAGGGTAAAGAAAGAAATCAATGGGAAACAGTGCAGCATTTTTTTAACTCTTCAAATTTTATGTATTTATTTTATTTTATTGAATGAGGAAATAAATAAGCCATTCCCTGCACTTTTCTGCATCTTTTTCTCTTACTTGTTGTGATATATGGCAAGTCATTAAATTCCTGCCAGTAGGAACTCCAGGAATTTCTAGCTTTCATCCATAAAAAGTAACCCAGCCCCTTCTATGTCCCCTGCACTGGCAGAATCATAAATAACATGGTGATATCTGGTCTAAGAGACAATAAAATATATAGCTGTGACTTCTCTCCTCTCCCAAATTACAACCCTTACCATTGCTCAGCACATGGTCACAATTTGTGCTGTCGTGTATCAGTATTGTGGGTATAATTTATTACCTTGAAGAATTTCACCTTCATTCTTGCTTAGATGAGTGCACTGAATAACAGGACATGTCTTGTAATGTGTGAGACAGGCTTGATGTTAATAAATGTACTTTATTTCTGTACTTTAATATTTTTGGCTCTCCAAGTATATTTTTCGAAGTGTATTTTTGTTGTTAGTGGATTTGTAATTTTTGATCCTTTTCACAGTGAGAGAAAATGAGTTCAGTACTCATATTCACCATCAGAGCATCAGTCGCAAGTGAAAGCCACATTTGACATTCTTGACTTGAAGAAACATTCATATGATTTTGAAACGTTCTTACTGGAAAAAAGAAATCTTCATCAAGACTTATCAAACTTAACCATTAAAGAGGAGAAAGATGCAGTAGCTATGTAGACATTTATTTAGTTTGAGACAAACATTTTAACTAAGTTGGCTGCTCAGATAAAAGGACTTCACTTCTTGCGTGAATCATCCAATGACACGTACTACTAGTTAATTAACTTTTTATGTGTTTTATAATACGGGACATGTGTCAACCTCAAGACCTAGGGGCCAATTGTGGCCCGCCACATCATTTTAAGTGGCCTGAGAGAGCATAAAAGGTCTGAGTGTTTAAAAATAAATAGGTCTAAAGTGTGCTTTGACCAAAAACTACATTTCCCACAATGCAATAATTAAGCTCATTTTAACTTGGACAAATACATTTTGAACTAAGTTAATGTCCTAATGTGTGTTTGATGCTATTTTTCTTTATTTACTTGGATACTTTTATCCTTGATTGATGGAGTTATGTGGGTTTTAATTAAAATTATTTATGTTATAACAGAGCAACAAGCAAACATATTTTTATGTGCAACTGTAATGTTTTTAATTTGAATAAGTAATAAATTCAGCATCATTTAACAGTAAGGAGTAGTTACATATATTTTACATTACATTGAGTTACATTTAGTTCTATTTATTAGTTACATCTGGCCCTTTGAGGACAGCCATGATGCTGATGTGGCCCTCAATGAAAATTAGTTTGACATCCCTGTCTTACGGTAATGAACACATTACTGCATGGAACATCATATTAGGACAATGGATTCATCACACAACCAGGAACTTTAGTTTGAAACAGTCTTTGCTCCTGTTGTTGGGAAAAACAAATGTCACTCGCCATAGCTATACATAATTCATTTGATCCGTCTTCAGTCATTTTGATATGCTTCAGTCATGTCTATCTCCTGGCAAGCTGGTAGTGTAAACACTCGTTTAGGTGGCAGATTGTGCACATACCGAGTCCATGCCCTGTGCTTGGATATTTATCAAAGGTAATTACAAGGATTTTTGTTGATTATAATTATTCTCACTTAAATTCTTTATTTACATGTCACGCTAAAGGAGATGACAAGACTTTCCAAGCATTTTTGTTTAAAATGTTTAAACAGACCCCAGATTACTTCCTTGTGGACTTGTTCCAGTTACAGATCAAACAAAGAACAAACCAATCTCTAGTTAGGATCGTCAGCGAGCTTCTAAAATGCATATTTGATGATAAAGCAAATGAAACAGGCTTATTTTTCCCCACAGGCTTGTTTTTTGTTTGAGAATTCACAGCTCAAACATAATGGTCTGGTACATTATCAGGGAACAAGGAGTTTTCAGTGATGTCTGATGTCTGCAATACAGTAGTTTCTTCCTCTTTTTTTATCCTACACTTTTCCAGACATGATTGTTAACGTGCGTGCTGATGTATGTGTTGTGAGAGAGACATACACTTAGTTTTCAAGTTTTGCCATATAAGAACGTAAGTGTGTGTGTGTAAGTGTGTGTGTGTGTGTGTGTGTGTGTGTGTGTGTGTGTGTGTGTGTGTGTGTGTGTGTGTGTGTGTGTGTGTGTGTGTGTGTGTGTGTGTGTGTGTGTGTGTGTGTGTGTGTGTGTGTGTGTGTGTGTCTTACAGGCCTGAACCCAAAATGTATACACATGTGATGATTCTGACAAGACTGGAAAAAAATAACTTCCTCTACAAGGGCTAAGTAAAGGGTTGATTATTATGATTATTTAACATTTAAAATGTTCACTAACAAATCCTCACAAAGTAAGTATGTAAGTGTTAGGTCTACAGCTGAATAGTGAATCAAAGGGGGAAATGTCTGAAATGTATTTCACCAGAGGAAATCTCAATCATTTTGTGTAGTCGCATTGAGCTGTATGGCCATACCACACAGAATGAAGCTGTAAAGTAACACAAGAAGAGAAAAAAAATAAAAGATTCGTCTGGACTTGCTTAAGGTTGTTTGAAGATGTTTCACCTTTCAAGAGGTTTCTATCAGTTCAGTTTTGCTGTTGTTTATTTACCTCAACTGAAGACTGAGAACCTACACAGATAACAAGTAACAGTCTCCTGACTGCAGAAATGAGTAGATAGATAGATAGATAGATAGATAGATAGATAGATAGATAGATAGATAGATAGATAGATAGATAGATAGATAGATAGATAGATAGATAGATAGATAGATAGATAGATAGATAGATAGATAGATAGATAGATAGATAGATAGATAGATAGATAGATAGATAGATAGATAGATAGATAGATAGGAGGAAATTGTACATATCCACTGCTCAGGCATTTCATAGCGAATAACTACTGGAAAAACACCATGAGAAAAAGAAACTGACATCACAGGACATACACCACACTAACAGACACATGCAGCATTAACAGGACTTATATACTAAACTATAACTAAAATATAAACAGTATAAAATTAAATTAAAATATAAACAGTATAAAATTACATTAAATCTGATCAACCACGTGTTGACCTGCCACCTCCCACCGCTCCTCCTGAGAGAGTCATTGTACCCCCTGATGGCACGGGGCACGAAGGAGGACCTCAGCCTCTCTGTGGAGGCGCTGTGTGACAGCAGTCTGCCGCTGAAGGTGCTTCTCTGCTGGGAGAAGGTGGTGTGTAGGGGGTGGCTGGTGTTGTTCATGATAGCCTTAACTTTAGACATGGTCCTGCTCTCCAGAAGCGTCTCCACAGAGTCCAGGCTCAGCCCGACCACTGAGCCCGCTCTGCGGATGAGTCTGTTCAGATGGTCTATATCTCTTTTCCTGGCCCCGCCACCCAAACACACAATGGCGTATGACAGCACACTGGACAGATGGTGAAGGAGGCCAGCCTCCTCAGGAAGTACATCCTGCTCTGCCCCTTCTTTTACACATAATCCGAGTTCAGTGACCATTCCAGTCTGCTGTGTAGCTGCAGTCCCAGGTACTCATTGCTTCCTACCACCTCCACCTCACTGCCCTCGATGATCACTGGCTGTGGAGAAGGGGTTGCCCGCCGGAAATCCAGCACCATCTCCTTTGTCTTTGAGATGTTGAGCTGGAGCTGGTTCTGTTGGCACCACTCCACGAAGTCAGCCACCAATGCCCTGTACCCCCCCTCATCACCCTCCCGGATACATGCCACAATCGCAGTGTCATCGGTGTTCTTCTGTATGTGGCATGTATCCGAGTTGTGCTTGAAGTCCGATGTGTAGAGAGTGAAGAGAATGGGGGAGAGAACGGTCCCTTGTGGCGCCCCTGTGCTGATGGTCACCATAGAAGACAAACAGTCCCCCATACGGACGTACTGGGGTCTGTCCGTTAGGTAGTCCGTGATCCAGCTCACGAGGTAGGGGTCCACAGCGGTCAGAGGTCAGTTTGTCCTGCAGGAGCCTCGGTTGGATGGTGTTGAAGGCGCTCAAAAAGTCAAAGAAGAGCACCCTGACGGCACAGCCCCCGGCGTCCAGGTAGGAGAGCACGCTGTGGAGGAGGTACGAGACAGCGTCGTCAACCCCAACCTTGGCCTGATAGGCAAACTGGAGAGGGTCCATAGCACCCTGCACCTGTGGCTCCAGGACCAGTCTTGGGGAGACCTTATCCGGTCCAGCCGCCTTATAGGGACGGAGCCTCCTCAGTGTTGTCGTCACCAGGTCTGCAGCAGAAAACAGGTCTGAGTAGAAAACAGACCAGTGTTTGGTCATGAATTTTTGATACAGGAAACACATGGGTTATCTTAAAGGAGGTCAACTTGTGAAATAACAAAAACTATGCCTTGATTCTTTAGCATTTTTGTTCTACAAGCCATCAAGAAAGTAACTTGTGCTCTAATGTACTGTATATTCAAGTGATACAACCAAGGACTTTGAAGTATATTCTCATGTAAAATTTGATGATCTGACTGTGTTGTTTCAATAAAGAGTTATGGTGTCTTTTACTAACTCAGCAGTCACAGAAAAAAAATCATGGGAATGAAGGAAACTTTGTGATGCCCCGACTAAACACATCTTAACCTACCCAGGATCATGTGGTTGAGGGGGCAGAGTCTGAGCAAACATGGAAACACTAGTTATTGTTAACCACATCAGACTGTAGATGATTCATCCTCAGGAAGTTCAAAGGGGTGCTTAAATGGTCTGCATGACAGATATAACAGACATCCATGTGTCCTTGGTGCTTTAGAACAAACCTCATCCACATTTTATGTTGCCAGTGAAAAAGTCTGACTCTGATTTGGGAGTTATCCCACAAAAGAGGAAATATTCGGCAACACTGCCAAATATCTCCCTCCAGACGTACTAATCTTTGTTATCAGACTAAAGCATTTTGACGTTTTATAGGATTGTTATGAAAATAGAATTCAAAACCAAACAGTTTTGCTTTTAAATATGGTGAGAATCCAGTGATAAAAATGATAAAAACCATTTCAACAACTTCAAATTATCTGTGTGCGATTGTGAGAGGTTTTCTTCCCGTAAATTCTCATGCAAACAGGATCGTTTCTCCAACAACACCAACCACTCTTACTGCTGTGTCTTCCAGAGGTCTCATACCTAATCAGTCATTTATCAGGTGCAGGACGGTGACTAATGACATTAATTGCAGCAAATTTATGCTGGATTAAATTTTAGACAGGTAACAAATCATGATATTTTGATGTAGGTGAAGGGTTTTCAATTTTAACTGATAAAGACTATTTTTTGTGGGGAGATTGTGTTTCTGTGTCTCCAGATTGTTTCAGCCGCCCCAAAAACTCCTCTCATTTTAGAACTTGGTTGGTTGGTTTTAAAGACAGGTTTTAGAGACAGATAGGTGTAGTGTGTTTAAATAAATGTAAATAAAAGAACTGTCACACCATCTGTTTCTTGCTAAAATTAAATGAGCTCTAAGTTAAGTATCAAGCAAAAGCCAGAAGCCATGTATCTTGGCTTTGGGCACAAACTGAATGACGCTAAAAGGACTCACAAATTCTGCCTTACAGCAATCATTATTATGGTAAGTATATTTGCAGTGCTGTTAAACAGTGTTGGATCTACTCCTGAATAAATTTTTTGTATTTAATTCTTATTAAAATAGAAATTTAACATAAAACAAAGGCAACTTGCGTAAGTGCAAATTAGTTTAAATGAGAATATTATAATTATTCCAGCTGAAACCTGTTGTTCTTTTCATTGATTTTATCTATTTTTAACGTTGATTCTTAAATGGACTTTGTATAATTCTGTACGGTGTCCTTGAGTGTCAAGAAAGGCACCTTTAAATAAAATGTATAATAAGAATAATAAGAATAAGAATAATTATTATTATTATTGTTGTTGTTGTTGTTGTTGTTGTTGTTGTTGTTGTTGTTGTTGTTGTTGTTGTTGTTGTTGTTGTTGTTACTACTACTACTATTAATATCATTAATTAGATAAAAAACATTTAAATTACCAGTATGAAAAATGCAGTTGTTGTTCTCATCTTAACAGCTAGGTGGGTTTCAGAACTCTGACAAAGCTTTTAAAGTTGATTGGGATCAACTGAAGGTTGACCTTCAGCTTCAACTCACAGACTACTGGCTTCACAAATTTTAGAATCTTCTGGTATAGATCAGAATTTATATTTCTATCGGCAAAACCTTCCCACAGCATTGCAGTTACACCCTTTTATTGAATCTTTCTTTTCAAATCATCAGTCCAGGAATAATCTCCAAGGACCTCTTCGGGTCAACAAAGTATATTGAGGCAAAAATGAGATGAGCTTCATTGACATTTAGAGTAGCAATGACTTTTGCCTAACAACTCCCTCATAAATAAAATTTTCACTCTGTGTCTTTTGAATGCTGGAGTCATGAACATTTACCTTTATTGACAAGAGAGACGCCTGGAACAAGATTCTTCAAAGCTGTGTAGGTGGAATTTTGGAAGGTTGGACGCTTCTGTGTTGGTTCACAATTGTAGAAACAGTCTCACCGTGCAGACCCACAGCCATAGAAGTAGCTTTGTAATCCTTCACAGATTTATGTATTCCAATCATTTCATCATCTTTGAGTGAATTTTTTTTTTATCTTGGTATTGTGTCATCCTACTGGTAAGACCTAATAGACATGCTTTCAGTTCCACTTATTAGGTCAGGGTTTGTCTGAACCAACTCTAAGTAATCAGTAGAGTGACTGTGAGGAATTTCTTGCAGTCTTTTCACAGTGTTGGTTCAGTCATCGGATAACCGTTTTACATTATCAAACAGAAATATAATTTAACTCGCATTGTGTTTGTTTTCTGTTTTGTTTGAAGTATATGTATAGCTTTGATTCAAGCTGTTCAATGATAAAAGTGTTATAATGACAGGTAGCACTACTTCAGATGTGCATATAGCATATGGTATGTTTTTTTTTCCGCCTTTAATCAAGAAACAAGAAGTTTAACAGGTCTTCTTCACCAAAAACTGGGCAGTGTTTTCTTCCAATGACAAACACACAACAAAGCTCAGAATGGTTTCTAACTATGCTAAGCTAAATAGCTGTAGTCATATGCAGGCATCATATTCTCGAAGCAAAAAAATAAATAAACAGATGGAACTATTCTTCTAATGTTGCTTTATGTGGTTGAATCGCTCCTGTGGAGATGCATTTTCTAAATAAAAACCCCAAAAGAATGATAATCATACTTTTTACCAGTCACAGTCACATAACCATAACAGAGGTTTTGGTTAACTGGCCAGGAAAGGATCAATTAGCATGTCTGCTGCAACTGAAATTAGTAACTCTCTTTAAAAATTATAAGGCAGATTCATACCATGTAGATAAGAGTTATGGTAGCATGGGGTAAGTCAACTAGGGTGGGTGAGAAAAGATGCACCAAATACTGATGTACAGTATAAAAATACAAGCTCTCCAACATTCTAACCATCTGACTTCATCGATGGTCACACAAACCTCTTTTTTTTTTATTGTTTGAATAATGGTTGGAGAATCAACAGAAAAATAAGTATTTTAATTCAATTTACAAAAATGATGCGTGCTTCAATACTGAACTTTTTAATTCACCGCTCATAACAACAAGTACTTTCTTTAAAATGTGCAGAAACAGTGATATGATGCAATAAATATCATATTGCAAAAGCAGAAATAATTGGATGGATATGCTAATGAACAATTCTTTCAGGAAATCCTTGCTCAAACACCACATTTAACTTTTAACAGGACAGCCAGCGTTTTCGCTGATACTGCATGTGCTGATGAATCATTTCAAAATAAATTGTGACTCATACTCATTAAATTTTTGGATTCAGTAACATTTGTTAGTTTAGAACCAAAAAAGATAAAAGGCACTGCAATGAAATATAAAAAATTTTGTGAGCTCATGTCATATCATAAGGTATAGCTTGCCAGCTAAAACTTTATCTCCATGAAGTATAACAAACGTCTTAAACCAGTTCATGCTGACATTTGGTATGCAGACTGAGATATGGTAAATAGGTCCATCTGTTACAGGCCAAATCCTGGTTTGGGGATTTTTTTGTGTTCTGTTTTTTTGTTCATCACTCCCTTGGTAATCTCTCTGTCAGCAAAACCACTGGGGTTCAAAGATAATTGTCCCAACCAAGCTGTTTCAAGCCAAACCAGTGAATTTGCAACCATACAGTTTAAGAATCACGAGTGGATTGCACCCAGTGCTGTTATCCAGTTCATTCTTTTCTTTGTTGGGTTTCTCTGTCTGTTAAAGCGTTTGAAAATGTCTATTGATGTAATTAAGCGCTTTATAAATAAAAGTTGATTGATTGGATATAAATCTTGAAGTATAGCTTATGGAAACATCCATCCATTTTGTTGTAGACAAGTCGGTCGTCTACACAGACCTGCTGAAGCTTATCTCAGCTGGCTACAGGCAAGAGACAGGGTACACCCTAGACAAGATGCCAGCTCATTGCAGGGCCACAGAAAAGACGAACAACCACTAACATCTACGGACAATTTGCTTTGACAAATTCAACTAAGTTGCATGTTTTTGCACATGGGAGGAACCCGAAGAACCCACGCAGACAGGGGGAGAACATAAAGCAGAAAGGAATCGAACCTGGAACCTTCTCTCTGGGAGGCAACAGCGCTACCCAGTGCACCACCATAATGTCTTATGTAAAGATTTCTTTAAAATTAATTTTAGAAATAATTTTTTTGAAAATGCTGGTGACTAAGGTTGAAAAATGTTTAGCAATGGGGAGTTCTGTGTAACAGTCAGTCTGATTAACTTCTTGCAAGCCCTAATTTTCTACGAATCCTACTCTTTATCAATCCATTTAGTTACTGCAAATAAATTTTTCAGGAAAAGACTGAAACCATAGTTACCAGGTGTGTTTCTGACCACTAGATGTATTACAGTGTTTTTTAATGGGTGGGTCTTCATTTTACTTATTATTTTAATGATACTTTTGTGCTCAAACACAATTCGCCATAGATATATGCACAGAGGGACAGCAATGAGACAGAGCAAAGCAGGAAAGATGGGGGCCAATAAAGATACAGGGAAGAAATGAAGGATTTATAGTAGAGGAACAAGAAAAGAAAGTAAAATTTTAAAAAGGAGCAGATAAATCATTTATGAATTTCTTTTGTCCTATCATAATATTACCGCAGCTTAATATTTTTTGGGGGGGCAATGCACTATAAAGTCCTCTATTTTTAACAGGGTGTTGCATTTTACAAAAGGAGTTTGATAAACCAAGAACATGAACATTTCCTGTTATAGCAACAGAAATTCATTAACAAATGATGGCAAAGAGAAAGAAACTATCATATCTGTACATTATATAAAGACCATATCTACCAACAAGGACAGCAAATGATGAATTGGGTCGTAGATAAGATAAATTCAGATTTAACACAGACAGAGCTTGGACACACTCTTGGATGTGTCTCCAGGCAAAATGTCCATCGAACAGACTGAAGTGAAAAATCTGGAGCAGCAGCGGAACATCTGCATTCTCTCTGAACTCATACCTCGCCTTAGTGTGCTTGTCAAAACTCAGTTCCTTTGAGAAGCTACTGTATACCTCTGTTTCTGTTGCTCTTGTTTGATAGTATTAGCTCAAGTATTGAGATCCATTCTGTTGTTCATTATTTTTATGCCTTTTGAATTTTGAAAATGATCCACCAATAAATAAACCTTGCATTTTAAAGATGTCATCAAAGGTCCTTGACATTTTAAACAAAGGTAACTGGCAGTGATTCTCACAGTGCAGAATACTGGCACGGCTCACCTTGTCTCCCTGAGTGACGTCAGGAGCTGACCTCAGCTGTGGCAGGGTCGCAGGCAGTGGGTCAGCCCCTTGGCTGTGCATCCACGTCAGATTAACGGTAACAGAACGTGACAGTGCTGAGAGGCTTTGAGCTCTCTGGGGCAGAGGATTAACTACCGACTCTTATACCTGTAATGCCTAATTGATACTGCCCCAATTACAATCTAAATACTAATATAAGAGCATATAATATATGTGGTTCCAGCACATTAGAGCAATGACTTGAAAGCTTCTTCTTTCTTTTTTTTTTTAGGAATCATTTACTGTGGCAATGAAGAGGCAACAAGCGGATTTTTTGGAGACACAGCACCAGGTCCATCTCTGAAAAAGAAGGAAAATAAGATGTTAAAGGAAAATATGTGCTTTGTGTATATATTGAGAGGGGTGCAATTTGCTGACTTTACACATAAAGGTCAGCATATTAGTCATGGAGTGTATTACTCAACCAATGAAAACAGTAGTGTAATGTTTTCTGTTGCTCTGGAGGGAGCTCTGCTAAGTGTGAGAAAATAACCCCAGTGATGTCATCTGGGTTATCATGATTTAAGCATTAGACTGACAGAAAATCTGCTTTATAAAAGATGAGGGGATTAACAGGCAGAGTCTAATGAATGATGCTATTGAGGTGCGTGAGAATTGTAAAGTGCAGCATTTGTAGTTTGACACATACATGCCAAGGTTTCTTTGGACATGTGAAGCATGGAGTTTATTTGACCCTAATGGTCGCAATTTAATGTCTGACAAAAATTAGGTAACAATCTGATTATATAAGTGAAGTTCATAAGTACACCAGTGGTTAGGAGCCTTATAGATGCAGGGTTTTTCAGGAGACTTTGATTCCTATGAACAGCAAAATACTTCAACCAAAATCAGGTTTTTAACACATAATGAGTGTCTCAGCAAACAAAAACACATACATACAGTACATACTTTTATTTTAAGTGTGAAATACCTGAAATGTCACAACCACAGCTCACTCAGTCCCAAAATCATCAAGTGCTCACCTGTGCTGCAGCAAGATGGAGCATATCTGTATGTAAAATACAATTTCATTGAACTGCATCTTTAGTGTGTAATTGGAAAGATTATTTCAAAGTCACACAATGGCTGACATGAATCATATCCTGTAAGTGAAGATGCAGCGCATTACTTTGGTAAATTATTGTGTGTCAGTAGTTCGTTTCAATCTATCTGCACATTAACCATTTCCCAATTACGGGCTTACTGGCAGATGTTGAAGCAGCTGCAAACATAATTAGTGACCACAGTTTGTTGGAAGTCCCTCATGCTGGCTCCTGCGTTCCAGGCCACAGTCGCACACCCTGTTAAAACTGATCTAATAACTTCTATTTTGTGTGAAGGGTACTTGTTTAATAAGCATTTAAATAAAACCATCCACCATGCACTGTGACAAATTTTTCACACTACAATTAAAATAAAAGTGGCTATAGTTGGTGCCAATGAGGAAGAGTCCTGGGAATGAGATTTCCTGTTACAACGCCAAGTTAGTGAACCAAGTGTAACTGCTTCCAGCAAACTCTAGTCCAAGGGCACACATATTTTCCCTGAAACTATTATCATATTTTCATAGGCACAGAATGCAATGTTGTTCACATAAAGAATACAAATTCATTGTTATAGCCTGTTAAATGGTTTATGAGGTGCGTTTAACAGTGTTTTTCACAGTATTTAAAACAAAGTTGATGTACTGGATATAGTTTGAGGGGATTTTTTCATGTGAATTTTGGTTCTATGGTTTAATTAAAAGGGCTGCAAACTAATTCTGTCAAAAACACAGGGTAAGATTAATAGATAGTAATGAAAAATAAGAAGCAGATGAAGCAAATCATTACATTAAATATTTTATTTCAAAAATCAGTCTTTACAGTACTAATTTAAATGTCTAGCAGCTTTCCTTTTATGGACCCTGGCGTTCAATCGGTTCACAAAGCAGCTCTTCTTTCATAGTACTGCATACAGTATAAAAAAGTACTAAATTTGTACCCTGAACTGTTAGTACTGTGTGACCCAGATGTGCCTGAGATGCACCTCAGACTGATAGCCTGGCATTCTGCTTTCAGAAATTTCTGGTAAAGAGCAGGAATCCTATTTCAAAGTATCCCCACATCATTACACTGCCCCCTGCATGCTTAACCACAGGTATAATGTTATTTATGTAGACTACTGTGTTCTGTTTATGCTAAACGGGATGCCTTCCAGATTGGTCAGCTAGTGACTGAATATTTCAAAGAATATTCTCCCAAAGCTCATCAAATTTTTCTGTTGTAAAATTCAGGTAGGTATTTATTTTCTTCTACATTAACAGTGGTTTTTGCCTCATTTCTTTGCCATCGAAAGGCATACAGTTCCTTGGATGTTTTTCATTCCTTTATTTGACCTCATAAATGAGCTTTTGCTAACAGACACCTCTTGGTTCCTCATTGTTTCTTTAAATTTAGATATTGTGTACCTGCCAGAGCCTGAAAAATAATTTTGTAGCTCTGAACTGATTTGTTTCAATCACTTCCTTCCTCATCTCCTCTGGAATTTCTTCTGGAAATTTGAACCATGTTCTCCCAGAAAGACCTACCAGCCAACTTTGTGCTTCAAGAAATCAGATCAAATGTGCCATGAGTAATCACAAAGATTTTTCAACGGGGTTACCAGGTTAATTTAAACAAAGCCTATGGAGGGGTGGGGCACCCTTATAGCAGCGTGTTCTCTACTAAGTGGGGTGATGCTGTTTACTGCCACGTTTTTAACAAACAAGTTGCAGGTTTACCATATTGATTATAAATTGGCATGAGTTTTCTAATGTACTGTAATATGAAAATTCTTCAGAGCATACCTGACATAATAATCGGGCTAGGTTTAATTAAGTAATGCCATGTGGATTTAATTTACATGTTAGATGTACTGTAGATGTAATGCTTTGACTATTATCTAGTCCCTTAAGGAGAGGGACTGGTTTCGCTCACCTGTTCTTTCCGGAAATCAAAATGGATCAGACTGAAACACAAATGTGTTATACAAGTATGTCCGTGCGATCTGTTGTATTTTTACTCCTCATTTAGGCTTTGTCCATGTATAAAGAAAACTAGACATGTATTTTCCTTAATGTTACAGTCTCTTAGTTGTTATTTCAGAACCACAGATGGTGTTCTGTGTTGTGTGGAGAAGCCATGTTGTCCACAGCAACAGCCCATTAACCCCCGATTGTATTATTTGTATTTTACAGCATTTTTGCTTGCTTGGTGGTCGTGTCATGATGGTGATGGTTGGGATTTGTTCTTGTTTCTTTGGTAATGATATTCACTCGGTTGATGTGTGATTTGTGATGCAGCGTCTTGCGTTGTGGGGTCATGGGGATGTTATTCTAAGGCAGTTTAATTGCATGAGGATAGTACTGAAGCATGTGACTCCCCACGGGTGAGTTGAGTTAACCATTCCACACTTAGATTCATGCCTGGAGATGATTATAATACTCAGATTTTAAATGACACGGTTGTTAGATGTGATAATTACCATCATCAGGAGGTCCTCATATTACTCAGTATCTCATCTTTTCTTCCTTGGTGTAGTGATTCATTAAACTTGCTGCAATTACTACCTGATACTTCATGAGCTTTTTACTGGGAGTGATTTACGAATGATTTCACTGGAATTATTGGCAAAGCCACCAAAGAAAATACAGTTCCAACTCTTCTCAAGGCTCTTATAAATAATTACACCAACTAGCTGCTTTAACTGTTTATGTATGCTAGCTCCCCCAAGGAGGTCCTGTTTTGATGGTATTTGTTTGTTTGTTGGCTTCTTTGTTTATCTGTCTCTTAGCAGGACTAGTGAAAAATGCAGGAATTAACTATTTGGTCAGTAATGGATCAGCAGAACTATCGCTGACCAGGAATTGACATCAGTAGGTTCAGCATCAAATGGAGAGTGGAAGGAGCTCTCAGGCAGCTAGAGCTCCACCGTGCTCCAAGTTTAACCTCCATGACAGGACATGAGGCAACTTTTTGTCAATGAAGTGGGGTTTGGTTAGTATCCAGTTGCCAGAGAGAGAATCGAAGTGACTCCGCAGAGTTTTTTTTATGTTACAATAGAGACTGCGCTTAAAAATCTTCATAGCTGTCATCACTTAGCAAAACCCACAGATGGAGGTTGTCAACAGAATTGCTACAAATGGTTTCAACGGCTTTCCAAATGACGATATTCTCCAGAAAGTGGTTCTAAATATGCTCTTATTAAGCACACAAGACTGTAAGTTCATGGAGTTCAACCTAAAGGTTATGTGCTAAATTAGTACGGGTCAGCTGGTTCTATCGTTTGCAGTTCAAGTACATACAGAAGTTCAACACAGGAGCAGTTAAGTTCAGGGATTTAATAAGAAAATAAACCCAAACAGAGGCAAAGAAAGGAATAACTCTCAGAAAAACAGTCAACGTGTAAATGACTGACACTCAGGAGGAAAACAAAAACTTAGAAGGGATATTATCACCAGGCATCAAAAGAAGAACAGGAAATCATTGGTTAATAGACACACTTTAAATGATAAAGTTGAACACAAACAGATTCTCAGAGACAATCAGACACAGGTGGAAAGCATCAGGCAGGAACAGACACTCTCACAGGAGGTAAGTAAGAAGTCATTAAGAAGAAGAAAATACAAGGTTAAGGAAACAACTAAATATACAGAGGAAAGTAAACCTTCACGCTAACCGAGTAAAAACAACAAACCAAATCCAAACCACCACATTTTCATGGAAGTGCTGCTAACCCAGCCAACCTTACCTGTATAAATAAAGCTTAAATATGGCTCTGTGTGTGTGTGTGTGTGTGTGTGTGTGTGTGTGTGTGTGTGTGTGTGTGTGTGTGTGTGTGTGTGTGTGTGTGTGTGTGTGTGTGTGTGTGTGTGTGTGTGTGTAAAAGTTAACTAGAAAGTCTGCATAGGCACACGATGTGGATGAATACAAAAAGAAAAACTAAAATATGGTACAGAAAGAAAAGAAAGAAAGAAAATTTGCACTACATCACCATTCCAGGTTTGAGGTACCCTCCTGATGTGGGCCCTGGGAACTAACAGGGTTGCACTTATACGGCATAGTTCAAATCAGGACAAGACACACACGTGTGCACATGCAGCGTACAGACAGTATCCACTGAGAGTATGCCGCTCAAGTCCTGTTTTATGGAAAGCAGTAAAAGGCCAGTTATCCTAAAAATGGCACAAGCTGGAGCTGAATGCTATATCTAGTTTGCCAGGATGGATGGCAGCTACTGAAGGGAGTCTGTTACAGTAGCTCTCAGACTGGACTGATGCATATGCCCTTCAAATTAAAACCATATGAAGACTAATGGAATAAGCCTGACCTAGATTGCACAGAAACTGTGAAAGAAAATTACCCATGGCAATTACATGCAGTTGGAGAAACTGTAGTTAGGACAAGCACACAAATTAAAGAAGCATGAATTTGTGGGAAATTGCACTATTATTCTGAGAATGATAACCCACTGTATTTAGTCTAGAACAAAAATACCATTTTACGGTATGATGCACTGACGAGGCCTGCCTTTGGGATGCATGGGCATTGTGAAGACACAGATAAGAATTAACAAAGATTTACTACATGGGTTCACAACTTACCTACAGAACATACACACAGCAACACCACTGAAAAAGTCAAGTATAGTATTTGCAACCTCTAAGAGCCAAATCTCTTGAAGCCTGTAATTTTCAAACCACACGTGCTGAAACAGGGGCAGGACGTGGATTGTCCCTCTCTGCACTACTCCTCTCGTACATAAATGAACACTGCCATTGGTGGTGACAGTAATGCGATGTGCTGCAAGTGTATTTTTCAAAATCAAAACACATTTTCTGTTCCTAAAATACTTCCTGCTGAAAGATTTTGACCTCCCGCCCATCACAGTTACAGGAGGAGAAAGGAGGTGAAAGGAATGACTCCCTTGCGTGGAGAATGTTTTGAGAAATTTCCCAAAAGACTCTCATAAAACAGTGCACTGCTCCAGAGGTATGTGGAAAACAGCTTTGGATTTGACCTACACAAGGAAATTTCCCTTGGAGAAATTTTGGTGGTTTGTCCACAGTATGTTCCAGCGTAAATTATACACTAATATATCTCTGATGAATGCTTTGGGGGCTAAAAAGAGATTTCTACACTCTAGCTTTGCTGGGTGGGAATCTGTTAAGTCTTTACCCTTTTGCAAAAGGCATTGCCAGATGTAAAACTGAAAAATAAAGACCATAAACAGTGATAAAGGGCATGTAAAATTAACAGGCAGTAAATTCACAAGCTATGAAAATATAATACACAAGCCAAGAGTGAAGTGAAGTGAAAGAAAGAGCAACCAGAACAAACAATGAAAAGACAGAAGAAACTCCAAAGGCTGAAAATAGGAAGGGTGAAAACAGGAAGTTCAGTCATGAACACATGATACACAAACTCTGCACTAAAGAATTTGACACAGGCATTCAGATATATACCTTCATAGCAGTAATACTCTTGATGCACCTTTTGACCTGAACAAATTGTAAATTAAATTAGCAGTGATTAATCTGGTACCTTCCTTGTATTGGTGTCAGTAGGTTCTTGCAGGTCAAACAAATCTATGGCTCCATGTTGTGTGGTGCTGTGATAAAGTATTCAGGTTCCATCTTCTTGACTGGAATCTTAGACATTGCTTTCTTTTTCTCCTTTCTATTTTGACTAAATTTAATATGTGATAGATGTTTCAAAGTCCTCATTTTTTCTTTCTTCCATTATTATCAGATAATGTAAGCATTTTTTTCATCACATGATGTCACATATATGACATATCTTAGCCATTATTGGACTTAAAACATTAGCTCATTTATGTATGATTGAATCTTTATGTTGAGTTTTTATACACCACAGACCAGAGCAGCTATCTTTTCCAGCTGCTGTAATTTTATTTTATTTTTTTTGTTTTTTATTTATTTATGTATTTTTTGTTTGTTTTTTTGTCTTTCTCTCTCTTTCTATCTTTCTTTCTTGCTTTCTTTCTTTCTACTCACAATCACATCGACCCCCAAGTTCTCACGTTGCCCTCATACGCTTCATGGCACTACAGACCAATAATGAACACATTTGTTTTTTCACAGCAAATATGCCTCCTTCCGTTTTTGTTGCTCACACTTAATAATTTAACATAACAAACTTGTGAAGGTCCACACAGATTTAGTGCGTGTGCATGGAAGTGAATGTAAGAACAATCCAGCTGAGCTGTGCTAAGCACTGCAATGGATCTCTGTTTTTCAACTCATGGTTTAGTCTTATGTACAAAATGACACTGACATTCAGAGCAGCATGCCCTCATGCACCACCTGAGGGATGGGAGAGTTGATGTTTACTTACCACTGTGTTAATGCTTGATCTTCAGACAAGGAGGCTGCAGTTTAATGGATGATGATGATGGATTGGCTTTACATAACACTTTCTTCGAGGGCTGAACTTAATGCACTTAAACTGAATCATTATATATTCCCTCCACAGTCACACCGGTGGGGGTAAACCACCTTCATAGCCAGCTGCCCTGGGGCAGACTGATGGAAATGTTGCTGCCAATCTGCCAATCAGTTGTCGAACGCCCAGCTCTACCTCGACACAAACTTTGTCAGTACTCGGTAAGTAATTGAAATATTTATCTAATGACTTTTTTAAACACAGGTTACAAAGTGATTTACTTTTTTTTTTAAAAAGCTAACAAATGCACAATGTACCTCTACAACATGTTCAATGTGCACACAAATGCAGTGCATATAGACTCCATACAAACAAGAATACACCACTATTCTGTTTAGTTGTAGTCAGGTGATGTTAAAGGCCCATCACTGCTGCTGCCAGTAGCTCTGAAAGGTAGGCAGGGGCAAAGCTATGAAGTGCCTCATTAGTAACTCAAAGGATCTGAAGATCAATCATTAACTTGACAGGTTGCCAATGCTGTGGGTCTATAAAGGCACTAATGTGTGTTCTCTGGTTTTTCTCAGGTAGTTAGAGTTTAGACTGGCTGACCAACAATTCATCTACAGATTTTCAAATTTACTTTGCAAATTTAAAGGTATACCATGCATGATTTCTATTGTTATTGTTGTTGTTTGTAATTAGACCAGTGATTCTGAGGATAACCGATGGCTAAGTCCCACTTTTTAGATTGTCAAAATAGCTATTCATGCAAAACTTGACAACCTGGGAAGGAGTTGTAACAATCAATCATCTTTATCCAGAATTTTTGGCTCTCATCTTAAACAAAACAACACATGAACAAAATAGAGTGTGGGATCTTTGCAGCCACTGCCACCCACTTCTTGTGGTTTATAAGTGATGATTGTTTGCAATGTCAAGTCAATGAATAGAGCCCCTTTTGTATTTTCTTACCTACAGCATGTAACTATGACACTCTCACAACATATAAAACATTCATTTGCATTGGCATCAGAAAGAAACACTTTGTTTAATTTCTATTTTTTTAAAATGATGAGATAAGGAATGAACAGAAATGAGATACGCTTTTAAAGCAACTCATATTCCAATTTGACTTGACACACTTCGTTTTGTAATGAACCCTTCAAAACCTACCACTTTCTTTCCAATTTTCAAGCATGGATGGAGAGGATGTCTGTAGGATTGTCCATTTTAAAAATTAAGGGTTCTGTATTTTCTGAGCAAATAACTGTAAGTACCATAATTACAGTGTAGCTGCAGTTATGAACTGAACCATCAAGGCAAATGTGGAATTAATTGAATACAGTGTGCCAGGAGAAAACATTTAGTTCCTTTTAACTCTTCGATGTATTTATACGATGTGAATTTTGCTAAACCATGCTTGTGTAAATGTTAATATACTCAACTACACTCAGCCAAGAGAGAAATAAATGTTCTTTTGATGGTATTTTCTTCATCGTATTCATGTCATTTGGTTCTTCCAGGTATTGGCTCCACAGAAGGATTAAATGGACGGATGCCTCCAATTTCTGGATGAAGGAACATGGAGTCAATATGTCTTAACCTCCATCACAGTCTTCTAGGGATCACCTGTTTTATCGATTTGTATTCACTACCTTCATTCTCCACTGTACACTCTACTTGCTCTTCAGGCCAGGTTACCATGTTCCAGCAGGGTCTGTCATTATTTCCCATGGAAAGTCACGGTAATAACTAATCCATAAATGGCACAGGGAAAAGATGGAGCCTTTCTAAACCCTCAAAGATGGCACACTCTACTCCATTTGAAAACTTTGTGCCAAATGGATGCATGTGAGGAAATGACAGGAACAATCCATTTAGTCAGAAACAAATTTAACTCACATGTTTGGTGGTGCACTTGTAATGTACTATGTTTGTCCAGTGACTATGAAACATGTCACTAGAAACTGAATGATTAACAAAGTGTCTTTGGGTGAAGACAAGCGGAAGAATAAGCCCCTAAAAAAGCCATGACAGATCCAGGTCCCGGCGCTCAATGTGGTTTGAAATGTGTGGGTGTTTGGGTAGATTTACGGCAACAAAAAAAACCCAAACAGAAACTTTCTTGCTGGGAGTGCGCTTCAGTCCGGATTCCTAGAGAAGTGGCATCATTGAAAGGCGATAGCGCCATCTAGTGGTGGACTCTAGAAAGACACATGTTAGCGCCTGTTAAAGCGCATTCATGTGACAAGATTGTACCTGTACAAAAATAACCTCCTAATAAACTAAATATCAAGCTGTACGAACGGAGAATGAATTTCAGAAATAAAATAACAACTTATTCAAATGGATAATTTGGTAGTTCATCGATTATTTAGTCATATAGTAAGTACTGCGGATTAGCTGTCGAAAGTAGCGTTAATTAGCCTGATTGTCTTTGTCATTGAAGTCCAAAGCCATGAGCCGACTGCGTGTGACGTGCACGCGCGACACAGAGGAGAAAATTTGCGCATGCGCATTGCCAACCGCCTTCTCCGTGACCAGGGAGCTCGGAGGAAGATGATGAGGCTGAGCAGAACGGACTGAATGCATAATTGGCCCATGTTAGTCATAGATTTTCACTTGCCTTGTCCAGTTTCTTGCCAAATTGCTGCTTAATGTCGACCTGCGTCTGGTGCAGTGTTGATACCGGTAAGCAATAACGGCGAGCGACGACTGAAGCAGTAACTGAAAGGAGGTGGGCATCAAAATAGCACCGGATGTCATTACACGCTCCTAAATATCGAGGACGTAAGTAACTCCTTTTTCAACATTGAGCGCGTTCTTTAATATCGTAAATGGGTTTCGAGCATAGGAAGTGCTTTTAAACCACTGGCCTTAGAAAGAGACAGTTCCCCTGTCATTTTTGGGAGTAATTAAGCAGCCCGGTTTGAGAAGAGCCCAGCCCTTCGGTAAAAACGTTTTTTTTTTGTTTTATTTACTGTATATAATGTAAATTTGACAGTGCGATTTTCATAATCTTATTCTCGCTCTTCCAGATTTCACCCACCCACCTGTTAATCCCACATTTGAATTAAACGAGACTATATTTGATGTAGTGTTTGAGAAAGATACACCTGGTTAATTTAATTTAGACCCATCTGTAAACTATTTTATTGTTATGTTAACATAAAAATGCAATATATATTTATATTCTTTTTCTAACAATAAAATGTATAGTCTCCATTTCCTTAATGGTCGTGGTTTGCCATTGGATATTTGTGTAGATAACCATCGAAGCTTTGTGGCTCGTTTGTACTTAGGCCTCCATCTAAGCTCGTTGATCAATTGAATTTAAGCCTCTTGAGCGGTCCGAGCGAAACCTGCTGACACATGCGCCCGTGTCTTTTTGTGCGCACACAAACCGGGTTAACCCCGATGTCTCATCTCCCTCCGCAACTCACTGTGAGCAAAACTAAATCCTTAAAAATGAAACATTTGCAAATCATCTTTAACGCTCACACCCATGTGCAGTAATATTCTAAATAATTAGCATTTAACTTTCAGCATGCAGTGGACAGTAGTCCACCGTAATTACTTATTTATAGAGCATCTGAGCTGAGGCATTGGATTAATTATAGATTATACAGAGACATTCTCTGGTGATTTCGACTTGTTTATTATATGAATTAATGATGCACACATGTCTGTCTCTTCATGAGCTATGTCCACGTATTGATGACTTTTTGTTATTTATGTCATAGTGGTCCTGTTAAGGTAAAGATAAAGATGATAGAATTGGTCAATGGACAGAAATAAATAAATATACATACAGCATCTTCAAGAGTGAGACTAGTCTACGACTCAGAAGAAGAGGTATTACCCTATAGCTTTCATCCTACAATTATGTCAACCTGTTGTGACAGACCAGCAGTCATAAGAATCAATAGAAAGTGCATTAACATCCAGTGGAGGATACTGTTACCATGCAGTTTAAAATCATGTCTAATGGGCCTGACGTGCCCTTTCAGGTCATTTACAGGGATGCTGAAAACAGTGTAATAGCAAAAAGTTTGTTCCTGCATTTCAGATGTGCTGCATGTGTGAATAAATAAATTGTAAGCAAGCTACCGGCATATCAGAGGAATATTTGAGTGTGTTTGTCTAAACACAGAATATCAAATATTATGCTTTACTGCTGACATACTGCTGTCACTGTAGGACTTGTATTTGAATTTGGGTGACTTCTACTGACCTGGTTTCTCTTTCCATCAGTGTAATCAAGACCAGAGGCAGAGCCATGGAGGTTGTTACACATTTTGTGAATGACACAGTAGAGTTTTACAAATGGAGCCTTACTATAGCAGGTAAGCTTTTCCTTCAAGTCCAATTGACTTCAAACAACATTAAGATTAGAATGACGTGTTTCTTCATCACATAGGAGCCCTATCAGATAAATGTCTTATTCATGTTCCCTTTTTACCGTATATGATCAGAAATCAGGTTTACTCATTACCTTTTAGAATGAGAAGAGCACATAGAAAAGACATTTTCACATTTTAAACAAGTGTCTAAATGTTATCTTCTCAGAAGTGTCACCAAAGCTCATCTTTGTTGATAATTATATTGTGGGCATTTATTGCAAATTATGTGAACGAGTAACTTCATAGCAAAGTCTGTCACATCAAAATCCATTTCATTTCCTTCAGACAAGCGGGTGGAGAACTGGCCGTTGATGTCATCTCCCCTCCCCACTCTGGCCATCAGCTGCCTGTACCTGCTCTTCCTGTGGGCGGGGCCTAGATACATGCAGGACCGCCAGCCCTACACGCTCAGGAAGACTCTGATCGTCTACAACTTCAGCATGGTGGTACTCAATTTCTACATCGCCAAAGAGGTAAGGGCTGATGCTCAAAGGGATGATGTGAGAACTACAAAATAACAGTCTCACAAGGAAGAAGTTATGAATGACAGTGAATCTGTGCGCACAGAAATGTTGCATACAGTGCGCCCTTGTTCTTCACGGCTAATGCGTTCCAGGAACCACACACGATTAACGAATTCCGCGATAGAGCAACAAACTATTTATCTTATTATTTACAGTTATTTAAACGTTTATGAACCCTCCCCATACTGATATTAAACCACCTTCTATCTGTAGTACCTTTTCCCATATTCTTATCGACTGTATAAAGCACTTTTGTGTCTCACGTAAGTCTGATACTCACGGAATCAAGTGCACTTCCGGATGCCGTTAGCCAATAGAATGTGCGTACGGTATCATGTGACTGCCTACCAAAAATTTGCGATAAGGTGAAGTCGCGATCTTTGATGCGCGAATGCGCGGGGACACACTGTACGTTACAAACAGACTAAGAACACGATAATAAAACAAGTGTTCTTAGAATCTGTAGATCTAAAAGATTACAGGTATAAAACTAAATGCATCACAGAACACTTGGTTATAGAGGCTGTTGTCAATTATCCAAGTTTCATCTAGCTCCTAGCTTGCTGTGAGCTACACTGATCATACATTTTCTGAAGAAAAGATAACAAGGTTAGTGGAGAGAAAATTACACTGAAGACTGTGACAAATGTATTATTTGATTTATAGAGACGAGACTCTTAATTAAATTACTGAACATGAGCACCAAGTCTAGAGTGTGTTTTATATCAGCTTAGCTATTAGTCAGTGATTGTGCATGAGATTTATTTTGAACAGCAGTCTGACTGAGGACAGCCAGCATTCACACACTGATGTTCATGCAGTGGTGGTATTTTTACCATCTGATCTTTAGGAATGGTAACCATTCACACCATCACACACACACACACACACACACACACACACACACACACACACACACACACACACACACACACACACCACCCACCAGTGGAACAGCCACTGGGAGCGATTTGGGGTTCAGTGTCATGCCCATAGATAATTTGACATTTGGGCCACAGGCTGGATTGAACCACAAACCTCTAGTAAGTAGACGCCCGGCCTGTTACTGATCCCCCGCCGCCTCTGACTTCAGGAACGTCATAACTTCCTTCTGGGCCTCTTTGTGACTTTGGCTTCTCTCCTCTCCTCAGCTGCTAATAGGCTCTAGAGCAGCAGGGTACAGCTACCTCTGTCAGCCTGTCAACTACTCCAATGATGTCAATGAAGTCAGGGTAAGTTCCCCTCAACACAAATGTCACAAAAAACACATCTGCGCCAGTCCCACACCAGCGGATGGTTTCACACACATTTGTGCTGCTTCCAGACAAGCCATTTATTTCAGTTTGGATTAAAGGACAGAAACAGAGAGGTAAATATTTATACCTCCAGTGACGTCAGGACTAACAGGGTGTGGCCTGCCCTCAGATAGGCAGAACTGGTTGATCTCACCACCACAACCCTCCACCCCCATCTCCACTTTCTAGCAGTGCTCTTTCATGTTGGCGTGATGCCACAATGCTGCGGTTAGAGAAAAACCATGTGTACTATAGGCAGGTGTATGTGGCCAATGATTAGTTGTGATTACTTTATTGTTGTGGTGCTTCTAATCATTAATGCATCTAGAGTGACTTTTCTTTTCATGAATCCTTACGGGAAATTATAATAATTACAACTACATCTGAAATGAGGCAATATACTGTCACACATCATGCTGTTACACACACAGCAGTCTGAGGTCCCCCTTAGTGAGATGCTGTGAGTCACGACACACTGTTTTATGTCTCCAGATAGCATCTGCTCTCTGGTGGTACTACATCTCCAAAGGAGTGGAGTTCTTGGACACAGTGTTTTTCATCTTGAGGAAGAAGTTCAATCAGGTCAGCTTCCTCCACGTCTACCATCACTGCACCATGTTCATCCTCTGGTGGATTGGCATCAAATGGGTCCCCGGGGGACAATGTAAGTAAGAAGATCCCTTTTATGGTATCCGGCTACAAGTACCATTAGATCTGATACAAATCAACCCCTTTTATGTTTCTACAGCGTCCTTTGGTGCAACAATCAACTCCTCCATCCACGTACTGATGTACGGTTACTATGGCCTGGCAGCTTTGGGTCCTCAAATGCAAAAGTACCTCTGGTGGAAGAAATACCTCACCATTATTCAGATGGTGGGTATCACTGGCAGGATATAATTATGCGCGAGTGTGTGTGTGTGTGTGTGTGTGTGTGTGTGTGTGTGTGTGTGTGTGTGTGTGTGTGTGTGTGTGTGTGTGTGTGTGTGTGTGTGTGTGTGCGTACGTACGTGCCTGTGTGATCTGTCGGTAAATGAAAATAAAAAGTAATTCCCACCTAAACAAACTGTATTTTATCCAGATTTTACATCTGGTCAAAACAGTGAAACAATTTAAAGCTCTAGATGAAGACTGGTGAGGGGTCTGTCTGTCTGTCAGTGTCAATATTATAAAATGTTGTTTGCTGTGAACAAATTATACCAATGTTTGATTCAGAGATGCAAATGTTTCTCTCCATGCCAGGTCCCAGATACAGGAGTATCTACAGTATACAAGTGTTTTTATAGTACACTGCATAGAAAAT
Organism: Antennarius striatus; assembly: GCF_040054535.1. NCBI lineage: Eukaryota > Metazoa > Chordata > Actinopteri > Lophiiformes > Antennariidae > Antennarius > Antennarius striatus. The sequence goes on along the minus strand of NC_090794.1, from coordinate 11,460,768 downwards.
AGTTTTGCATTTGTTTACATTTTTTGTATGTATTAAATTTTTTTTTAAATGATTTATCTCTTTGTTTGTGTGTTATCATTCAGATCCAGTTCCACGTCACCATCGGCCACGCCGGCCACTCCCTCTACACAGGCTGCCCGTTCCCTGCCTGGATGCAGTGGGCTCTGATTGGCTATGCTGTAACCTTCATCATCCTCTTCGCCAACTTCTACTATCACGCTTATCGACGCAAACCTTACTCCATTCAGAAGGCCAAGCCTGTCGCCAACGGAAACTCCATGGTAACTAACGGTCATAGCAAAGTGGAGGAAGAGGAGGATAACGGGAAGAGGCAGAAGAAAGGAAGAGCCAAAAGGGAGTAAATGGGGAAGATAGGTAACTTGGTGATGAACAGAAAGGCGAGAGAGGGAGGGGAGGGATCAGATAAACAAGTTCAAAGCAGAAGGGCTGCATCATCCCTGCAGGTCATGTAGAAGAATGTGATTTGTGACCACCTGAGAGGTAAAATTGTAGGAATGTGTATTTGTGGATGTGTCTGTAAGGGATCTGGACGTGGATGGAAGAGAGGGGTGTTTTTTCTTTTTTGCTGATGATGGAGGCTCAGCTCTCTCCTGTCTGGACCGCAGTGAGACCAAAAAATTACAAGACCTACAAACTGCCCAACATCCACAAACTGGTCAACCAAAAATCTACTTTTTTTTACTCTGGATTCTGGTATTGTAACTGAAAGCTTGAATAGTATTTAATATGCACATTTATTTTCTAGCACTCTAAAAGAGATTTAAATAATTTAATTATTACCAAAAAAGAATATGCAGAACACATTTATACCAAAGGGGGTTTTTGGTTCGGGGGAGATGTCCATATTTAGAAAATGAGAAATCCCAAAATATCATTATTGTCACTGCCATTCATCATCAATCAAACGATCAATCAAATCCATTGTGGCATGGACTTTCTCTGCTGCATTTACAGAATGAAATTATCTTTGTGTTCATTGTACAGTAAACCACTATGGGAAAGGTCTAGTTTCTTGTAGCTCTTTTGCAAATGTGTGGGTATGTATGTCATATTTTTGTGGGTCCTCATTTATTTCTTTTTGCTGTGCGATGTAGCTGAGGTGCAAGAATAAGAGTGTGAAGTTCAGCTCATTTTTGTCTCACTGCCATGTAGGACTGAAGGGAAGTTTATCCTGAAAATAGCTTCTTCTTTTTTTTAAGAAAACAAATCATTTCCTTGTCTCATTAAAAATGAAAGCGACACAGCTTCTGGCTACACATGTAAGTGAAATAAAGACAATCTCAACACCCAATAGTCTACTTGTGTGTGTCTGTTTGACTTATGGCGTGAACATGTCCACACAGTTTTAAATCAAATATTTGAATCTGTCTGTGATCACTTTCTGGTTCCCACATTCCCTATTTCCTTTTCTCATTTTTCTTGCGTGTCTCAGTCTCTTCCATCCCAGTAGGTGTAGGGTTGAGGTGGTAGTAATAGGTGTATGACAAGCAGAGGAAGGCTGTGTCTTTGCCCTGTCCAGACAGATCTGCCCTAATCTTTGGGGTTAAATTGGCTTTAGCTGCAAAAGAGCTTATTTCCACGTCACTCCATGAGTTATTGAGGAAAGCAGGTCACTGGAAGAGAAGCCCTGGCTAATCTGCCATCAGGTCGTGTCTGCAAAAAAACCATACATTTTAATAATATTTGGCTTTCATACTATACATTTATTTTATAAAAAAGAAAACAAGGCTGTAAATCTAAATTCCTGTTTTATAACATCCCTCACATCAGCATTCATTTGCACATGTTCATTTCTTCATTAGCCTAAAACACTAATATCCCATTTTCTCTGAGCACACTTGTGACTACTCTATTGGTACACATTAAATTATTCATCAACTGTCATGCTGTCATCCCCACTGTTGATTCTCACACTTAAAACCTCAGAGTTCTTTTCATCCATTTTGCCAACCTGATATCCATGCTGTCCTTTGCAGTCTTACATTTATTCTGAGGCATCGCCACTGTCTTTTTGTATATACAGCATCAGGGTGGAGATGGGAGGAAATCTAATACATGAATGATAGACTGGATGGGATGATGATGTCCTCCATGGGGACACAGAGGGATCTAAGCCAGCGACTAAGAGGATTGCAGAAGGGCCGAGGCTTTTCTATCAAAGGCATTTAACAGGTCACTATAACCTGCACCCCTGCTACTGCAGGAATGCATAACCACATACCTGCCATACCATACCTAAACCACACACACATACACCTGCATGCACACGCAGATCCCTGTATGCACACACAGATACCTGTATGAATACACAGATCCCCGCATGCACACGCATGGAAATTCAGCCAGTTTGCTCAGATTTATTTGCACAGACCTTTAAAACATGCACATTGTTGTAAAGTTGATGAAACCCTACATACATGTCCCTTAACACTAACTATCCAGTGCTTGGTTTCCTTAAACGTTAGGGTTCTCCTACCTGGTAATGTGGTGCAATTAAATATAGTCTAATTAGTTGGTTGATGGTTAAGCAGTCACCCAGAGGGTCAGTGTGTGTGTGTGTGTGTGTGTGTGTGTGTGTGTGTGTGTGTGTGTGTGTGTGTGTGTGTGTGTGTGTGTGTGTGTGTGTGTGTGTGTGTGTGTGTGTGTGTGTGTGTGTGTGTGTGTGTGTGTGTGGCGGTGGGGTCAGTCTGAGAGGTTAAACCTGTGCAAACCCGAACAGCTACTCAATGATCTCATTAGAAATAATATGACTAAGGAGCTCATTCGTGCCGCACCAAGTGGAAAAACTTCACGTTTTACTGCCCCTCCGTTTGTGCGCTGCATATAACTTCAGCACTTGCAGCTGACAGTTTGGTGTGGGCGTAGCGCCCCCTGCCGGGATTGTATTACATGGCATATTATAGGGGGAGGGAGATGTCATACAGGGATTTAAAGTCTACGTGGATGTTTAAGACATTTGTCTATTGCAAATAACGAGTCATAGTTTCTATTTGTTAACTTTTCCATGTTTATCTTAATTTAATGGGGGAAAAACAATAAAAATCCAACAAAACCAACATCAAATTATAAGCATCATAAATTTCTCAAGTGACATAAATGGTGTAGAACATTTACAACAGTCATTTGTGATCCTCCTCCTCCTCCTCCTCCTCCTCCTCCTCCTCCTCATGGACTGGCAATCTTACAGATATTATTTTCCCTCCAATCTATCCACATTTTTATAAGGGTGAGTTAGTTTTAACAAGGGAGTGGATATTAACTGTTACTGAAGTGGGATAAAGGTGTTGTGGTTATTTCTCTAAAAGGTGTCTCTATAGTCTGACCAAAACGTGTTAATGATATTAAAAACCCTGCCCTAAACAAAGATCTGCAAACAAACTTTAAACAATGTAAATGCACAAATGGGTGGTGCATCTGTGGAATATTAATCACATAAAGTTGTCAGAATCTGATAAAAAGAACAACCTTGGGTCCATGCCATGCCACAAACTCTACACGCGACCAATCCCTGTGATTCAGCCCAGATTGGAGGCTTACTCCATGTTCCTGAAAGTATCTTTATTTCACATAAATCTGTGAGAAACTTTGTTAATAATGGTCGACTCTCAGCCCAATCTGAGGTATAATTGGGTTCATTACTTAGGCATCACAAAGTGTGGGATACAAATGATATCTCCAAGAGGAGTTAGTCCAGCTCTGGGTAACAATAATGTTAAATTACTGAAGAGAAAGTTCCAGCATTGGGGTCCCCCCCCCCCCCTTTTGTTACAAGACTACAAACATCTGCTTGACATTGTAAAGGTTATGTGACGGACTTCGGGAGCACTAGGACCCACTCTTCCACGGCCATGCCAGGACTTTGAGAGTCAGGAGGGGGAGATAAAGTGATGGGTGGATGTCCTCCGTCATGTGATCAGTGCCCCTGCAGCGGGGGTGCCATGTGTCAGCTGACTGTGGAGTGGTAAGAATTCCTCTATTTGTAGTTTATTCTTGGCTGTCTGTCTTTTAAGGGTCCAGCAGAACTTTTCATGGGTGGTGACCCATGTAAAGATTGTGTTCTTGACATCTGAGGTCCCAGTGGGGGGCATCTCCTAAATTTAATCATGGATGGAAGTTAAATATTGTCTAAACTAGAATGTGCTTTGTTATTAAATCATCTCGTAATAAATAATTATATATAACAGCCTGATATTGGATTTTATTATCAGAAAATGAAGTCTACCGCCTGCGGCGCTGCAGCCCCCTCCTCTGCATCAGCACCATCAGCAGATCACAGTGGAGGAAGGAGGAGGCAGCACCGGGCTCCCCAGGAAGGAACAACAAAACCAGCTCCTGGACACCCAGACAGGACCGGGCTTCATCCTCACGCCGGGAGGAGGAAAGCGTTCCCGGGGAGGGAGAGCCTGCGCTCCGCCGACGGAAGGGAGAGGGAGCCCGAGAGCCGCGGAGGAGCAGCTGTTCGCCCGGGCGGTGCTGAAGCTGATGTCGACACAGCGAACAGGGCGGATGCCGGGGAAGACCTGACAGATTCATCAGCACCAACACGTCGATCGCTTTTACGCCTGCCCTGCATCAGCGGACAAGCCTCCGTATTTTCGCTGCCCGGCAGAGCCTCGTCCTCGGGTTCCGTGGAGGAGCGCGCAAGGACCGCCGGAGAGGAGGGCGGACGCAAGGAGACAAGCGGCGTCTCTCTGGGCTGCAGTGCGGGCCTCGGTGCGGGTTTGTGGAGAGGGGGATGCTTGCAGGCTGAATTGATCCACTTCCATCTGCAGAAAAGACTCAGAAGACGCGGCGCGAAGATGCAAACAGAGACGGAAGGTTTGGGCGCAGAGGAGGCCGCCATGGAGGAGCCGGAGCCGGCTGCCGAGGCCACAGAGGCGGTGCCCGTGGAGCTGCAGGAGGACCAGGCCCTGGAGGACGAGGTGGAGAGACTGCTGGAGGAAAATGAGGATCTCAAGGTTTGTTTGTTTATTTAGTATGGAGGTGGAGATAAAAACACAAGTGTCACCTCATCAGACTCGTAGGGCACATGGATACTGCAGAAGAGGCTTGTCTGTGTTTAAAGGCCCATAACGCCACCTCACTGAATCATAATCTGCAAAGTCATTCTGACTGAAAGCTAGATTAATAAACTTAACTTGATTTCACATTACAACAAAACTAGCAAACCTAAATAAATACTGGCTTACATACGACTAATTGGTTATTGATCACACTGGTGTTGATTTGTTAGGGTCAATCATATCCTGATACATGATGCGAAACGATCAATAGAGGAGATTTGCATGTTGACTTTTGAAGGAAATATCTATAGGGTAAAGCATTGAATAAAAACACATCCATGAAGTTTAAGATCAAGTCCAAAACATCAATTTCTCTTGAAGCCCATAATGAAAGCAGAGATTATTCAGAATTGCCTCATGAATGAAAACATCTCTACTGTCACTAGTGTGAGATTGAGGAGATGAGGACTGAGATGGACGAGATGCGAGACACATTCTATGAAGAGGACACATGCCAGCTGCAGGAGATGAGGCGAGAGCTGGAGAGGGCCAATAAGAACTGCCGGATCCTGCAGTATCGTCTGAGGAAGGCGGAGAGGAAGAGGATGCGTTACGCCCAGACAGGGGAGATTGATGAGGAGCTGCTCAGGAGTCTGGAGCAGGACCTGAAGGTAGCGAGCGGAGCAGAGGATGTTCTGTCTGGGTGTGGTTTCCAGGACATCTGTTTCTGTCATGAATGTTTGTGTAAGCTTTCACTGCAACAAGTGAAAAAAATGTCCAAAGAGATCAGGTTGCATCTTTAAAAATGTTACAATGAGGTGTTTAGCTTTGAAAAGGTATGAAATGCCTGAAGATTGTAAGAAATATTTCAAATAAAACATAAAAATATCTCATTATGAACTAAATTTTATTTCTAAATATAATGACGTCATGCTATAACCCCTGTAGGTTGCAAAAGATGTTTCTGTGAGGCTCCACCACGAGCTGGAAAAGGTGGAGGAGAAACGCACAAAGACGGAGGAAGAGAATGAAAAACTGAGACAGAAACTAATCGAGGTGGAGGTGACCAAACAAGCCCTGCAGAACGAACTCGACAAAACCAAAGAGGTGCGTCTGACTTAAATCCATCAGTGAGATCGTTCAATTTAATGTTAAGCTTAACCAATACGAGCTGGAATTTCTGTTCATGTCTATACTGTCAATACTTTGTTTCATTTCACAGTATAATATTACATTATCATAAAATCAATATTTTATGATAACTTCAATGAGCCCAGCTACTCCTCAAATGAAGCTCTAAACACGATATTTTCATTGAAAAATATAAAATTCTAACATTCATTTTTTTTCAATTTGTTGCCATCTGACAGTCTCAAAAGAGAAAAGGAAGCAAGGAAACCCAGAAGACAGACAGGAAATCAGCACAGACGCCCACAGAGGTGAGACGACCTCATGAGCAAATCATTTTCTGGCACTTTTTCTTTTCTTACCAAATTCAGGCAATCATCAGGAAGTTTCTTACTACACAACATCTGCTGTTCTGTATTCTCTCCAGTGTGTGTGTGTGTGTGTGTGTGTGTGTGTGTGTGTGTCGTTTTCAAAGATGACCTCTTGCTTTCTGCATGTTTCCTCAATAGTGTGTATAATTCCATACATCAATAAGGATCTTCACCTCAGGCTACAGAGGGCCGAAAACAAGAGTTCAGTCGACAGAAAAGGAAAACTGAGAGTTTGCAGAGCTCCTTGGGCACAGCAGACATTAAAGCTCATCTGTAAAATCTGAAGTAACTTGTAGCGCTACCGTTTAAATGTAATCAGCATTTAGTGGTCTATTGTCTGTATGCTCTAGGAGGACAATGAAGACCTTAAGTGCCAGCTTGCTTTCGTCAAAGAGGAGGCAGTGCTCATGAGAAAGAAGACAGCCAAGATCGACAAGGAGAAGGACCGTCTGGAGCAAGAGCTGCAGAAGTACCGCTCTTTCTACGGTGACCTGGATAGCACCCACCCTAAAGGAGAGGCTGGGGGTCCACCCACCACCCGGGAGTCAGAGCTGAAGCTGAGGCTTCGCCTTGTGGAGGAGGAAGCCAACATCCTGGGGAGGAAAATAGTTGAGCTGGAGGTAAGAGCTGATCACGTTACACGTGTCACAGGAGGGAACGACGTCTTAGTGGGAATCATGTATTTCTTTCCAACTCACAGGTTGAAAACCGTGGCCTGAGAGCTGAGCTGGACGACCTCCGTGGTGAAGGCGAGGGCGCCGGGAGCTCTGGGTGTGGAGCCGCGGGCGGGCCGGGCGGCGGGCGAGCCCTCGCCGACGATCTGACTGAGCTGCGACAGCAGCTGCAGCTGGTGGAGGACGAGGCGGAGCTGCTGAGGAGGAACCTCGCCGACGCAGAAGAGCAAAACAAGAGAGTGACCGGAGAGCTGAACAAGTTACGGTTCAAAGCCGGGACCCACGATGGAGGAGCCAGGCATGGGGGAGGAGCAGGAGGCACCGGCGCTGATGGAGCCAAGACAGAGGCGCTGCAGGAGGAGCTCAAGGCAGCGAGGCTTCAGATTAATGACCTCAGTGGAAAGGTGTTACACCACAGACATGAACTCAGTACAGTTCTGTGTTCATGAAAGCATCACATATAGACCTCATTTCATGGGTTCCATCTAATGAATCTAAATTACTGTCTTTCCGTTTCTTTCCGTGTCTCCAGGTGATGCAGCTGCAGTACGAGAACCGCGTTCTCCTCTCCAACATGCAGCGTTACGACCTGGCCTCCCATCTCTCCCTGCGGCCCAGCCCGCGGGACAGCGACGCCGAGAGCGACGCCGGCGGAGCGACGAGCGGTCGCCGCGAGAGCGACGAAGACTCCACGTCCTCTCGTCTCCTCCCGCCCCACCGCAAACGTGAGGGACCGATCGGCGGCGAGAGCGACTCGGATGAAGTCAGGAACAATAACGGCAGCAGCCGTTGCCTGACCCCCACACGGAGCCTCTATACCCCCACGGGGCCCGAGGGGGCCGCATCATCTCCCTCCGCTTTGGCTCGCTTTCTGCCGAGCGGGCGGTGCAGCCTGCGCGAGAGGCAGCAAATGATCGACATCCGAGTGGAAGCGGAGAGGCTGGTCAGGACCATCGACCGGCTCATCGCCGACACGGCCGCCGTCATCACGGAGGCCAGGGTCTACGTCTCCAACGGCGATCTGATGTTCGGGAGAGGAGGAGAGGAGGGAGGAGAGGATGATGGGAGCAGAATCAGGGAACACGAGCTGCTGTATCGCATTAACGCTCAGATGAAGGCCTTCCGGAAAGAACTGCAGGCCTTCATAGACAGACTGGAGGTGCCGAGGCTGGAAGACAGGGAGACGGAGGAGCCGCTGTCGGTGAGACGGAGATTAAAAGCTGATAGTTTCACTGTGAAGTGTGAAACATCTCAAAAGTTTAATCCTGATTCTCTTTCTTTCCTTTTCCTCACGTAACACGTGTTGATTATCATCTGTTATGGTTTTGTCACTCCTCTCTTCCTCCACCCAGATGTTCCAACCTATCATTTTACTCATCCTCATACTGGTGTTATTCTCATCCCTCTCCTACGCCACCATCTTCAAGCTAGTCTTTCTTTTCACTCTTTTCTTTGTCCTGTGATGTACGTCTTCCTCCATTCACATCATTCCTTGTTTTTTTTCTTTGCTGTTTTTGTTTTGCTTTTTTTTTTTGGTTTCCAAGGTAACCAAAAGCACAGGAAAAGCTCAGCACCTATCAAGAATGCAGTCACACTCAGTGTGGCTCAATTTAACACTGGAGTCGTCATTATCCAGAACGCATAACAGCCCGCATCCATCCGTTCAACGGTGAGTTTCTATCACACGTGATACAAAGAGTCACACACAGGACCTGTGCAGGGAGCAGAACAATACTTTAACGGGATGGGTCCTCCTTATGTTTTACCAAGAAAACAAAAAGGATCCCACTTAAAAAGGCAGAAGTTTTAATATCATGGGATTTAAAAACTAACCACAGAGCAGGAGAAAAAGACGCTTGCAAGAATGCTTGAGGTAATAATACATGTGGACTCCACCGTATTTTTGCTGGAGTCAGAGCTGTCAATGGTATGTCTACATTTTGTGGCCAGAGGAACAGCAACGGACTGTTTGGTGGTTGACCACTGAAACTGATCCAGAGTCAGGACTGACCTGTCCGTACACTAAAATCAGACAATGAAATGTCAGGAAAACCGGTTCTTGGCCATACGGTTCTTTTGGGACATTTTAAAGATCACTGTTGAGTCCAAGCGCTTTTCATTTAATAAGGTAATAAATGGTAATGGTCATCAGGATGCTGGATGTCTCACGGCTCGGCCTGACGGAGCAGAGAGCATGCTCGGGTGGCTGCAGATCAACTCATGGCTCATTTTCTCCAACTGACAAACTAATTATTTTGCACCAATTAGAAAGCTGGTGCAGACCAGGTCTTAATTAACTTCTCATGTGGCTTTAATCCTGGTTTGATGTTTTTTTGCTAACTATTTTTCTTTGTTCTTTGTTCGCTGTAAAGCCCTGCCTCAGAGTAGCGAAAGGATAAAGTTTGTTTTCATGCCTCTTCATAACTCCTGAAGGATTTGTCATTTATTATGTAACACAACAGATGGGGATGTAATTGCAGTGATCCTGGGGCTTCAAACTCGCAGGGACCCCCAAGATCACGTCAAGTGCCAAATGTTAGATCTTGTCTTCGGGGGGCCTCCCAAAATTCCCAGCTGGACCCCTGGTTAGAGGTGTCCGGCGCTGTGATGGCGTGGCAGATGAACAGTAGCAACTGTCTGCAGACGTCACTGGAGCAGGATGAGTCCAGAACACAGTTGCAGGTTACTCCCGGACATTGTATGAGGTTTCACATATTTTGCACAATTTGTGCTATTTGCAGTTTGCATAGCTTTCATTTTACAAACATTAAAATCCTGTGACCAAATCGAGGTTGATGAATAAAACATACCTGCTGTGTATACATTTTGTGAAACACTTGAGCTGACTTTTCCTTTCCGTGACTATCTCCAATAAAGATATTATTGACTGTGACACATTATTACTCACTGTGTCACCCACGCCCATTTGACACCCCCCTGGAAAAATGATTTGCAGTGTGATGCTGTCACAAGACAAAATCTGCCCAAGCATCCTAAAGCAGAGTAGCAACAGAGAAGCCCATTGGCCGAGAGAGCGCAGCAGCTGAAATAGCTATGTAAACACTTTCCCTCTGTCCGTGAGCCCCAGTATAGCCGGGATGCTGGTGACGACAGTTGTCCCATCGAGACTTCAAATGCTGGAATAAATTTGACATTATGATATCCGATCCCGGCTCCGATGGCGCGCCCACATAAACACTGAGGCGCGCTATAAAGGCCGGGCACCCCGGCTGGAACAGAAGTTGTTTACCCTCCAGCGCGACGCGCCGGACTTAACCCGGACACCGAGGCGTGACAAGAAGAGGGGGGCCCTTTAATTCCTCTCGAGGTTTTACGTAACAACAGAGGAGGAAAAAACGAGGGCCGAGCTCAGGAGAGAGGGGACTCGACAAGTTGACGACCCAGGGAGTGAGTCTGTGGCGGAGGAGGAAGAGCGCAGTGCGCGCAGGGACTACAGACGCGCAGGATTTCTATCGGACTCAAGGAGTCGTTTGAGCAGGAAGGTAAGGACGGTTATTAAACACTAATCCTTTTTATGCCTTGTAGGACATGTGAAATTATTATTTTATGTATGTTTAAAGTAATTTTTTTTTTAAAAAAAAGAAAGAAAAGGAACTCCAGAACATGGAATGGGCAAAGATTTCCAGTCACATGATTTATTATTTTTTTCAAATTAATTTTAAAATGTTATGTTTATTCTAACTCGTGTTAAAGTGTGCGGGACTTTCGTTTTGGGTTTTTTTTTATGACGTTGATTCGTTTCGTCCCTCTGCCATGCGCACTGGCCTGGAAGCCGGTTTACTATGCATAGTTACAAGATTATTAATATCTCTGCTCTTACATCAGAGGTGGGAGGGTTGGCTGTTACATTCGGTCACTTTAATCTAAGATACATGTCGTTCTATGTTGGCAACAACAACAACAGCAAACACTGATTTTGTTTACTTGACAGGAGCTGTGTTAATATCCAAGGGAGGGTTAGGATTCCCTCAGCTTTATCTATGCTGGTGATGACTGGTTAACTGGACAACATTGACAGGTTTAGTTGTGTGTCTGAGATGTGACATGGCACATTTGTGAAGAGAACATTTGGATATTGATCCCTGCAGCTTAAGTGTATCTACATCTGTGGTGAGACGCACATTTATTGTAGAGGTCAGAGGATCAGGAGTCTGAACATGTGCCTTGCTGTCATCCAACCCTCTTGTTCACAGAAGGTTGAATGTTCACGTACCTGTAAATGAGACAGGAGGAGGACTTAAATACCCGACTTTTTGATGTGTTCCGCATGCACGAGTAATTTAATATTATTTAATAATCAAACCTCTTTCTGTCATGTGTTTGCCTTTATAGTATTTCAAGGCAATCGATCCCTCCATCACTTGCTGGCAGCCATACTGTGACAGGACATTGAAGCAGGAGAAAGGGGAAATTGCCATTTAAAAAGGCCTCTGAGTATTGAACAGCCTGCGTCATGGCAGCTATTGATCTGGAGCGGGGGCTGGAGCACGGTGGCCGGGGCTGGGGGAAGGAGAGGCCGGAGCTGATGGACAACTTCGACTCAGAGATGCAGGAATGGGAGGATCAGCTACAAGACATCCAGAGGAAAATAGAAGAGGTGAGAACACTGTGTCTGTATAATACGTCATTAAATGCAGTGTGGCACTGGTATCTGTGACACCACTGCCATACACCAGTGTCTCTACCTACCATACAACACCACAACCACAGTAATATGAAGGTTAAATGGATTGCATTGTTCTCATCTGTAAAACAGTTCTATGAGCCTTCACAAGAAAAGAAATCAAGTAGAGTTATTTAGAGTATAATTCACAACGATGCAGACGAGACTGCAGCAGATAGAAATCTGACACTGTTTCCATTCATGCGCGTGAAGCTGGAGGGTGTGGACATGATAATTGTTTTGTTTCCTGGTTATCAAGTGCTTCCGTAGTCTCTGGAGTGTGTGTAAAATATGTGTGTGTGTGTGTGTGTGTGAGTGTGTGTGTGTGTGTGTGTGTGTGTTTGTGTGTGCGTGTGCGCACTTAGACTTGTGTACCATAATAAACTGTTGGCAGAGCACTAACTGACTCAACCTTGTGGCCTTGTTGAAGCATCGATACAAACAAATGTTAACAACCTAATTAAACTGTGGTGTACTGACAGACATGCTGAACAAACATACACACACACACACACACACACACACACACACACACACACACACACTCTCTCTCTCTCTCTCTCTCGCTCTAACATACACATAATCTGAAACAGGACACTACAGGATGTATTTATGGTTGCAAAGGGAAACAGATCCTTGTTGGAATAACGTGTTGATGATAAAAATAGGTTAGCTTGCGCAATAATTTTGTGATAATTATTAGACTCTTGCAGCATAAACTGACATTTTTACATGCTTGAACAATATGTTAAAGTAGTTACAGTTTTCCTCTGCTTCCATTTTTCAGTTATACAGTGAAGTCCAGGCTCGCAGAGGAGCAAACGACATCATCACCGACAACCAGAAACATGGCAATGAGCTGGAGTGTAGCCCAGAGCACCATGGAAACAATCTCTTTGCACCCAGCCATCACAGCAAGAATCATTCTGGAGCATTAGCTATGCCACATCATTACACTAACGGCTGTAACTATAGCCAGAATGGACACAACTACCCAGTGAGTCATCAGAATGGCTATGCTTACTGCCATGCCAATGGAGTTCCAGAGATCGGAGACTTGTTGCAGGATTATTTGGGGCAGGGGAAGCAAATGGGCCGGAAGAACAACGGAGCTCGACACGTGGTAAGAACAGGAAACATCATTTCATTTCACTGCCTCGTGCCTCAATCTGTTGGCATTTGCACATTTGAAGAAACCAGATAGGTTGGCATGGAGTGAGTCAAAGCTGCAGTTCAGCCAGAACCGTATTCATTACCGCTCGGTGGTTCCTTCAAGTCTGCTTCCATTTGACATGACATGAGTGGTCTTGTCCAACTTTTGCACCTTTATAACTCCTGACAGAGCAGTATGGAAGAAAATTGAGATATGAAACATTTCTTTCAACAGTTTCACACATGATGAGCCACAGGTACTCCAAACATTAGTACAGTAAAGTGTTTTTAAAAGTGGTCATAGGTCAGCTGAGGTTCAGGTTTGTTTCAGCAGTAAACAGAAGCTCATCAGTAGTCCTGAAGTACAACATCAAAGCAGTTGGATTTGAACTTTTTATTTACATGAATACCCCCTTTGAAGTTGATGTTATTATAAATATATATTTTCTTCATCTGTCATAGCATTTCAGCGATATGGTCAAGTTAAGCTCCGACATCCCTCCATTCCAGAATGAGATCAGAAGTAGTTTTGGAAATGAAAGGTAAGCTGGCTTCATCTACATTTTTGTACAATGATGTGAGGAAACCATATGTTCATCTTGTTGTTTGTATCTGTTTGACTCAGGCTCATTCAAGAGCAGTTTTTGGGCAGTCTTGAGGACAATGAAAATAGGAAGAATCAAGTGTCTCACATGAAGAGTTCCACCCGCAGAGAGAGTTCCCCCAACAAGGAAAACTCAGGCAGCAAGCCTCCTCTCGGACAAAGGGATGCTCCTGCTGTGCAGTCACGCTCGCAGCTCCCAATCACAGCAGCTGAATCACCTGCTCTGGACAGGAAGTCCTTCAGCACCAGCAGCAGCCCCTCTGTTCTCAGGAAATTTGGAGCCATGCTTCAGGAAAATGAGGGGAAAATGCTCACTGAATCAGGGGTGGTGACCCAGCAGGGACTGGCTTCAGAGACAAAGAGCCCAACCCCTGGCTGTCAGCGCAGATCCCTGGGAGCCACTGCAGTCGCCGGCAAGGCGCCCATACGCGTGCCTTCCCAGAAATGCCAAGCAAATTCCGATGTGCTGACAGCAGAGGTAGAGCCTCGCCAAGAATGGGGATTAGACTCTGCTAAACAGAACCACAAAGATCACAAGGGGGGCTACATTGGATCTAAAGGGTCCCAGCGTAGTCCTCAGCAGCCCCAGAAGAGATCACAAGTTGCTGGGAGCCCAAAGATTAGATCCAGGTCTAATAGTGGGACTGAAAGAGATGGACTGGCTCAAGGGGAGAAGGCCAGAAAGCCTGCATCCCAACATGTGGAGTCCAAAACGGACTACAGGATCTCAACTGGTTCTTCTGGAGCTCAGAAGGTTCCGAGAGGAGGGTCTGTTGCACAGGAGTTGCCAGGTTGTGGCCCGCTGAGGGATGATGGCCTTATTGAGCTTCTGGACATGCTGGAGATCCAACATGAGTACAGTTCCAGTCCCAGAACAGGGCATACAGCTTACAAACAAGAACCACAGCAGGTAGGTGTCTTCTTCTACGTTACTTGATTGAAGTTCTGTAGCCATGGAAATGTGCTGATGCTGACATGTGTACCGTCGTGTGTCTGTCCAGGTAAACCCAGCTGACTTGCTGCCAGGCAAACCTAAGAAGAGATTCTCTCGCCCTGCACGGCCAGCCAACCAGCGACCTCCTTCCAGATGGGCTAGCCGCACCCCTATGTCAAGGGACGCTACCCCATCAGGGCCAATGTACCGTCCCCCAAGCCCCCTCGCCCGCCCCGCTAGCCCCATGACCAGAACCCCAAGTCCTGCACCGAGGCACCGGCCTGTCATGTCCTATTCCCGTGAGACTGAGACTGTCATCATGTGATGGCTGTCCTTTTCTCTTCCAGGAAAAAACTACTCCCTGTGTAAATAGTGAAGACTTTTCTGTGAAACAAATTGCTTTGATAAAATAAAATATATAATTTCATCTAAGTGCCACGTTCAAGATGAAATCCATCCACGATGTTCTCCAGTATTTCTGTGCCTTTTCGTTTCTGCTGTGCTGAACCTTTGCCAATGCCAACACATCAGCACCTGATTTTATTGCGTCAACCTTACCCATCCTCCTATTTTTTGTATTGTAGACATTTTTTGTTGAAATGAGGTTTTGCTTATGGCCCTATTTTGAGGGTGCATGCTTGCGCTTTTAATCCTTATAGTTGCCATGTTGAATCACTTCATGCTGCCCAATGGTTGGACTAGTGTGCTCTCAGCGGTAATCTGCTGTTAATACTGTGTGTTTTATTTTCAAAGTAAGATATTTGAGATGTTCTGTGACAAATGACAATGATATGCCTTTAATGTATTTTTTTTCTTGGTAATAAATACAAGATAGCTTTGACATTAAGACTTTGCCTCTCTGTTGCAGCATTGCAATGCATTGTCCCATTAATGGTGACTCCTATTGCAGGGTGGTGATTTACTGCATGTCAAGCCTATGGATATTTAACACCAGCAGTTAACTGCATTCCAATGCAATGGCAGCTCAAGTGGTGTCAGTTACCATTGAAAATGGTAACCAGCTTCATGAAATCCACTGGTTCAAGCCAACAGCACCTGAGAGCCTGCACGGTGATTGGATTATGTAGATTTAATGATGCTGTTTTAAATGCTGCACAAGAGTCATCTGTATATCTACGGTGCGGCATAGTCTTAGATATCACTTATCATGCTGTGTGTTTCTCACCTCCTCAGACTACATCAACCAACTTCTGGTTTCCTTGACACCTCCTGCTCTGTGGGAGGAAGCTCTGAATTTCACCCTCACAAACAAGAAGAGCACATTTTTTATAGTAGAAGCACACACACACCTCATGGTTTTCTCAGGAGGTTGATGTCTCCTACATACAGATACACGCTCCTCCACACATGTTCCGTCAGAGGTACACCAAGTGTGAAAATGTCATGTAAAGGCTGGGTGGGTGTACGGAAGTCATTTGGCCCCATGGTGCCCCAGCCTTGTCACCCAACCTCTTGCTGCTATGTGGCACCTCAGACAGAAATAGCAAGCGTGACGTGTGTTTTGGTGCCAGAAATCTTAGCCTGCTGTCCTTAGAGGTATAAATAAAGAGAGGAAGGGGGCGTTGGTTACTCTCTCTGCCTTCCTAGCTCTCTTTCATCTCACCCATGCCTGTTCTTGCCCCCTAATCCAACATCAAGTCTTTAATAATCAGCATATGACTACACATTGGCACAGTAGTTTGGGCCTTGAAAGATGCAGGTTACATTTTTTAATCAATGTCTTCTTCCCTCTCCTCTTATCACTCCTCGTCTCCACTGTCAGATCATATTTGTGTAAATGAGAGCCTATGTTACAGGTTGACACCTTCTTTGACTGCATGTGGGTATTTTAACAAGGCATCCTGTTGGCCATCACTCTTCTGTCCTCATCAGTCCCACTGATAACTCTTTGCAGGTTACTTCCCTTCCCTCCCTAATGGTGGACACGGCATGGTAGAGCTCAGACAGGTGCGAGGGACAAAGAAGGGAACCAGCAGGGCAGGCAGCTGGATTGACACCATGCCACCTCTGACATCATCAGACAAACTTACCACCCCCCATCTGACCCCTAGAGTGGCGGTAATACCATTAAAACAGAGGTTTACTTCACTGCACAGACTTCCAGGAGTTGTGTTGTAAAACTTCAAGAATATGCCTTTGAGTGTGTTCCTCCTGATGCACATAGATACATCACCTTGACCTAATGACTCATGATAGGTGATGATCTGACCTGACTTGTTTTTGTGTCTCCTAATGTCACCAAAGACATGACCCAGTGGCTCAACATCTGAATCCGACATCCTGTCCATGCAAAAATGCCTTCATCTATTTTAGAACTATTTCATTCATGATAATATCGTATTGTCACCTCAAAGCAAAGTTTTTTGTTTGAATACAGACATGTGGATTTGAAAATGTGTCTGTGTGGGTTCCCACCAGGTTCTCCTGCCTCTTATTACGGTTCAAAACCAAAAGGTAGAGATAACAGATGCTTCTGAAGGCCCTTGGGTGTGAATGTGTGTGAGAACAGTTGTTCGTTCCTCTGTGTTTGCCCTGTAATGAACAGGCAGCGTGTCCGGGGTTTACCAACACGTCTCACCCACGTCTGCTCAGATAGGCTCCAACAGTCTCAACATGACCCCCTATTAGAATAATCATAGCTCATCTTTGTTTCACAGAGGCCAAATTATAATGCAGATTTGTTTTGTTACTGAGATTAGCTGGATAAAGTCACAGAAAACACTATGGATAAAATAATACTTGGGTGTAGGTAATGAACACGTGGAATGGCTCACACAGTGTACCTGTGGTTTCTTTGCTGGAACAGAAAATTGAAATTCTCACCCACTATTTCACAATATTAGCGAGTATAAATGAGTAGTTCTCATTTAGGTGATGTCAAGGTGACATTAGGTGACATAAAAGTGTTGTAACCACAGCCGCTCTTGCCTTTGATTGAGATGTCTTTGTTGATATTTCAAAACTGTAACACAAAGAAACAATAATGAGCTTACTTTACACAACATCACAAAATTATCTTCAATTATCCTGCCCAGTATTAGATGTGAAACACATCAACTATACCTGTGTTTATCTACTTCTGTTCACTGAGTTCACATATTTTCATGTTCACAAGTTCACAGACAGAGTCAGGCTGTCTACACTAGTTGCTAGGCAGACTTAAAAAGCCTCTTGATACCTCCTATACAGTCCTAATTAAGAGTGTAACATCTGTCCCAATAATAAGCCACTGCTGGCTGACATAATGTCTTTTGACTCGTCTGAGGCACGCGTGAATCTCACGTTCTTTCCTGCCTCCTCTGACCCACATCCACCTGTTGCCTGTCCTGTGCCCTCTGACCCCTGTGCTGCATCTCTGTCCTGACAAGTCTCTCATTCATTGGAGGAGCGCTTGAAGGTCTACGTTGAAATCCTCAGCATGCGTCAGTTGCTGCTGTGATGGACTGAAAATAGATGGTTAACTGCCACTCGTATGAGTGTGAGTCACAAAAATGTGAAAAGATGAGTGACAGGACCACCCTGTTCCAGAGGTTAAACATCAAGGGGACCGGTCGACCGAAACCGAGCTGTTTTACAGGGTTCATCAGGGCACCTCTTTGCGTTATGTACAACATTTTCTGTCATTATAACTTAACAGTCCATAGAAATGTGTGTGTCTCAAACAACATGCGTTTTAGTGTACCCTCAAGTTCTACAGTGTTTGCATTCCTGTCCTGCGCTCACTTTGCTAGCATCCACCTGCAGTTTTATAAACAGGATGTTAATCGAGACACCTGTTCTGCAGCCTTGCGGTACTGAATGTTTTTTCGGAAGATAAAACCTTCATGCAGAGCTCAGAAATGTGCCATTCTGCTTCTTCCAAATTGAAGAAGCCTTTTTAATGAGAGGTGAAATGTCTTCAAGGAATTTTTTTAAAGTCCAGATTTAAACAACTCTGGATAAACATGATCTGGAATGAATGAGAACCTACACAGTCATCGTGTCATTCTGTCACCGTTACATGGCTACCGTAGCTTCCAGGCCTCTTGAAAACCTGTATTGATAACACACTCAACGTGGATTTATAAACTGCTGTTCATCTGCTTGGAGCGCTGACAGTTTAAATTATGAATTTAGGGAATGACTCTGTTTGAACAGAGGCATCATTTTAAATCCTACCACTCCACACTTCCATTTTCACCCACTTTATCTACAAAGTACAAAACGTCCTGTCTGTTAGACTGCAGCAAGTGTCGTATCGTCCTCGCTCTGTCTTCGCCCATGTGTCTGAACTGTCAGTGTGTCTGCATCCGTCCGTTTAAATGCTCATCTCAAATGCCAGCTGATGAGTGTTGCAGTAAGAGAGGTGAGACAGCAAAGGACAGCCGGGAGGACCAGAAAAGGTTCTTGAGAATCTCAGACCTCCCCATTAAAATAGAATGGGGCCCAAATATCTGCACATTGAAAGACAACCCATGAAGCTCACCTTTCAAAACAAGAACGGGGTGCTTTCGTGGGATTAGCTGGTGTTGCCCGGCAGAGGTGACTATAGTGGTCTATTTATCGTGTGACGAATTACCAGTGTTAATTTGGTTTCAGCTTGGAGTCACAACCGGTGTCTGGACTGTGGCCCACACACACACACACACTCGCCTCACACACACAGTGTGCACACAAACATACAGTTAGCAAAGATGACTTAAGTTCATTGAACTGCAAGACTAAGAGTCCACTGTTTACAACCCATTGAGGCTTTACGATTGTTAGTTGAATGTTAATATCAAGATGATAATATAAGGCGATGTTAAAATTCAGTAAAAAGTTCAGTCACATCCCAATTTAGGCTGATATCTTTCAGACATTTTCTAATTACGAACGACAACAAAGTGTTACTGACGGTTAGGTATTTAGGTTGAAGCTGGTTGCTCAGACCCACAATTAAAGATAAATTGTAATATTGAACTGATATGAAGGTGGATAAAACATCGGTCTCATGCTTTCACTGGCTGGACAAGAACCAGTCACAAAAGAGGCACGGAAACACCAGTAGCGGTCATGGAGCGGGTAAAAAGTGAGTGAAAGAAATTGTGGTGTATGACAAAGAGCTTTGTTGTTTCTGGTGATACAACGTGAAAGTTAGTGGATTATTTATTTTTGAAATATATTTTTTTGTATATTCTATTTAAACCAGTGTAGCTCTATTCTATTTAAATCAGTGTAGCTCTATTTAATTTAAACCATTTAAACCATTTAAACCATTCTATTCTATTTAAACCAGTGTAGCTCTATTTAATCCAGTATTATTTGTTATGTAATGCCTGAGCAGTGGATATATGCAATTTCCTCAGGGATTAATAAAGTATCTATCTATCTATCTATCTATCTAAACCGTTTTTGTCATTAGACAAAAACACATAATTTTCACACTGTAGGCCAAACTGACCAACATGCGATATATTTGCTTACATCATCATCATTCAGGACTCTAACAGCAGCAGATATCACATAATCAGGTCTGAATTCATGTGACTTTTCTTACATTGACCAAGCTAACAAAAATATTTTGTCAGCATTGATGGGAAATATTAAGGAGTTTCCAAATTTTACAAATAAATGGGAAAACTCTTCAAACACTCCCTGTATTTTCTTTCTTACCCTTAGACGACAAAAATACAATCATAAGTAAAGTGCTGCCACAGCAAAAAAAATCCAAGCAATTCATGCTTTTATCATTTATTTAATTCATTAGTGATTTTCTTTTTCTGCTGACGATGAGTGACAGTTATGGTTAGTCTCTCACGTGCAGGCACACACACACACACACACACACACACACACACACACACACACACACACACACACACACACACAAAGGGAGACGCACCACGGTACAGGCCCATATTTCACATTCAAAATGTCCTCACATATACTGTATTTTAATCTTGAATAAATAGCTCTAACTGATTCTTTGCATCAACTGACTATCATATCTGCAAGAGGATACCTAAAACATGCAGAAGCCATCTTTTGTTTCCTACGGAATATTTCTGTCCATGAGTGAAAGAACACGTTGAAGATGTAGCTTCCCTCACGCCATGTAATGGAAAGTGTGCTTTCTTTTCCATGTTAATGTCACCTGCCATATCATTCTTTACATAGCAAAAATGACTGCATGCAAACCTACAATTATATTGTTATATATGTGTCAGTAGCTCTGGGTTTAGGAAGACTTGCCACTTGATAGGCTCTCATGGTGTTGGGTCAACGATGTTGGGAGTGAGGTCATTCCTGCCTCCTGCAGGAGTGACCTACCCCGTCTATGAATTTAAGCTTTATGATTAAAATACTGACTGTAATATAGGTATAGACTGCATATGTTTGATGGACATGCTTGGTTGACCTTCCTTAAAAAAACAAAACAAAAAACAAAGTCATAAATAATCCCCACAACAATGCTCTACCGTGGGCCTCGGGGTGCTGAAAGCTGTGGGCCTGCAAGACTATTTGTGGAGGGATTGGATACAGCACATGTATTTTCTGTAGACAGGACAGAAAGGCATTTGAACACATCACAACACAGAGGGTGTGGGTAGGTATGTGTCTTAAAACACAGAAGTGTTGTCTTGTGTTTGTCTGGCCCTACCATTTATATAGAATGTGTGTCACGAGCTTCTCATCAGACAGTGTTGTTCTTCTTTAACTGATATTCAGTGAAACTGATCCTTCTGCTTTGTCTCCACAGAGACGCCACATGTGCCACATCCCTAACCTGTGTGTCCCATCAGACGCTGCTCTACATGTTCAATCTAAATAAAGCCTGTTTCCATATGACATATAAATCCGACTGTCAGTGTCTCATTGCATATTAATGTCCCATATGATATATTTTAATGTATTTTTACACAGTACAACATGCGTGACCTGTTGCCGACCTCTACATTGGAAAAAGATCACACGTGCTCCATGTTGAAATAGAGGGAGACAGGAAAGTTGATTGAGAGTTTATTTTAATTTATTTCTAAATCTTTACTACCTCATCAGATATTGAATGGATTACAAATATTTTCCTTTCAGGCTGTCATGATCCCCGAGATTCAGAGATGCCTCATCTGCAGCGCTATGGGTTGACAAATCAGGTGAATGAGTGTAGAAGAGAGGCGGTTTCATGACTTTTAAATAGGTGTTCCAACTTCTCCGTCTGGTCTGAATCCAAGTGTCAGTCTAGATTCCTCAGATGTTTCTGCTGAGTGAAAACAGTCATGTAACATCTGGGATTGTTGTTCTCTGCTCCGCTGTAGTGATGGAAACCCACCAACTCTTGTATCTATTGAACTCTTGACTTTCTTCATCTGCATCTGATCTGCTTAAAATGATGTGTCTTTGATAAACGTGTATCTGTGTGTGTGTGTGAGTGTGTGTGTGCGTGCGTGCGTGCGTGCGTGCGTGTGTGTGTGTGTGTGTGTGTTATGGTTCATTTTTGTTCTGAAATGAATGTGTAGCCTTTCAGTCACCGTGACAATAATAATTTTTGACAGTCATTTTATTCTCTTTTCCTTTCAGCTGTCAGAACTTCATTCAGCTGATTATATTAACATCAGCCTCAGCTGCTGTTTATATTTTGTGCTAATTTGCAAATTCCAAACTAAATATGGTCAAAAGCACAAACATCAAATCTGTATAACATCAACATGCAAGCATGAAATGTTTGAGTTTAGCTCAGAGCATTGCTCTGATAATCTACAGACACAAATAAGTGTATCCAATAAAATAATGTGAACTAGTGTGTGATGTAGGTTCATGTTGGGGTCACAGGGCTATAGATTAAGATTCCTTTGTTAGTCCCCAGGGATGTTTTCCACTCTTGTTAGTAATCACTTCACACATATATATATATATTTATGGTACAAGCCAAACTGCGTGCACACACACACAAGGAGCCTGTAGTCATGCAATATATAGTGAGAGGTAGAGCGATGGGCAGCTCCCTCGTGGGGCGCCCTGATGAGCACTTTATAAAGGGGGCAGTGCCTTGCTCAAGGGCACCTCGGCAGAGCTCAGGAGGTGAACTGGCACCTCTCCCCTGCCAGTTAACACTAAAAAATTTTGCCCCACATGACTCTATAACAGGCCACCCTCCGGTCCCCAGCCCAAGACTTAGTGGACTGAGCTATAGGTGACTACAAGTAACAGATGTTCCCTCAGCAGACTTATTGACACTCAGGATACACTTGGGTTGCCAAAGGTTAGTGTGGTTAGGTTTGAATTATCATCAGAGGATAGTTTTCATATTTTCAATATGAATAATACCGTTGATCTATTGCTCATCAAAATCCTGGTGCCAGTATGAAATGCTACTCTTTCCTTGTCTTCAAAGGTTTTTCTGACAAGGAGAAAACTGAACTAAATATAAGTTATAAATATGAATTAATGAGCTAATATCATTTTGGTGGCTGGCAATCCTACATCATTTTAGCAAATGAAAAATAAAATGACTTTAGGAGAAAAGCATCCCAAGTTTGAATCAAATTGATACTGTCACCATAGCTGTGATGAAAAAAAGGTCTGTCAAGAGGTTTCTTTGGATGGAGGAATCATATTTGTGATGTTAATAGAGAGGTAGGTACATTTTAATGTACAGATATTTACCATCAAAGAATCAGTATTTCACCACCCTTATCACTATACGTTATTGAGCACACAGCTGTATAATGATCTGAAAGGACACAGGGCAAAGCCTGGTTCATCGAGTACACGTTTATAATTCAAGTCACACTCTAAGTGAACACAGTCTGTCGGTCTCTTGAGCTCAGCTGCAGCGGTCACAGTCTTAGTGCTGAAAATGATGGCTGCCTCATACAGGGTCCGACTTAGTAGGAAGCTACTGTGAAACGTAAAATACAAAGTAAAGCTAAGATTGTAGATTTTTGCTTTTTTTTTAATGACTGTCAAGTCATATAAAAATGCAAGTTAGAGGTAAAAAACACAACAGGTCATCATTAAAAAATGCGGGGAAAAAAAACATGATTTCCTTTCTGATTTCTACCTCTGCATCAAACATTAAGAAAAATGCAATAGGTGTATTTTTAAAAATGTCAAAATAATCTTTTAAATTCATATGAAACTTATAACTTAGCTTTAAATACAGCTGACAGATTAAGTTTCTTCTGACCAAAGATGTTATGAAGTGTAAATGTTAATTGGTGCAGTAGCTCCCCCTCGTGGACTTTTAAGAAGATTACAGCTGGGTAAAAAAAATTTCCAAGTCCTCCTGTAATTGTCTTCTGTGTACTCCTGTATTGAAGATCAGTCGTCACAAGATTTCAAAGTACATTTAATAATTTAATAACTTCACAAAACACCACATGGGCCACATCTGCACGGACATAAGCTTGTTTTATGAGACTCAGAGTAAGTAAAACATGGAGCAAAAGGATGGAAAAATAACACGTGAAGACAGCGTAAGATGTTAAACTGCATGTCAGTGGCAGTGGTTTGAGAGTAGCCCTGGTGAGAGTACTAAGACGAGAAGTAGAAATACAAATATGTCTCTTCAAATGTAGCCCAATTTTTTTCCAATATTTCTGCCAGAACTTTCTTGGCATCCAACATCGCAAAGAACAAAAAAAAAGTGTCTCCTTCTCAAATGTTGAAAACATTACATGCAAACACACACTTCAAATTCTTAACTTCACCTTATCATCAAAGCATGAAAAAAAGAAAAGAAAAATAAGTAGTTTTAGGCCTCAGGAACTTTAGTTCCTTTAGAACCATTAGTTGCTACATTGAGCCTCGATTCTTTCATCATTGCTCCAGAAGAGTAAAATATTACTAATGAGTCATGAGCTCAAATAATCAGCATAAACAACAACGTTCAAACAGATAGAAGTTATAGGAAAACACTGAAACCAAGAAGTTTCCAGTTCTTCTACTTCATCACATTACCTGTAGCTGAGAGAGAAGAAAAAAACACATCATATAAAGTATATTGCTAACTAAAATGATGGTTTCTGCAGCATAATCTTTGGATTCAAGTGTTAAAGACAACTGAATTGATTGGCAATGGTGCCATTGCCAATCAATTTTTCAGACAGGATGTCAGCAAAAATGAGTGACTGGAATCCCTACAAAACCAAGATATTTGACTGAATGGAGATCTTTGAATAAATCCAGACGGATAAGCTGAGCAGAAGCATTGCAAAATAATCTTAGGCACAGGATTGGTTGAGGGTGAAATACACCTCATAACACAAGTACCAGTGAAATAAAAGTATTTTTTACTTAATGGGAAAGATGCATACTGATTTTTGCATTTTTTTGCCAAACTGAAGATGTTCAAGAACTTTTATAGGTGGAACAGATACCGCTGAATTTTCATGATCACACTTCTGTCACAGTGCACTGTCCATCAGGACTGCGTGAGCAGACACTGAGTGCAGAGCTGGATGGTCCACCCCTTGGAGGCACTCCAGCAGGCTGACTCTCTCTTAGTGGTCTTTGACTTCTATGTGGCATCGAGTTTGATCTTGCTGTGGTGCAGTCTCTCTGCTCCTCACTCTCACTGCTGTTGGATGCATACTCTTCCTCTCCTTCCATGCTTTCACCCACCGGCTGGCTGAGAAGGAGCTGGGAGAAAGACTCTTCTAGAGTGGATGGTGAGGAAGAGATGGAACTAGTAAGATGGCGCCCCATGAGTATGGAAGGTCTATTTGGGGGAAGAGACGTCATAATCCCAAATGAAAACGACTGTGATTGGCTTGCAGTGTCAGATCCATCAGCAGAGCTGATACGTTCTATTGTAGTTGGAGTAATAACTGGTAAAGCAGGAATAGGTGTAGGGGTAGGTTCTGGATCCAACCTCAGTCCTGCAACTCCCTTCTTGGGGATATCTACAGCATCCCTCTTTATCTTGCGTCTGCGGCCATGCTCATTCCGGCGATATTGCACCATAGTCTCCAGGTCAGCCACATAGACAAACCCTGCAATCAGCATCTCTGTGCTCTTCCTGCCCTTAGAGAAGGCCTCCTCCAGCTCATGGCTGGTCCTCTCATCATATTGCCACCACCCATTGCGCCCCTCATAGTACCACGCAAAGTCTACACAAGAGCCATGCCCTGTCTCTACACTTCGGCTCATCCCAGTAGCAGCTGCTTTCAGCTCATCAGGTGAGATGAGAACCGGCCGTTCCAGGAAGTCTTCTGGAATTTCATGTCGACACAGGGCACAACGCTTGCTAAGCCAGGAGGCACCTTTCACACACAGGAAACAGAAGACATGGCAGCATGGGAGGCGAACGGGGTGGATGCAGGTCTGGAGGCAGATGGCACACTCTGGTGGGGGGCTGGTGGAGCTGGAGGGGTCTGTGGAACAAGTGTCCGACACCTCTTCTGTCAGCTTGGAGAAAGCGGAAACATTCACTGAACTGTCCACTTTGCCACAGCCTGCCATCCTACAGAGAGAAACAACACTGTCACAGCACAGCTGAGGTAAAGCTGATACAGGATCTACATCAGCTTCCGGTTTAAACTGAGGTGCCGCGCGGGTTGTCCCCACCCTGCACGCGCTACTCTGTTTATTGACGTGGGGAACGCCCTCATTTGTTTAGCGTTTACTTCTAGTTCAGTCACATTTATACATTTATATTTCACTGACAACACGCTCACAAACGTTAGTCTTGATGTCCACCTGTGTCAAATAAAAGATGTTTGTCGTCACTAAATTTAGATTGACCTCAAACCACAACTTTAAGGCCTCTTCCTTACTGTTAAACAGAGCTAATCTAACTCACTCATCAGGAGCATTGGTATGCTAACGTAAGCTAACCTAAGCTAACTCGCTAATTTATGAGTGGCTTCAAATAAAAAAACATATAAAAAGCGGTTCGGTTGTTAATGTGCCATAAATATGTTATTACCACGGACTAATAAGCTACCGTCACCTAGCGTTAACAATAGTCAGGCCAACATTAAGTTGACAGCTGCTGTAGCATATGTTGTTATCACGTTAGCTGTCAGAAAGCTTGCTAGCTGCGCACTGTTGTATCTGACATTAGTAAACTCACCTGTGCGTTCGGATACCTGTAGAAGCGTCCTCAGCGTAGACTGGAAGGTTTTAAAACTGCATTAGTATTCGTGTAGTTATGTACACGACATTAATGACTGCGTCACGGACCGAGCCCGAACGGCTTCAGAGCTTCCAGGTAAGACCAGTCTTCCGGGACGAGCTGCTAATCTAGAATGAATAGTTTAAACTGTCACAACACCGACCTGACGCTGTCACTAACACTGTTTTATGGGTTTCATAAATACAGCATGAATATGGTAGCCTCGGTCTATCAACAACCAATCAGCATCCACTCGGTCAAATCTATCCAATCCGACCAACCAAGGCAACAAGTTCAAACCAATCAGAGGCAGAGTGGGGCGGGGCATTCCTTCACCCCGTTTATCGCACGGCCAGTTGGTACGGCCACACAAAGACAGGCTTTCTGTTTCAAATCATTCCCTTTTCGTAAAGGATGTGTGTTTTTAAATAAATGTATCATGAACAGAGATTGTAATTTGCATCAGTTTATCGTCTATGTCGTGTCAAGATTAGATATTCCCAAACTAAAGAGCAATGTATTTAAGATAAGTCTGATGAGCTGTTTGTCAATACACTGTTGAAAAACTACTGTTAAAAAAATTGATCGTATGTCTACCTGTCTGTCAGGTTTTGTGATGACTCTCAACACAGAGGTTTGACTGGATAAACTTGTATGTAGTCTTCTGTCTGAACACACACATTTTTGGAGAAAAGGACACAATTTCTTGATTAAACTAATCCCAAACGATCACTAACTTCTTAAATCAAGTCATCCCAAAAAACAAAACAAAACATGAGTGATTGTGCCGCATTGTGAAATCCTCTAGATTTAAAACAACTACAAGAGGCTCCTACTGTAGGCCCACATTCCACAGGATGACATTTGGAGATGTGCCAGTCCACAAGGATGAGAATCTTTAGTGAAGAACAACAAATGTTTCTGTCATACTTTACATGACACCAGGACTCTGAGATAAAAGCAACAATAAGACATTTTGACAACATTTGATTTATTATTTAAGTGTTTTGGAGCCTGATATGTCAAAAGGCTGCCTATAGTTTGTGCATGACTGTTATGAATTTTGGCTGCACATTTCAGTGCCTTTAGTTCCATTTTCACACTGAGGTTTCAAAGCCAGAAGAAAGTCTGGAGGTATTATTATAAAGTTGAATAAAACACAGTCAAGTTAGACAAAACCTGTAAATAAATAAATACACATGTGGCACTAATTAAGGGAAAGACTATTATTCATTTTAAAACACATTTGACTTAGTCAAAGTCCAGGTGACTAGAAGGACAGAAGTTGATTTAATCTACAGATGTGCAAGAATGTCATGAAATAACTTATCTGTCACCCCTTTTATTGATTTCTGTTGATTACATAGAAAAATCCATTTAATTTTACATGAATCCATCAACACTTTGACATTTTTACAACTTACAATTTAAAAAAAAAAAACCAGCTGATGGGGAGTGCACAATAACAAGTAAGTCTTTCAACTTACTACGAACGGCTTCGAATCTTTTGTCTCCTTTTGCGACCACACCTCCTGACCTCTGACACATGTGGTCTGGGGTCACCACAGATGCTCGGGGGCCATAGAACATTTCGAGTACGGGACTCCTCTCCTCTCTTGTGGGTCTGATTGTTCCTTTTCTGAACACACGGACTCCAGTCTGTCCATTCTCCAATGTCACAGTGCTCTATGAGGAGAGAGATCCGAGAGAAAATACAACCAATAGCAATAAAATTATTAAAAAAACGTGGAAATACAAAGGGTGCATTGATTTTGGTTGTATCTGACATCTCACCTATAGGAAGGCATTGCCTAATTTGCACACCAGGTACAAATTCACCAGGGCAGGTGAGATGACACTGGCTGTTGAGAAGGAACCAATCTGCTCTACACCTCACACACATGTTCCTCCTCACACACACTTCACATCCTACAGAGCACTCTGAGATAGAAGGACACAAACTGTAATGTAAAAAGTTAATGTCAGTGCGACACATACGCTACATCAAGCCTTTGTGACTAACATACAGTTTGTGCTTTTGCAGCATCTCACCTGTGCATTCTCGCAGTGCTGCATTGGCTGTCAGCCCATTTGGACAGCTGCTTTCACATTTTCCCCGGTACAAGAAGTGACCCGGATGACAATTTGTGCAGAAATTCTCACTGAAACAGGAAGCGCAATCCTCCTTGCATCCTGCAGGCCAATGCAAATGGTACCATGGTATGTTCTTGTTGGTTTTATTCTCTCAACACTGACTTAAATTCAATTTACAGTAAACCATGGATGTTTCAAGTCTCACATGTGGCTCTTAATCAGACAAATTAGTTATTTACTCATCTTAACACAATGAAGTCACCTTCCAAAATCAAGTACTTTCTGCAAAAGCAAACAAATGACAAACAAATTTGGAACGCCACTCCTCTGTTCCTATGTGTACTCATGGGTGCGTACTTTTGCAGGTGCTGATGTGGCGAGATCGTGTTCCATAGTGACCCTGGGGGCAGGAGGACAGGCAGACACCCATCTGCCTCATCCCATCCAGCTCCAGGTGGAAGAAGAGACGAGGTTTACAGGACAGACATCCATTCATTGTTGAGCATGTGGCACAACCTGCTGGACAGAGTCTACTCGCAGAGGAGCTACCTGTGGACAATCATGCAAATGAGAATGATCAGGCAGTCCGTGCTCTGTTTTAAAGTGCACAGTTTGACAGGCAGCTTGTTTTCATACACATGTTTTCAAATTCACATTGTGCAAATACTGGATTGCTGCCTGAAAGCTTGAAGACCAACCATATTGTTTCCATCTGGAGCATCTACTGTAGTCCAGTGAAACATAAGGAACATTTGATAGAAGCCATGTCTAACAGGAGTATCAGAAAGGTGTGGAAGATGAAAGCGATGCTTTAATACTTACGTCTGTATCGCAGAATCTGTGTGTTCTCCAGGCCCTTTGCAAGATTCACAAAGAGCAGAACCCAAATTAAAAATGGTATTCCCATTTTCTTTCCCCTTCAGCACGTCATTGATCCAGTCTTGCCATCAAATCATGAAAACCCATCAAATACATCTTAAAAAGTGTCCACAGAATTCATTGAAACTGACCCATGTAGAGGCCGCTGTGAAGAGTTGGGCTGAACGTTTTCTTGAAGAAGAAAAATCCCATGTGCATTCCATGAGATCATTGAAGCCGGCAGAATGCCACGAAGAATGCAAACAGGAGAGAAACCATCATATGATAGTCGCAATGCAGATCAAATGAAAGTTTGGGTGAGCAGCTGTGGGCTTGTCTAGGTTTCCCAGACACACAATCCCAACCTCGTCTCCTGTGTTATCCTTCCTCCTTGACCCTCCTCCTGATCCATTATCAAACCAAATGCTCCTTCACAGAGCTGGAACAGTACTAAAGTACTTTCTGCATGCCTATCATTAATCATCACCCTCACCTGTCACACTATTTAATCATTTCAAGCCAACATTTTTGCAAATATTTTATTTAGATCACCTCTCTGTTCAACAATGTGTTTTACTCATCGCTGCTGCAATTCTATTTTTGACCTTCACTCTGCAGAGGATGACACTACAAACTTTTCTCACGTACAGAAAGGAAAAAGCTGCTGTCTGCTCAGGTTAATTTACAGTGTTGTATGTTTAAGATCTGGAAGCATGAACATGCAAATTTTTGTGACATCATATTTGTAGAATCCAGACCGTACATCTTTTCAATAAAATAGGAGACATTTTGGATAGGAGACAATTTTTAATTTAAAACTTGCATATTTGTGTTCATTTTTTTATGAGACAGGGCAATTTTTAATGAGTCAATTCACTTGAAAATGTAACCGTAGCTCCTGCAATCAGTAACACTAGTGCGACCTCAAGACTGACACATGTTCTCATTTGTTCCATTTAAAACAACCAGGCATAACTGTTTCCAAAGCATGTCATCACATCAGTGTTTCACACAGGCTGGATGAAGTCACAACAATGATGGAATAATCGAGTCATTACGCACATTCAGGTTTAGTCCAACCTTTGCCCTCATAGGGTACTACATGTTTCCCATGAAGAGAGAACCATAAACCCAAAATACAGATTGATTTGACTACCTTGAAATTACAGACCAAACGTCAAAACAAAGATCAACGATTCCCACAAATACGCTGGAAGGTGATGAAAGCTTTTAGTCCTTCAGGGGTTCTGTTGTTTGGCATCTAAGCATGCATTATCACCTGGTGTTTTTGTTGTTGTTGTTTTTACCTCTTTACCATTTCTCAAATATAAATTTTAATTCTCCAATGTTCCCCTTCCTGGAATCAGCTTCCATCTGCAATCCATCATTCTTCAGTCCACAATCTTCTCAGTTGAGACTTACTGGTGCAAAAACTCACAAATTTGTTTATAAGGCAAGTTAAATTAAGTTACTATTACTCATTTCTTTTTTCTGTGCTGTTGTTGGACTGAAATATCTTTACACCTCCTCTGAAAAAACAAAACAAAATACAAACATGTGCTCCTTATTAAGGCATAAGTAAATCTATCCAAAACAGACCGCCATGCTATCCTGGTTTGTCTGGAAAAATGTCAAAAGGGGAATCAGCAGGAGCTTTGTGGTGGGATTTTATGCTGGAATTGATTTATCCAAGAGAGATGGAGCTTAAAGTTACACACAGCCAGATGGAGAAGCACAGGGCTGCTGCCTTAGACGCAAACAAGCAACCAACAAGTGAGGTATGGCTGCTTCTTTATTTTGATAAAGGGAGAAGTGTTTCTGTTCCCTCAAGGACAAAAAAAAAGTGAGGATAACATGACCCCCCCCCCCCCCCCCCGAGAAGCCTTTGGAAATGGTAGACTAGTATTGTAGACTATAGTATAGACCTAAATGTGCTCAACAGGACAATGTGAGTATAATTACTACACTACACACGATATAGTCCCTGAAAAAGCAATAAAAAAAAAAAAAGTGAAAAGATAACATATGCACATGTGTTGTCAATGTTACATGGTGCTGTGAAGGGTTATGTGTGTGTGTGTCTGGGGGGGGTGGGGGGTCCGGGCAGAGGGTTTTAAGGTCATAAGGTGTGGGGCTTTACAAACTTTGACACCTTCTCAACCCAACCGAGAACATAAACATGACGTGGTTCTGCTCAACGGGGCACGAGATCAGATTCTACAGGAAAATAGCCAGGGAAAAATTGTCTTAGGTAAGGGGGAATTTAAAATGACAAATATGAGAGCACAAAAGGCAATAGAAAACAGTTGCACATTTCAGTTTGTTATAAGATTTAAAGAAGAATATGCATTACCACATATTAATTATAACCAATTTTTTTAAATTCTGTATTTTCTTGAACCTGATATCATAATTTGACCTTTTCATTGGACATCCATGTAAGAAGATTTGTTATAACAGAAGCAGGATGGCATATCAGCCTGCAGAGCATGAAGTGAGGAATTTGGGAGGAGGCCAGGCCCACATGGGCTAAAAGGCTGTAAATCACACAGCTCACAACACCGGCAGTGATGGAACGTGAAACAAGGGCTAAAGAGATCTGGAGCTGCCAACCTGGTGATGTGGGGGTACTTGAAGTTTTCCCACAACTCAAAGATCAAAGCTGAACAAATCGAACATCTCTATAAATGTGCAACCTGCATTTATTTAAGCATTTACATTTGGATATGAACGCTTCAGTGACCAACACTCGATAAAATCCACAACACACAAGAAAAAAAAGTCTTTTTATAAAGAAGCTGATAAAGAGGATCTATTTGAACAAAGAATACAATACACACACAAAAAGTTTAACTAAACATGTAACATGTTTTTCATTTGAAATTTAAAACAAAAAAAACTCTTGGTAATGTTCATAAAAAAGTTCAATGAGATGCCTCGCTTCTTCAGCCTCTTGCTTTTTTCAGCATTTTCTGTAAAGAAAAAGGAAAATCTGTGTCAAACAAGAAAGTCATCAAAATATGTTCAAGAAATAAAATAAGCATTTGAAAGACCGCTACAGCTACACAAGAATTTTAAAAAAAATGGAAATAGATAAATAAATAGAAAGAAATGCAGGATTCACTGGAAAATATATATATCTAAAAACTTATATTAAAAAAGTACAATGTAACTCTGAGGATACCATTAATTAATTAAATATAAAATGCAAAATATCGAATGACAGAAAAAGAATAAGAAGATTAAATCATCAGTAGAAAACAGCCTGTTTTCAGTTTATACCTACATTTTAATTTTGGCCAATTGAAGATATAATCTTCTTGATTATTGCGGTACTGTAGTCAGATATTAAGATAATCAAGAATTGATAAGTGTTTCTAGAAGCTGTGAAAGTTATAACAGTGAACTGACGCAATACGTAATTGAAATGCAGTTCAATAAGTTAGTTTAAATGGATTTAAGTGGCCTTTCTAGAAGACTGCAGCCTTGTTTGAGGTAAAATGGCATAAAATAGAAGAGACACAAGCAGTGGCCTCATGTTCCAGTGAATTCCAGACGAACTCAGTGAACTAACCTTGGAGACAGCTTTGAGATGCTGAGCTCTAATCGTTGCAGATTTTTCTTCAAACGCTTTGGCCTTGGCTTCCTCAGCCAGGCTGTTCACAAACAGCAGCGTCAGGAGTTCAATCTATGACACCGGGAGTTATCGTTAGCAGTCAAAACAATCCGTTCAGACGTTAGTTTTATACAAATCGGTAACTTACCATCGCTTCCGATGCCGGCCTCATATTGATGTTACTTTTCATTTTTCTTTTAACCGTGTTTTTTAATTTTGGTGCCTTGTTCAACATTGTGACACAATTTCAGCTCGAAGTCAAGGTTTGTTTACGTCTTCCAATCTCCCGCTCTCCCGACTTCCGCTCAGACACTCCCCACTTCCGCTGAGACTCTTCTTTGTGTTATTTCACATCATCGCTTCCCTCTCTACTGCCATCTGCAGTTCCATATTTATTTTTCGAGTACATCTGTCAAAATACCATATCCAACACGACAAAGTAACAATTAATAATATACAAATTACATTTATTTTCCAATTAAAAAATAGATGTTTTATTGTCCAGAGGTCCAATTTCTTCGCTTGTTTAGGATAAGCTCTTTCTGCTTCCGGGTCATCGGAGAGCAATGGCGGCCTCCGTGCAGGCAGCAGCCGGCGGGAGCAATATGCTGCGGTTTATGAAACTTATTGGACAGCTGAAAGTAAGACTTCTCCCCAAACTCAGACTGCATCTCTGGTGATTTGCTGCCTAATAGAAAATGAAGAATATGTGGGCTCCACATGGCTTATTTGGATTTGTGATTGTGTTTATTGTGGTCTAGGTAGCGTGATCATCCTCTTCCCGCTCTGGGACACTGACGAGTTGAGTGTTTTGATTGATTCTCTACCTGCAGAGGGTCCCACGGACCGGCTGGGTCTACAGGAATGTGAAGAAACCTGAGAGCGTGTCAGACCACATGTACCGTATGGCTATGATGTCTCTAACCATCACTGACCCCACAGTAGATAAAGACAGGTATTCAGTCACACAGCCTAAACACAATCCAACAGTCAACTTGTCAAGAATAAAAGTAGCTCATGCCATAAATACCATCTGGGTTTCACTAGTTTGTTACTTTCATTACAAATTCCACTGACGTCAGTTTGACCATCGCCCAGTAAAATACTGAAAACAGTTCAGTGTCTCCATTACATTCATCAAATTGTAGTCAGAATAGTTAATGTGAGAAATTTGTGTGAAATACTAAACTTCAAGACTGTGCTTTTGTTCATTCTCCTTAGGTGTATAAAGCTGGCTCTGGTTCATGACATGGCAGAATGCATTGTGGGAGATATCGCTCCATCAGACAACATTAGTAAAACAGAGAAACACAAGCGAGAAGAGGCAAGTGACTAGCGGCACTAAAATCTAGCCACAATGTTCAGACTTCCTGATTCACCTGTTCAGAGATGATCACATGACCTGATGATAGACGGCCCGATCTTGATTTTTCCCTTCTTCTCGTCCGCCTTTCAGGAAGCGATGAGACAGCTAACAGATCTTCTGCCAGAGGGACTCAAACAGGAGATTTATGGCATGTGGGAGGTATTTTGCATTTCATGTGTTTCTAGCTCTTGGATGATGATAGAACTATTTTAACAGCAGATGTGTATCTGTTTCATTTGTAGGAATATGAGACTCAAAGCAGTCCAGAGTCCCGGCTGGTTAAACAGTTTGACCTTCTGGAAATGATCTTGCAGGCTCATGAGTACGAGGAGCTGGAGGGAACACCCGGAAGACTGCAGGAGTTCTTCGACTCCACCGATGGTAACTGTCATTCTTACTATTTTTATAGAAAGCCTTTATGAACATTTCTATCCTCACTGGATCTTATTAATTATTCACATCAGATAAATTAAACAAATTATACTTATGTGTAAATTTTGTATTTATGCAACTAAAGTCTTTTCCTAAAATTATATAATGTAAAAATGGTAAGTAATCCATGCTCAAATGGCCTATCTTAATGTTTCCAGACAATATTTTTTGATTTATTGTAATTTTAATTTGAAGTCATTTAATCTAGGTTGTTGTTGTTACCATAGTGCAGACTACACTCTGTGAATCATTCAACAGATTAAACAAGGAAATAAACATTTACGTTTCCTGAATTTTAGTTTCTTGGATTGTTTATTTTTTTCATTAGGCCGTTTCCACCACCCAGACGTGCTCCAGCTCATCAGCTCATTGAATGAAGAGAGAGGAAGTCACATGACCAAAACAGATGACACAAAGAACTGCGGTAACTCACAGGAAGCTTCTGTGGTGTCTTCACGACCACTTGAATCTTCACACACTTCCTCCTGACTGTAACAGACGCAGTCAGCAGAGGGACGGAGATATTGGACTGTAACTATAGCACCACCATGCTGCTCTATAATTCATTGTCAATTTTAATATACAGTATGCAGTCTATGGGCAGACTGAAGACACGTGAAATGATCCTTTGCTAATTCCGCAGCAAAGAAAAACACATGAAAGACAACGCGAGGAAAATAAAACGCAAACAACAATTTGACGGGAACGTTTTGCTGTAGCCACAGAGACCATACTTGAAAACAGTTTAGTTTTTATTTCGTTTTCATTATGTGGCATCGACCTGTTCACAGACACAAGGTCAAAACTAGTTCAATTCTTTGTCAGTGTTAAAAAGGTTAGTTCTGCCAAAGGAAGGTAAAAATCCAATACATAAGTTACAGCATGTCATACATTTCAGGATCACAATGGTATATATTTTATATCAGGTACATTACATTAAGCATCAGATTTTTGATTCGAAAAGACATATGTGATGCATTTAGAATGCATTTAGAAATGTTAATTCTTACATTTCCTGATTCTGCACGTTCAAGTTGTTAACCTTCAGAATATTTTTGAGATAAAACTTTGTTTAGTTTATCTCCAGCATTAGATTTCATTGTCCCAGGTACTTCAATTCTATATGACCTCCTTTTTCTATATAGTCATTACAAAAACCAACAGACTCTTCAATTAACACATGGAAACTCAGTTGTTTGTTCCTAACAAACTGCACACGGTTAATATGCAGTGTTAAACATCTTGTTGTAGACTCTTGTTTATCCTAGCGTGTTTAGAGCCATGAGTGTATTTCAGCATCCAGAAAGGCCCCATCCCAAACTGTTAGCACTAAAAATCATGAGACAACCTGCATTTGCAAAGTTAAGAAAAACTTACAAACATCAACTTTGGTCTTTGGTATAATTTTTTTTAATATCAGTCAAATGTGGAAAAAGATAAAATGTTTTTGTGAAAGCATAATGTACCAAATTGTTTTCTATTTTACTCAAATATATTTACCTGAAACACAGGGCTGTCTCTTTGGTATTAATATTACATAGAAGTGATGTAGTGTTGCAATACTGCACCAACTTCGTTGTCACCAGTTATGTTGAATTTACACAGCAAATTTAGTAATTCATAACTGCTTATTTTGTAATTAACACTACTTGTGTCAGAAGACATAAAAACATGGTTTGACTTTTGGAGTCTGCTATTTTAACATTATTTAACAAGGTCATGACTGGTTCTCTCCTCAAACTGTCTGATTTAACCAGCAGGGCAGGTTAATCAAACCCTCCACACTGAACGAGTGCTTTCTTGAAACAATCAAATGTCCACAGCATTAGTTGTGTTGATTTTTCTAAATCAATACAGACAACTGCTGCTTAGAGTATTATGGATAAAACATGGAATGGTAACAATTTGCTATCAACTCAAAGCATTGAGGGTAACAGAAAATTCAATCCTAGTGCGGCTCAGTCACTTGGATGAGTTGGTTTGCATCTTAACACTTGTAAGCAAATAAAAGTGTAACATTTCGATACATTGATGAGAGTTCCTGGAGTCCCGCCTCACGGTGTGGATGCAGCAGCCCTAACAAGCCTTCTCAGAGCAGTCAGTCAAGTTGTTAGTGGGCGGGTCCTGAGCGCTGGCGTTTGCTGTGGAAGAGAGGACTTCCTCAAAGCTGCCTCTGGTCTCAGTGGCTCCAACCTTTGTCTGGAAAATACACAAGAAATCTGTCAACACAAAACTTGCTGGCATTTCATTGTTACTGCAGCACTTCTGCCAAACAGACTCAGGGTGGCAAAGTTTGACAAGTCTTCCACTGTTGGCAATAGAAAGGAATAAGATGAACCAGGAGGAATCTTTCATTCATTAAAAAACATGTGGCCTAAGATAAAAAGCAAACTTTTCAATGAAACAGCTTTCGTCTAAACAGTACTGTATATTTTAGTTTATTCTGTTTGTAACAAGTGGTTTATTTAATACAGACAGCATTGTTCAAACTCATAATATACAGGTCAATAGTTATTGAGTATTTGTGTTTCCCACTCTGAATAATAATAATAAATAATAATAATAATAATAATAATAATGGATTAGATTCTATTGCGCTTTTCTGAACACTCAGATGCTTTACATAAATACAGTTTAGCATTATGAATCAGATACAAGTCTATTCACCACCTAACAGTTGGGTGCATAAATGAAAATTCTGATGTCTGTTTTCTTCCTCTCAGCTCCATTTTTGAGGTAATTTTTCAACTTAAAGCTCTTTTAGACGTTTAGATTTTACCCCTTTTACATCAAACTGTTTAAAACCAATTTGAATTAATCAGAATACAGCCACAGAGGAACTGCTTCAAATTTTAGATTTTGTCACAGAATCACTGCTGTGGATTAAACTACCCAACTGTATATTGCGTAGTTAAAATCAGCACATTCTTAGATATCTGTAACAGTAAAACGTCAATGCAGTATTAATACTTATTCATACAGTTAGAGTACATTTCGCTTCCAGTACAATGATACTTTCCCCAGAATCAGGTAGTGAATTTGAACATGATTAAGTATTTTCAGTGTAGTCTCAGTAGTTTCACTACTTCACAAATAGATGGACAAATGGTGAAAGTTAAGACTATACCAGGATCAGTCTGACTATAAATAACAAACAGGCAGTAAGAGATTCTAAACCAGCAATTACCTCCCGATTATAGTGTTCTGTTGAGCTTCACTATCATTTTATAGCATTCACAAGCTGAAAACATGACCAGTTTCTCTCTGGCTTTCCCAGCCAAGTTCAGAACTAATAAAAGTTTATCTGGTATTATCAGTTAATAGAAAATGTCAATTTATAATAGCAGGACACTGAATATATTCATAAGAGACATAATTTCAAACGTTTGAGCAGGAAGCTCTTTTCAAACCAACTTGCACTGTAGTTTAGAAATACGGAGTCTTTCAGAGTAATGAAATGTTATATTCTGAGCTACACGTTATTTACCTTGATAGTGGAAACTGTGTTCTCAACTTTCTCCTCAAAAGACTTGAAGCTCTGAGAATTCCTGTGAAGGAAAGAAAGTCATTCTTCCTCAAGAACATGTGTTATTATTGGCCCGTCGCTTTAAAAAATGACAATCTTACCTGCCTTAGAATTAACATGTCCATCAATATGACAAAGATGATTATTTTTACTTATATTGCGTGCACGCCAAGTGTGAAATATGTAGTTTATCACTTTATTACGACTATATTATCTTTGGTGAATGTGTACAAGTTAATTATTCTTTTTCATCCATCATGAAAAAAGCTGGGATAATAATTAGATTCAACCAAAGGACAGATTTGATGTTCTCTGACATTCGGGGAGGATATGTGTATATTTCAGTACAGATTGGAAGATTGCTAAAGTGAGTTAAAAACTGTTGTCTTACTGGATGTTGACAAAAATACCACATTGTGCATCTAAAGTATTATGTAAGGAAATGTGGACAAAAGCTTTTGCTGACCTATTGTCAATAATTACACATTTAATAAACTAATCCTTATTGTAAAATTCCTTGCATTTGCCTGTGTTATACTGGAACCAACTGGGAAAAGACTTTTCTACTCTCAGCAGACGTGGTTCATGTTATTTTTGTGAAACCAGGTAGCAAAGGGCACTGGAAACATCAGGATGTGTCGTAAGCAGGTGTCAATATGATGTGAAAACGTCTGTGGCAGTTTCATTTCAATTCAAAATGAAATGACCCCTCAGCCATGAACTAAATAAATGTCACAGTACCTGGTGTTTCAGCAAAGTTTTGTTTATTTAAATGAGTGAGGTCGAGTTTATCTCAAAATGACATCATACGAAGATAAAGGAATAGACTCTCGCACGCAAAAGAGCAATCATGGCGTGGTTACCTCATGGCGGGCATGCTCATAGAGTGTTTGATGGAGTAGCTGTCCCCAGAGAGCATGGTGAGAGAAGAGTTAAACATTAGCGCATGCACGCACACGCACGCACACACATACACACACACACACATACACACACACACACACACAATGCCAGAGTTGCAGTGACCCTAAAGAGTTAGCTGGAGCTATCACTGCTTGTGGTTCCAGGCTCAGATCAGATTCTCTACTGGATTCTCTACAGATTCTCTATTTGTTAATGTACAACAACGTATACTCAGAATGAAGGATTTTAGATTGATAGAAGTCTCTTTGAGCTTAGCTTCAGCTTTTTCTTGTAAGTAGGATTGTGTGGACAGTTCATGACGCTGTCTTTACCGGATCCTTTGACAGGATTCACTGTGAGGGACTAAAATCAATTAGATATGTTTATGAGCTGAGACGGGGACCACATGACATGTGAGTAAAGTGTCCCAGGAGGAAAGCAGTGGTTACCCCTTCACACCCAGCTGACTGTTTGAGCCCTGGTCAACCAGTAAGTGCTGTTAACTGACCTGAGTGAGATCTACTGAGAATGAGTTGGAACAACTAATGGACACAATCATCTGTGTGACTCTTACCCTATGGAGTTGGACCTTGGAGAGCATTGAGGAAGATATAAAACAATTTAAGACACTTTTTGACATGTTCACACTCAGTGTTTCACCTTAGAACACGTGCCATTGTTTCACAGTGAAATGTAAACTGCTGCTAATATTCATACTGGTTTGGATTTTCAGTGGAGGGAAACTAATATTTGTTAACTCACAAGTAAACAAATGACTGGGGGAGCCAGTTTCCACTCAACTAGACTTCTCCTTCAGTACCAACATGTCAACAAGACAAAAATGTTCTACTGAAGTTAAACATTTGAAACACACAAAGACAGAATACACTCCACACCTCACATCTACCATAAGTTAGTTCAGAGCGACGGATAAAAGACAAACATTTTGTACACAAACCCAACATCTGGGTGATCTCATACACACTAACACACAAATACACTCACAGCAAAAACAGGAATAGAGAATTTGTTTATTTTGTGAAAGATGTATAAAGAGAGATGTATGATTAAGAAAAATGATTAACTGATTAGAATTATTCAATGATGAAACTACTGTATATTACAGCACACAGATAGGGTCTCAATCATCAAGAAAATTTCAAGATATTTTTTTTCTGGACTGATGGGACAAAATTATACGTAAGAACTCATCACAGCAAAAAATACACACATATGCTTATTATGTGTGCACACACAGCAAATCCAGGCACACTGTGAACCACAGAACACAGGGACGTACCTCCGGGGGAACAGTAACTCTAGACCAGCCATGCTGGAATAATCAAAGATAATCATTGTTTCCTTCCTGCAATCTGAATTCTGTTTCCAGAACAACTAACACCCCATTTGTCTTCACGGCGCAGCCACTATCAGTGTAATGCTGTGTTCTATCTTGTCCTCTTGTCTCAAAACACAACTGCTTTGTTTGTTTCGCACACAACAATGCAGAAGCACAAACACTTTGTGATGACTCTCAGCTTGCCAGCAGAAAGACAAAGAGCTACTTAGAGGCAAAGGGGCAGAACAAGATAGAGAAGACGGCTGGGGAGCAGAGACGCTATGTTTATGATGGTCAAAAGGAAAACCTGGACGGGTACTTTTTCACTCCTGTGCTTTATATACATGATATATTATTTATGATGACTTTGAAGGTGAGTTACACTACCAAGATGAGACACGGTGTACCTCATGTCGCCGAACTTCCTGGTGATGGTGCTGCCCAGTGTGCTGAAGGCGGCGGAGGTTTTCTGTCCGGCTGTGGAGAACGTCTCAGATGTCTTCTTATAGCTGGGACATAAACATATTACGGTTTTGTACATGCATAAATACAAATGTATAGAGATGCACATGAAGTGGAGAAAAAGACATAATAATAAAGGAAAGTGAAGGTTAAATCAGTGTGCTTTTAAGTAATTTGGCTGGCCATTCATAAAAACTGTTAACCACAGCAAATAAAAAATGTTTTAAAAAATGCTTTGGAATCAGCATAATTATGTTTTAATGCAGAGACAACATTGTTAGAGTCAGGAGATGATGAGTCAAGTGATTCTCTGGTATTGTTATTTTCTGGGTTGGGGGACAAATTCTGGGAACGGGTGACTTTTGCATTACTTCTTTGGTTCGGTTTTAGGCTAGTCCTAAAGCTTTGAAATCCTTAAACTAATTTCATTACTGGATGAACTGCTAAGCATTAGCAGCATGCATGTAGACATGACGCTGCCTCACAAAGCCTCAGAACGTCATTTAATCACATTAAGCTGAAGTTGAACAGACACTTGGGATAATTTTGTCTCTATTTGCGCCGTGGAGCTTCTGTAGATCTGTTTGAGTCAGTGTCTCCGTGCTCGTCTCTCCCGTGGTCACACTGGTTCATTATACATGAGGGCCGTGACTGTATGTAAAGTGATCTTCAGGTTAAAGTGCAACCGAAGACAAACAAAGGCCTCCAGAGAATATCGCCTTGCTCTTCTCTGCCTCTTCATGTTTGGGCGAGACATAACAGCTAACAGTCTGATGGAGATTATTTCTCAGCAAAAACAAACAAATTCAAATAAATCCTACAATGATTTGGAGGACAAGTACTGATTACACAGTAGCTGGTTCTGCATGGACAGTACCCTCTAGCACCATCTCAAATGTTCTTTTAATCAGGTTTGTGATGGCTGCTATGTTGAGCACAACACAGATAACAGAAAGACACAAGCTGTTCAACCAGAAGCAGCGATCATGGCTTTTTAATATGATTTCTGTTTATAACAGGTGGTTCAGAACACGGTTCACTGCTGGCTGTTAAAACAACTACCTGATTCATATGTGTGTCTGGGTGTGTGTGTCCTATAAAAGGCACCTATGTTGACAGAAAACAGGAAAGTCATCCTGTCATGTGCTGCAGACACACACACACTCCACGTTAACTGAGCACACTTACGCCACGGAGGTCTGCATGTCATGCCAGCCTCTGCTGAAGTTGTTCCTGAGCTCACTCAGAGGAGTGATGCCCAGTTTGTGTCTGAGGTCAGCATGCTGCTTCTCTTTGGAGGATAGAACCTGCCTCAAGGTGCTGATTTCCTCCTCCAGCTGGACAGGTGTAACACATGAGAAGCTTAATACTTAATGTAATATCAACATGTCCTGTTTCCTCCGAGCTCAATAGTGTGTGTGTCTGAGCGTACCTTGGTTAACTCTTGATGGATCTCCTGTTTCTCCTCCTCGGTCATGACGGAGTTGTTAAAGTTTACTTCGGATGCAAAGTCTTCATCTGCCTCTTTCAGTGGCTCCGAATCCAAAAAACCTGAATCAAGTATAAAAATGAGGTGACATGTCTGCTGAACAATCAAGAAACAGAAAAGGGAAGAAAGCAAGAAAGAATTATGTTTTCATGAAAGCAGTAATTTGATTTAAAGGGGGTGGTCTCCAGTTCCTTTAATTCATTATTTATACAAGGGTACCTTAAAAGCCTGGTCCTGAAATCAAAGACTTCTATTTCTCAGTTTTTGAAAAGTTTTTCTACAGATGGATCTAGATATTGTAAATTTTTGGGACACA
The DNA here is from genome assembly GCF_040054535.1 of Antennarius striatus. NCBI lineage: Eukaryota > Metazoa > Chordata > Actinopteri > Lophiiformes > Antennariidae > Antennarius > Antennarius striatus. The sequence goes on along the minus strand of NC_090794.1, from coordinate 11,417,696 downwards.
AGCATCTGCCAAATACATGGAAGTAAACTTTATTGGTTTTCTCTGTGTCACCTCAAAAAAATTGTTTCTTAAGCTTGTTTAGGACAATATTTTTGCGAGTACAGTAGAAAAATATATATAAATTTAATGCATAGATTCTTGTAATTTATTGGCTATTCTTTCAATGTCTGCTCGGTATGAACATTCTGTGTAGATAGTTCTATAATATGTGAATAAATGTTCAAAGATTATCAGATGTTGATATATAGCTTGTGAATATTTTGTATAATTTAAATCTATAACTTTGTCTGTCTCAGTGTCTGACTTCATCTGACTGTTATGTAATCTGTGGCTGCAGCTCTCTAATCTGGATCTAATCTGTAGTGGATTACTTAGTTTTAACTCTGCTGATTGAGAAAACACTACAGACTACCTCACACACACACACACACACACACACACACACACACACACACACACACACACACACACACACACACACACACACACACACACACACACACACACACACACACACACACACACACACACACAGTGTATAATGTAATTTCTGTGCAAATATTGCAATTTTTATTGCAACAGATTAGTGTAACAGATTAGTTGTATCCTGTCAGAATTAAAGAATTGAAGTGTTTCCAAAAGAAAACAAAATTTCTGCATGACTTACAGATTTAGGAAACGGTCCTCAGTGAACTTCCTCTCTGAAATGTCTCTTTGTTCTACATGAACATTACGCTTCTGTCTGGAAACAACACCCTGTCTCGTTTACAGTCACTTTGACAAACAAACCAACACACACAGTACAACACAACATGTACTTCCAAAAGTTATTTTAACTGTATCTATGAATGACACTAAAGTGATGGAGTAGTTACACATCGTCATCTGACTGGCATCATCTGCCTCTCAAGCATAAAGCAACAGAAATACAGCACACCCCTTGAGCTTCACTCAAAATATTCCACAGTGATAGGATTGGAGATGACACAAGCACAATGTGCATTTGCGACAATGAAGAAGAAAACATAAGTAAAAACCAAAAATAAAATTACAGCAACTGTGTAATGTATGTGTGTAGTTAGCCATGTTAGCCTTGTTTTGTTCAAGGACTTCTGTGAAGGCAAATGAGCACAAACGTACCACACAGCACCCTGCAACAGCATGACAAGCATGTACAGAAACCAGAGGAATGCGAATTCATGCAGATCATCATGTTATTTTATTCACAGAGGACAAGTGAACACTTGCATGTAAATTACATGTACAAACAATAATCAAACAGTTTACTGTACCTGAAGCGAGGCCACTCTCTTAGTGTTAGTGGCAGCGTTTTGGGGAGGGTGAGGACAAGGCAAGTTTAGCACAAAGAAATCAATGAGGTTACCATAATATTGTTAAGTCAGCATATATATATATATATATATATATATATATGTACAAATTATTAAAAAACAAAAACAAAACACCAACATATTTATAGCCTCTACAAAACTGTTTAAATGGGTGTTAGCTATAGGAGTAGCTTTAAGTGTCTGGAGGAACTATTAGTGAGAGTCATTTCATTTTATTGTTATGGAAACACACAACAGCGTGCACTATTACATTACAGAGACTGACATGGTTCCTTTATTGATGCTGTGTCGGTGATCGTGTGTAATGTGAATAACACTGAGAACTGATGTCAGTCACAGTTCACTGCATGAAATGATGGAAATACAAAGTGAGCTCGTGTATAAACTTTGAACTCTCAGTTGACAGTTTTTAGGTCATTACAAAAAACATTTTAGAGCAACGTGAACAGAGACTCGGCCAAACGCTTTAAATAAAGCATATTGTTGTTCTTCACTTCCTCTTGTAAGAGCAGGAGTGATTGTTCCTGACTCAAATTATCTCCAAACATGTTCCAGCCTACAGCTGTTGTGTATTTTTTATGATGACTGATCATGGTTCATAATAGTACAGCTCAGAAATACGTTTCAAGGCAATGTCTTAATTTAGATGAAGATTTAATATAAATGTTTTAGATGAATGAAAACATTCAATTGATTTTAGGTGTCAGTAACCATCCCTCCTTCCCTCAGGCTCATGTCAGCTGGTTAAGACCGCTCTCAATGTATCCAGACCGGTCTCTTGAAACTAGATTCGAGCTTTGCCTGCAGCTAACTGTCAAACCATAAGCCTCAGTGAAGATACTAACCAGCCAAGTAGCTCCTTTCAAGCTCTATGGTTTTTTTTGGGCTCGGTTTTTTGTTTCACTTGAGCCTAAAATGGAAATCCTCACTGCTTAGACTATAACTAAGAGGAAAAACAATAAACCTTAATTTCCAATTCATGGGAATAGTAAAAATTGATTTGTCATTAATTATAACAACATCTTTCCTTTGAAAAATCATTTTTAATTCCTCTATTTAATACCTCATTGGTGCTCAAACATTAAAAGGTTGTGCAGCTGTAGGCTGGAGCTTAAGGCTCCTATTAAGTCAAAGACAGTCTACTCTACAGCTCTAGTCTACGGTCTAGTCTACAGTCCTCTTCACCTGTGCTGTCCAGGTACATATCCCAAGTGGTTGACATCACCCTGTTGTCTGAGTGATAAACTGATGTCTGGTGACCTGATGGTACAGTTTTACAGCATTTAGTCAGATCTCCTTCATTTTGCGCTGCTGGAGCAACGTCTTCACTGTGTGAGCTCCTTCTAACGGAGTCCTCACCACAAGTAAGGAAAGTACCTTGATTCAAACCTGAGCAGAGCATCATGGAATCAAACAAAAACAACAAACAAAAAACAAACACAAATGCTGAGCCTTCACTGATGAATTTGCTTAATCGTCAAAAAACAAACCAAAAAAACAAACCCAACAGGATATGAGCCAGGTGAAATCTGAACACACAGGTGAGCTTCTGTCAACATATTCTGGAGCCAAAATAACTGGTCTCAGCTCCTGGTAATGTAATCAGTGAATAAATTCTAATCATCATCACAAATAGTTATGTGAATTTTATTCTGTGTGGTATTTTTAAAAAGTCCTTATAATAATCAACAAAGGTTTTGCATGCTTTTTGGGATTTTTTTGCTTATAAGACAGGGAGATATAAGGTTTTGTTATTTTGATTTAAAATAACTGTCTGCCCTTAGTTGATCATTAAATATGTATTTGTATTAAATTGACAGTTTTTATCAAGGTCAAACTGTAATCTGTCAATACTCAAATATCTTTTAAAAAGGATAATAAATGTCTATTTCTTTTCTCTTCTGCTATTTTTAGTTGGGGTTTTTTCCAGCACAAAGTGATTGTTGCAGAAAATGAACAGACAGATTGATCAAATATTGAAATAAGCAAAAGCAATCCCAGCCACCTGGTCCAGAAGCGCCCACTCAGATCACACTCACCCACTCTTCTGATTTGAATCCACTCTGAATCACACAAGGAAGAAAACTGGTGTCGCACTGATTTCAGTATAGAAAACTTACAAACACTCTGCGCTTGGACTTGTATTTCAAGTCAGGGATGTCACTTAAGGCGTTTTGCGCTCAACGGTGGATGTCACCGCTAAACATGCTAATCCTTCAATGTCACAATCTGCGCTGCAATCTGTGCGGCAACATTTTTCAGTGAGATTGAGAGCAAAATTTTGCTTTTGAACTATCTGGGAGAGTCTTACCCTTCTCCCCCTCATGTGAGGGTGAATTAACCCATTCCTCGCCAGGACCCATGTTGCCCCAGTCTACCACTGCTTCACTCAGAACGCTAGAGTACAACTCTGCAGCGGAGCAAGGCAGCAGTGCAGGAGGAGACAAGAAAACGGGTTATACACACTGCAAAATCTCTCTCTAACACACACAAACACACATCACCTCTCTGGTACCCATCCTGAACCTGTCACTACTTTGGTAATGGTGAGGAATCATTACAGAAGGCATCTTTCATGAGTCTGCAGATACACCAGAAGAGTAAATCACACTTCCAATGCTGTTTAACAAGACATACTTCATTTTTGCTACTGCAATGTCATTTCAGGAAGAAAATCTACCTCAAAACGAGATCTTAAGCAACTTTTTACTACAACTAAGCAAGAATATCCTCAGCTATTGAGCAAGTGAAGTTGTCTAGTTTCTGATGAAATCTCCTTACATGACGGGAAAGACCCACAGTATTTCTTCACTAACTGTGATTTCTTGTGGTCACTGATCAACCCTTTTAGGGAAGACATACTTGACGAGTACAGAGAAAAACATTAGCATGAAAATATCACTCCAGTGTCAAGTAAGTAATCTAAATTTTTACCACTCATTTTATCTCTCATGTGATTTGTTGTTTTTATTCATAGAATACATAAAAAATGTCAACAATGCTTCCCACTTTTCCTCATGTTACGCTTTCTCTGTCATCCCCCCTTTTCCTTTTTCCTGATACGGGATAATTGGTCACAAGACTCCCATTTGGTCCACTGGTCATGTGACTCAGGAGAATCAGAGCCCTGGGGATGGTCATATGGCTGTAAAATGAAGTGATGCTAACCGGAAGTGCTTTGCCTTCGGTCAAACAGATTTCTGTTCATATTAACTTTTCTTTCACTTGTTTTCTTTAAATGAATGAATAAACGAATGAAACAACAAAATAACTTAGTAACTCCAGCCACAGTAAGCGTAAAACTACAAAAAATTTTTATGGATGTTAGAAATGGGAAGACTAAATCTGACAACATGATAAGGTTAAATGACCTTTAACAAAGGACAAAAACAAGTTGGTTACTAAACCTAAGATTAATCTGTTTTTAAGTAGAAACTAAAAACAAGTATGGGAAAGACAGATGTTTCCTAAGATCTAAAGCTTTTGCTTTTAGTTTGAAGCAAACACAGAAATTTGATTAGTATTAGAAGACCAGACGAGGAAAGAAACTACATCCAACTGCAAGGCTTAGTTTGTTCTTAGGTTTCCATGATGCCCTGCATAAACAAGAACACAAACCTGCAGCACACTGGCCAACTGTGTAGTGTGTGTGTGTGTGTGTGTGTGTGTGTGTGTGTGTGTGTGTGTGTGTGTGTGTGTGTGTGTGTGTGTGTGTTGATGTGGTTCTGGAACCAGCACTAATGGAAACAGTAATCTCCTCAGGGAGAGCTGGCCAACAAGATGAATGGGGAGTTTGCGGAACTAAACGGGTTAATACTGTACACAAGTACACACACGCGTTCAGAAGTTGGACATAAGATGACTATATGCTAACAATTAGTCCACAAGTTAGCTCACTGTTATCACTGTCATGGTTCCACCCAATATTTTTATGTTCAAACAACCTTCAAACAGGCGCGCGCGCAGCTCGCCCGCAACTTTAGCTCATTATCAGATCAACAGCAAACAAACAGGAAACACGGACACTTCTCTTCTTCCCTTTAGAGGGTAAAATCAACAAACGCTTCCACCGTGGAGCGACACCGACTCACCTTGTTGTCTGGTCTCCATCAGCGACGGCCAGGTGAACTTCCCACACAACCTCCTGAGGCAGACAAGCTAAGGCAGCACGCGCCACACAGCCAGAGCTCGGGTCGGATTCCTTGGCTGTCACGCGCCAGGTCAGCTCCCACGGGCGGAGCCTGGCGCGCGAACCAATGAGCTCGCGCTGTGGTGATGCGTTTAGGTTCCCCACCGGGTCCGTGTCATGACAGAGAACTGTGATCTCTATCACTACAACAGAGTTTTTACCGAAAAAAAAAAATTAGCTAATGAATAAATCTGGAAGAAAAGTAATAAAAACCGATTATAAATTAGTTTTATTGACAAAATACACTGTTTATCAACTGTTTTTAAAACAAAAATCAGGGAAAGATTAGTTTAAACAACTCAATGCAATATGTGTTAAAATGCAAAGATTCCGAACCACTTACAATACAAAGGTGTTAAAGCTAAATATGAAATAAGCTTAAATTAACCTGTCTGTTGATATAGGGAAGATTCTGCACAGGCATAAAGTACATTGTGTATTAAAGAGCACAAATAATCATGTTGAGTTCAGTTATCTGAAAACTGCTCATGCTGTGAGTAATTCAGCAATAAATGATAATAAATCCATTAGTAGATGTTAAGTATTTAACTATCCATCCATACATATCCACAAGCTGCCAGTCCGTCTTTTGAGTCGTGGGTGTGCTGGAACCTATCTCAACTAGCGATGGGTAAGAGGCGGGGTACACCCCAGACAGGATACCAGCTCATTCCTGGGCCACCTGAAAAACAAACAGCCATGCATGCTCACACTCACACCTACAATCAATATGATATGTAGACCAATTCAACTAATTAACTTTTAAAGTCATTATTTTAACCTCTTAGTTATATGAATGTAATATTGAAGCATGCCTGTTACTAACAGAAACTTCACCGATGAACAGTTTCCCCATCAGGGGATTAATTTTGATGAATGATTTTGACAAAGTTAGATTCTTCTCTGGCAGAGTACATCTGACCCCTGCTGTCATCAAACTGTATTCACAACTGAAAGGACGATGTTGCAATCAACTAGCAGAAATGTCAGACATGTAACCAAAATCAACAGAGAGGGTTATGGGATTATGTGATAATGTTAATTAAATCCATCAGACAGGGTCTTTTGGTATTCAACCCAATTTACTTTATTATCCATTAGATCTTCACATAATAAACAATGTTTGGTGAGAAGTTTAATATAAAGTTTTATAATCAGTTTAAAAACAGGTCTCTCTCTCTCTACGTGTGTATGTTGTGTGTATATTTTGTAATGTCAATATTTTATGGATACAAATGTTATTTTTACTTTAAGTAATAAAAGAAAAAATAATGGTTTTTTTTCTTGATAATGTTTGAATGTTTCAAACCACTTATTTTTTGTTATTCTCTTAATACATAAATGGAAATTCTCCATCTTTAAATCCTACATTAGTAATCTTGAAATGAGAGATCTTTATCTTTCATGTTTGAGGAAGAGGAAACAGACAAGGTCAAAATTAACACCACTGTAGTTCAAATAGCCACCCAGCTCCTTCTTCCACGAACAGGTTAGACCACATACAGGACACATCAGGAGGATTTACTGGCTGGCTTGTCCCAATGTCCTTTGCTTTCTATTCAGTCTGAATGAATTTTTCAGCAGCTTTCATTTTGGACAGGCAGAGGTTTGGTTGGTTCTGTGTAGTCCTGCAGAGCTCTGCAGAAATTAATCCCAAATTTGAGCTTGTAGAACACTTAATACTGCATGAATGCTATTTTTTTTGCATTATTTAGGCTCTTTGGGAATAAAATCTGCAGAAGGACTGTATCATGCAAACAAATGCCAGTGGACTAAGAACCTTCACCTGCGTAAGCAGAAACAGCTGTTAAAATGAATGAAGGAATGAATGGATGGATGAAATATCCTTTCAGTACTTTTAAATTTGTTTCAATATTGGCATCAACAACAGGAAGGACAAAAACAATCCCTAGAGACAATCAGAGGTATGCAGTATTGTCATCCAAAATCACCTTGCCTGTCAAGTCACCATGTTTGATAGTAAATGAACCGTGTGATATTTACAGGCAGGTGATGTCACCATTTCTTCTTCCCAGTATATAGCGGATTAGACACTATAATGATGTATTGCTGCCCTCTACTGGCTTCTTATGATCTTTTGGATAGGTTTTTTTTTCTGTTATACTCATCAGTTTCAAAAGAGGAAAAATAATCTAAAGTCTGGTAGGCAAAGGTCGTCCAGTTGGATTAGCAAGACTGGATGTGTAAGCTCTCTTTGTCTGTTGCATCAACAAGCCATTCAGTATAGATCAAGAAAAGGAAGGCTTGTAGTGTAAACCAACATGAAACAAGTCAGAACATGGTGTTTGTCATGGGAACAGGACAGATTGAGGCCAATAGGTCTTTCTGCTCAAATGAGGTCTTGTGTGACTTGTTAATGTATAAAATGTGACACCCTCCTACTTTTTTTTTTCCAAAAATGATTGTAGTTCTCCCACCAAACATTTTATAATTTTATAACAGTCATAAGTTAGTTGAACTTTTTTACTGTGAAATGGTGGATAGTCACTAAATTAGAATGTTTTTGCTGTCAAATGGGAAAGGGTTCATCTCTATTAGTGGTCTACTGATGACAAATCAACCCTCTTGCCAACACCACTCCTCTATTCAACATGTATCATCCACTTGTAGCACACACACACGCACGCACGCACACACACACACACACACACACACACACACACACACACACACACACACACACACACACACACACACACACACACACACACACACACACACACACACACACACACACACACAATCTATCAGTTCACACCAGCCTCATGCCATGGACAATGTGGACTCACAGTGCCGCTGCTTCCTCATTCCAGTCTCGTCTAAAGCATGAGGCTGGAATGAGGAAAATCAGAGGCCCTAATTTGTTGAGTCATATTGAATCGTGGGATTTGAGAGACTGTCTGTTTTAACATGCTATTAGTGAAGTTATGATTTAAACCTCAATTCTAATATTTAGAGTACCATAGTGTTCAGTAGCTGGTTAATCTTGTTTTATAATTGTTGTGAAAGCCCTGTTGCCCAAATCACAACAGCCATGAGATGTCCATGAACATATACAGTAGTACTAAATGTGCACAGAACTCTTAGGATCCTGTGTCGATTAGTGTGTGACATCATGAAAACATCTGAGTAACCGCTAATCCCTCCAGCGTTACAACTCTTGGAAATGTCAAGACTGCATTTCCACAGAGTTGCTGAGCTGGATTCTCAAAATGACACACTACATGGATGAAAGTGTAAAAATACATGTTTTCACATCTAACTGTAAACCTGAGACGATGCTTGCTTGATTAAGTGTGACTTTTTAATTGATGTAAACAATGAATTATCAAAGAAGCCATTTTTTTGTTTGTAATGTTTTAGTTTTCTGGTATTGACCTAATCAATGAACTCATTGTTCCAGTAGTTGTACAGCGTAAACAGCAAGGAAACACTTTTTATAAAATGCAATTCATGAAATTTAAAAAAAAACAAAAAACAGCCCACAATATATTAAACAAATTTCACTCTACTGGTCAGTTCCTCTGTGCTAAAGATAATTTAAGTACAAATACGCATTACATGACATTGTCATGTGTCCTTCAGATTGTAAAATACAGCATTTCAAAATGTCAGTGTGGTGCTAGCTCAGCAGATAAGCCGAATATGCATGTACAATACATGATGCAGGTACATCCTTTCAATGTATGATGGACATTTATGTTACCTGTGATGTCTTATGAACACATAATGTGCCCTCCCCAAACCCAAGCAGCATGTACGACACCACCGAGTCAATCTGGGACACACAGACAGCATTGGCATCAATGAGAAATCTGAACTCTTTAGACACTGCAGGGATTTCATTACTTCTCGGAATGGTTGCTGAGCAGCTCTGGGAAATACATCAGGAAGCATTTTGGCTAAACAGTCTTAGTGGCACATCTCTAGTAGATTGAGGGGGCAGAAAATAAAAACTCCCTGAGAGAGGATTCAAGACAGGCTTAAAATGGTGTGTATTTCCTCTGCCATTTGGGAGAACTTGGTATTTATTAACTCCCAGATGTAGCAAATGTTTCACATCCCTGTAACAAAGACCAAGATTGAGGCAATGCACAGCGAAGATTCCAGCATGGGTGACCTTTAACCCTACTCTATAATGTTTTGACTGCAGGTGAAGTGATCAGTAACAAAATGTGCTGCACCAAAAGACATTTTGACACATTCATTAACTCAAGACACATTTCGTTTGGCCTTCTCTTTAAGTTTCTTGTCCACAAGTCTCTCCATTATAATCTGTAAAATACAATAAAACAAGAAACATGTCCTTCGATTCAAGACAAACAATATAAATTGTCACGTAGACTATTTGTCCTTAGCTACAGCAGCTTCACAGGCTGCTCTGTCTTATTTAAAATGCATTCAGGCTTAAAATCAGTCAGTTTGGATATTTGGTGGATAAACAGCAGCCATGGCTCCGGTGGTGAGCGCCTGATTGAGGGAGATGTGAAGGACACTAAGCCAGCTCCTGCAGAGCGACAACCTAAAACAGCTCTGGTTAATCTCTTGACTGCCAGCAGTACTCCACTCGTGTGCGTTCTTGCAGGTTGTGATGGTGTGAATGTGTCCACATGTCACAATTCATTGTTACTGTCAAACCTCAAAAGCAGATGGACATCCTCTCATTGCTGCAAACATCTGACACAAACACCAACCTCTGCACCAATTCCTCAAACCCTTACAGACCTGATCACCTAATAATTAACATTCACATTTAATGTACCTGCAACTTGATGCACAGCAACCCAACAGACTCTAAAACATGCAACACTCTGATTGGGTCTAATTCTACCAGCCAGACTATTTATAACAAAGAAAATTTTAAATTGTAGTATTTGTAATATATTCAATCATTTCCTTTGTTATTCATTTCACTTCATTCAGTTCACTTCATTCTGTTGTGTACCAGAGCTCCTCCGTGCAGACTTTGCTACACACTAGCAGCATCACTACCCAATCCTCTGCAACAGGCACAAATGAAAGGCTAAATATTATAAAGTGGAAGGTCAGTCCTGCCACATTCATGGAGTTGTTTTGGCACAATTGCTGCATGGTGGCATTTTTTTTGTGATGTAAATACTGGCATTATGTCGTATGAGGGTAAAGTACAGACAACAGGACTGACAGGGAGTGTTTTGGGCCACCGTCATCAAGAGGAGAGGGATCAAAAGACAAAAAAAGAAGGCAGGTACAAGTAGGAAGATTGGACATGAAGCCACAACAGGAAACAACTTGATATAGGTGTCATGTTTGGGGTGGGATTATCTACATCAGCCACTAAAAGGATTATTCATCCCTCCAATTTTAATATCCATCATTTCTGACTGTGGGTTTGTTTAATTTGCAGCAGAAGAATCAGGATAAATGAAATATGTAGATATTTCTTTGACAACTAATTTTTCAAGTTCCCTTGTGAACTTGCAAGAAAAATGACTGATGCTTCATATCGAACTCCTATTATCTTCTTAAACAAAACTGTCTGTTCATCATCTGTGTTTTGTCCTCTTTGCTGCTGTTAAATGTGTGACAAAGAAGTGAAAAGTGAGTGTAAACTGGTACAACCGTCCTGTAATGTGTCCGGGGATGAGTGTTGAGGACAAGGATGTTCTCTGACAAAAATAGCCCATGGCTGTGAAATTTAGCTGAGAGTCAAGGGTTTCAAATATAAAGACAAGCCAGCGCTTTCTCCAGAAGTCGTTCTGTGTTTGCTGCTTGAACATCCAGTGTTCTAACAGAACATTCCATTTGCAAAAGCTTTCCAATGAGAGAAAGTGTCCTCAGTGTGATGTTTTTATGTTATGCAGGCACAATTCTAAGGGTTTGTCTTTCTTTGATTACCACTGATGATTTGTCCATGAAACTAGACCTATCCAGTGACTCAGGCTGGCGTATTCATCCCTGAGGACGGGAGTTGTCTTTCGAGCTGTAGGTACATATTCTAAATGTGGTGCAGAGCAGGTATCAGATCCACCGCCCAGAGCCCTCGGTGCGATTCTTCCTCCTCTTCTTGCACACATAGTAGACTGGGAAAACCACTAAACCTAAAGAGAGAGAACACACAAAAATATATGAACAAATAGGAACATAAATACATACAAATCTACATTGACAACACATTAATCTGCAAGCGGTCATCAGTGAGATGTCCAGACACGGGAAGAGATTACCTCTAATTATAATTCAGTTGAGACCTCAGTAGTTCACATTACTGTCTGACAGAGAGCAGCTGGAAGATGCTAATAGCAAAATGTAACGTCATAACAGTCTTTATTTCTGAGGATATGAACACATTATATTCCTGCACCTATGAATACTGAGCATGCTAAAACACTGGTGTGCATCACAAGTACTTTGCAGAAACAGAGCACCTGCTTTGCTGCCTAGAAGAAACCATCTACAAAGGAAATAAACCGTTTAGCTGGTTACTCTGGAAAATTAACGTGCATTTAGATTCATGGGTAAAGCGACATTACCTATCACCAGCGCAAGAGATCCAAACACCATGACCAGTATAATGACCACCGGAGCGATCAGGACCTTTGTGGCTGCAGACAACAAAATCAGAGAGATGGTCATCAGAATTATTTTGGATAGAATATAAATTACATAGTTCAAAAGGACTTTTTTGTGTAATTTTAATGAATCCATTCAGAAGTTTTAAGATGTTTGGACACCAGAGTCTCAATTTCACAGTGTAGGTAGGGGAAAATTAAAACTTCACGGATAGCAACATGTCTCTTATAACATGCCAAATCTGTGCAACCAAAAGCCTGTGGCGCAAAGACAGAAAAGGGCGCTGAACTGTGTAAATGATTCTTATTAAAGGACACATTAGCTCACGTTTCAACTGGCTGCCTGTTTATGTAACTAGATGTAGCTGTGATTGAGAGCACAGTGAAAGACACCAGAGGAGCTCAGCTTACTGGAAGTTAGCTAGTGAATACATCTGATAATACTGAATAGATAAGTACAGTTGGAATAATATATGTGTTGTTTATTTTGAAAAGCTCTCCTTAGTGGTCTTAAATATAGAAGTCACAGATCATACACTGCTGATTACTCTTCATACGAGGCTAAAGAGGCTGTAAAGCAATGCAGAAACAGACTCAAAGCCTGAGGGAAGGAGCTGCTCCACAGTCTGGTGGTCCGATAATGGATAAGTGTGTACCGCCTGCCAGATGAAAGCAGGGCAGACAGATCACTATGAGTCTATATGCAATAAGATGACAGGAATGCAACCAAAGGCTGTTTCTACCACTCTTGTGTGCTCTGATCTAACATTCTAGTCCACTATTTTTATGTATTTTGGGATGATTTTGAGTGTCTTTTTTTAGAAATTACCTTCTGATGCAGGATTACAGGGAAAACAGTCAGGTTGAGGGATTACAGGAACTCATCAAATAAACTGATCGCTAACTTGGTAGTTTAATACTAAAAAACTTACTAAATCCATCAAATTTGACCTAAACTAATTGGGCTGATAACAGCAGTAGTTGTACTATGCAGCTTCAAACCATGACTTGGTTTAATGTAAAACCGGATATTAATATATTTTTAAGTGTATGCTATGAAAAATGGCACAAACATATCAGCATCTCTTTGTGTGTCAGCATGCTAGTTAGAGATAAACAAAGTATAGCTGAGTTTGATAGTAAAAGTCACTAACTGGACCTAACTGTGGGGCAAAAGAAGCGTGAGCAGTATTCATCCTCTGGTTGCCTTGATTGCCTCAAAGATTTAACAGGATCACCTCCTATAATTGTGGAGCAATTTCCTATTGGACTAAAATGATGAGGCGACCCACGCCACCATCGTTTGGATCAATCTTCTAAATTCGTCAATCAAGTAAAAGATTCACCAAAGCCTAAATAAAATGACATTTTCAAGATTCCGACACCAACATACCACAGATAGAGCCTCTAACTAGCCGTCTCAGATGTGGTTTATTTGGTAGGTAGCGATACTTGCACCCAAACACGCTGAGGTTGGATGTATGGTCCCCGAAAAACCTGACGAAAGGAAATTGAAGGTGAAATCACATCATGACATAGAAAAGGAAGAATAAATGTACGGAAAATTTTTACAAAGCTTCAACTAAGATTGCCACCTTAGGCGTCTGTAGCGCTCTCCACAGCGGTAACAGAAGTTTGTGTTACACTGTGTACATGTCATATGGTCACACCCCTCTGTGCGCTGGATATGGATCTACAGAGGCAAGTGGAAGTGAAAAGTAAAAGGGAGAATGAAGGCTTTGTAACATCTAAGCAAAATATACATGCAACCACACACCCGGCAACCCTTTACTTTTTGGGTTCTGTATTAGCGAGCAGCTTTTCTATCAGCCAGGCATAAAATTCAGCTGCTCTCTGCCTCTTGTCTGGATAAACACAGCATGACACCAATTTGTTGGAGTCTAGGTCAAACAGGGTTCTGCTTTCAGAACAGAGCCTCATTGAGCGTCAGGATGATGAACGCGGATGGAGAGCATCTCCTAAACCTGTCATTAGCGTAATTTATGTGTCGCTTCAGTCATTTTCTGACAGTCTAATTAGATATTGTGCAGACTAACTTAGATCAGGCTGGTTTTATGACCGTGAGAGCGAGTCTATCAGATTTGGTTTTGTGCGGCAGAGACATCATTATCGTTCTCAATACACTCCTCGTCTCTGTGTCTCTGTTCCGCTGGTCCACGTACCTTAAATCTCTCCCTCCATCTGGTTCTCTACAGGATTCCATCTATCATCTGTCCTAACTGTAATGCCTCCTAACCTTCACTGAATTATTCATCTGCAGTGATTCCACCCTCCATCAGTGCAATCTTTCCACTTAGACACGCCCACCATGGTACACAACAAAACACACCTTTATAATACCTTGTATCCTCTGTTGACCTCTGCTCTTACCTTGCACTGAGGACATTTCTGCGCATTTCTTTGTCCGTGCTCTATAACACTAGCCCAGGTGCGTAGCAGCTTGTCTCCTTTCCTATATTCGCGACACCTGAGCCCATTGTGCCATGGCGCGTGGCACTTAAAGCACCACAAAAAGTGGCAGTTTTTACACTGGATCTACAGGGAAAGAAGATATATTTTTCTGTCACTGTTCTGTTACTTTCTATAAAGTTCATGTGCAGGTCAAAGATTGTGTTTACCTTGTATTTGTGCTCTGACCGGTCCAGATTACACTCTTTCAGAGAGGTGAAATGGCTGCATTGCGGACACGGTTTGGTGCCCGTGTCTAACTGGCTCAGCTCCAAAAAGTAATGATACTTTGCCAAGTCTTCATTTGTTAAATGGGAAATGACCAATCCCTCCTCCAGGTACCCGCTGCATTCTGGGATGGGACAGCTAATATCAGATTTGGCTATTCGCACCTGAAAAAACACAGACAATAGTGTTCACAGGTAGAGTACAACACTACAATATTTACAAAAATATTATAAGCAATAACTGAAACATTCTCTGAACTACCTGTGCACCTCAGATGTGTTTATAGCAGGGTTCTTCAGTATTTTGATGATGCATCAGTTCCAAATCCACACGTGAACATTTACTCCACTAATGGGAAAATGGTTAATTACTCACCAAAGAATACAAGGGAGAAGGAGTATAATAACGAGCAGTTATTTTGTTATTTGTTAACCTCTATTTAACCAGGAAAATCTTGTTGGGATTGAGAATCTATTTTCCAATAAAGTCCTGGCCAAACAGTTTCAAAACACACTAGAACCAAAGCAGTCACAAACTACAACATCCCACAGCACCCCTGAGTTCAAAATTTTACCCTGACCTACTTGCATAGGTCAAAGATCAAAGCTAGCGCTCTGAATACTTTCATAGATCAAAGCAGTAGCTTTGATCTATGGTATTACTAACACTGTCCTTCTCCCTCGTCTTTCCATCTTATACGGTTCCTGAGTGTACAAAAGTTGAAATTTGACCTTGACATAGTTTTCTCAAGGTCAGTGTCATCATTTCAATTTCATCCCCTTTGCTGTCCGAGTAATGTGCTTTTTGTTTCATCTTTCTATTGGCAATGGTTGCAAAGATATTTGGTGGACTACCGAACTGACAGACAGTCAAACAAACGAAAACTGACAATTACAATACATCCCCGCTTTGAAGCAGGATGTAAAAAGAACAACAGTTTTCACAGCAAGACCAAATAGAAAATAAGGATAAAAGGAGAAATGAGAAAAGCACCTAAAACAACAAAGAACTACATCAATTAAAACACTTACAACCAGAAGGCTCTTGTACATAAATTTTTAAAATAGACTTCAAAACATTCAAAGAGACCAGCTCATTCACACTGAAGTCATTTGTTTGGGCAGCAAACCGAAACACTTTCTTGCCAAGTTCAATTTGGATTTTAGGTACAGTTGATAATTACAGAATAGTCCTCTTCTGGATTTCTTGATGTGTGAAACAGGAGATAAGAAGGAAACAAACCCAGAATTACCTTCTAAACATCTAAACAAGATTACACCAGTGGCAGAGCCTGTGGATGGATAACACAGTCTATCTAAGGCAGAAATTCAAACACAGCGGTAGGAGCTTCGATGTGGTTGACATAGTTGTGTGCATGCACTGGGAATGTGCATACACTTAAAATGTGCATGCATATAAAATACATCACCAAATCAAAAAGAGCAAAAAAAAAGGAAAAGAGTCGACTAGACTTGCTTCAGGTTCATTGAAGACATTTCACCTCTCATCCAAGAGGCTTCAGTTTTGATTTACCTCAACCTGAATGTCTAAGAACCTACAAAAACACCTCCAAAATTGAAAGTTAACACATATCAAGACACACACATGCTTGTACGCACGCACGCACACACCCACACCCACACCAGACTTTGAGTCACACAACAACACAACTCTTGGTTAAGGTTACACCTTGGGGAAACACAAGGGTTTACCTCATCTGATATGACCAGAGGATGAAATCATCTTCCAAAGACTCTCTGACCTCTTATTTTCTTGCTTCCATTCACCATGTAATTCTTTTTGTTCTTATTTCCTCTCAGGGCATCCACATTTTCTTCTATGTTTTCTCTGCTTACTCATCTTTCCCTTCCTCATCTCTTATTTTTCTGTCACTTTCATTCTTTCGCTCTACCCATATTTTCACTCAATCCAAGCTGGTGAGAACTGCATATCGGACACGTAAGGCATCCTGTTAGTGTGTCTGAGTGACAGTGTGTGAAATAACAGAAAGCAAAGAACAAGTATCTGATGGCGTTACACCCAATATCATGTGAGGTGTGTGTAAAATAACACACACACACACCCGTGTAGGCAGACTGAAAATCCAGTATGTAATATTGAAAACGTGTCTGCAGCAGGTCTGACACAGCTGATGTGTTCGTATTGTTGCTACAACACAATCGTCCTGATGGCCACTGGCAGACTGGTCGAACGGGTTACAACCTTTGCCTCTTTCTCACCTGCACGTGTCAGTGTGAGTGTTTCTGAAACCTGTGTGACGACACGAGCCGACATGAAAACACACAAACCGTCATTACAGTAAAACATCTCATCACATGATCATGATGATGGTGTGAGGCATTCCAGGACGATGGCAACAAAACCAGAAGTACAAATAGTTATCTTATACGTTTACTGTTTGTGGACACTATCATGTGAGCATCTGCCCTGCAGGGAGTGTAGTCAGAAAAACACACAATCCATGGTTCGGTTAAAAGTTCAGTCTGTAAATAAACAGCCAACAGGATCACCAGCTGATGTGAAACGGATTTTACAAGCAACCAGTATGACTTCACATGATACACATTATCATAAACCTACATTTTAAACACTGATTACAATATTTTCTCTGTCATAATGCATGTAGTGAAACAACATAAGGCAAAGTATTTGTGCAGTCACACTTTATCATTGTGAACCGCAATGTGATCAACAGTCATCATTAATGGAACAATAATGTCTACAGTGTCAATAATGTCTACTTTTATACAACCAAAATCTACGAGCTAAAATAAAAATACTGTATCCAAAACCTAAAACGGTTACAACGGTTCATATCGTGATGATAACCAGTGAGCGTCCATCAACCCTGACAGCTCTACCTCTTAAACGCCACGTGTTCAAACTGTGAATGCGGTTATCTTAAAATGTATTGATTGCGTCTGTGTGTTCAATAAATGGTTGAAACGTCCAGTGTCCGCCAATCTAAGTGACTGCAATTCAAATACAAACTCGTCCAAAGCACAGCAAATATTGACAGTTTAATTATGATGACCTTTCTGTAAGTAATACTGTTGTATAGCAACTAGTTTGTGATCCATTTATTACCCACATTTGGGACATCTGGGGTCATTTCAGCTCATCTGATAGCCTCATGTACTCAGCAACTACAAACACATCCACAACATCTAATAAAGCCAGACAAGAGAAGGCTGAGGTGCAGCTACTGATGGTTGGCACCAAGAATGTGTGTTAAAATATAAAACAAAACAATGACAGAAAAAAATACAACCTATACATGATTGACACGACCCTTTTCCCTTTTGTCATTGTTCATATCAGAGTGTCTTCTCTTCTGATCCTTTGTCTTTAAATGACTTTAATCAGACTTTGTCATCAACACATGATCACTACAGGAAGAAAGCACCCAGGATGACTCATCAAAACTCATCAAAACGCATCTAAAAAGTGTAAAGTAAATCGTAGTAATAGCAGAAAAAAGTTTATACTGTGAACTCTGTGCCATCAGTTCAGGAACACAACACTTAAAATAATCCATTCTGAAACACTTTGGCTCTGTTGGAGAGCAGGGACGGCAATCTGCCTGTTCGCCCACCCCTAATTAAAGGAGGCAAATGTTTTCACCATCTATTATTCATTTTCTCCATTTCTACTTACAAACTGTCACAAGTATTGATAAACACGAGCTCTCACCAAACTTTAGCAGTAAAAATATCCTACCTGGAGAGACTGTTGCTTAGAATAACCCACGATGTGTTTTAGCTAAAAGATATATTTGCCCTTGTGTTGCTCTTTTGGGATGCTGTGACATGCTTTCTGTCAAGAGGCATTCTGGGAAATAAGATGAAGAACCACAGATACAGTAGTGGGAGATGTTTGTTTTTTTTGTCAGATTGGAACTGCACAACAGGATGCAAGAAGTGTTTCAGAAGTGATCACTTCCTGAAATAGTTGGACCTTAGAGCAGGAATGGAGTCAAACCAAAACCTGCATGAGTCCCACCCGCAGAATTAATTCATCATTTCACGACACATCCCCCACAGATCAGATTTAGAGCTGTAATTAAAACATGGAGTTAGATGCGCAGTGCAGCTCCTGGTGAGGCTGTGGTCTCATTTAATGTCTGCCTTCAGGTACACCACACCATCATCTACCAAACTAGTGTGACAAGGAACGAACTGCGTTTCACTGACGTCAGCCAGCTGCTCACACACCCCACGTCATCTGCTGATTGGGGGAAAAGCTCACATCAGCACCGTGACGTCAGTGACCCCCCCCCCCCACACTCCCCTCCAACCAACCTGGGAGCTGACGTAGAGCTTCAGACACTCGTCACACACAGGCTTCCTGCAGCAGGGCAGGGGTGCGATGGGTTTACCTTCTAGGCACACCCGGCAGCTCTGGATAGCCGTCCCTTCACCGGCCCGCAAACCGGGCAGCCAGGAGTTCACATACCCGAAACGGTCCGCTAGGTCCTCCACTGTGTACAGTTCCGGTTCGGAAGTCGAACCCGCTTCGTTTCTATTGTCCACGTTGGATTCCGGTGCGTCAGACGTGACAGTTTCAACACCCGTGATTTCTTTTTGACGGCTGTCGCTAGCGATGCAGTAAACCGTGCAGTAGACATGTTCTGTGGAGTGAAACGACCCCGCCGCTGTGCTGCCGTCACTCCGCCGGCGGTGAGCGCTCTCAACGGAAACTCTCTGCAAATCCGAAGTCTCTAAATCGCTGGAGGTTGGCTCGTTTTCCACCGCAGCGTCGCCCGTTTCGATGTCCGACTTTTTAAAGCCCTCACATTCCCTCCCGTGTTCCTCCGTAACTTCTCCGTTAATATTTCCTCCTCGGTTTCCATCCTCTGCGCCCCCCTGCACCCAACTGTTTGTATTTAATCGAAGAGAGGGAGATTTCGAGACCCCAAAATTCCTCCTCAAAATCTCGACCGCGCTCGCCCTCCTCCTCCTTTCTCCTCTCGTGGTGCGTTTGTCGCCCGTCGCATCTTTGTCGTCCTCGTCCGGCTTCCTCTCGCTGCCGCCGTCCAGGGATAACCGCGAGTTGGATCTGGAGACACGGAGATTAAAGCGCTCAACTTTGCTTTCTGTGCGGGAAGTTTCTGACGGGCGGTTGTGTGGTGATTTCACTCTCCCTTCTTCAAAAGTGCTGATAAAACTCGGCGTTCTGCAGGCGGCAGGTGTCGGTCCGTCATGGTCCATCCCCGACACGGCTCTCCCCATTGAGTGAGCAGTCCTCTCCCCGGCCGTCCTCTTCTCAAACTCCGACCACCAAAACAAAACAAAGCCTGCGGCTCGCTACTTCCTGGTGGTGTCGTCATCGTGAAGGAGAGCAGCGATTGGTCGATGGGAAGCCTAGCGGTGGAAGGCAGCCCTGGAAGATTGGCACAACAATATACTGTACCACGAAGCTGAAAGGTTTATGGAAAGTGTAAAAATGCTTGTTACTAAGTGTTGAAGCTTAAGACAACACTTAACAGTAAAAGGAGATTTTTGTGTTATATTTTAAATTTAAAAAAAATGTGTGATATCTGTTGGACTTTATTCTGGGGTGACTTGGGTATTGTAAACACTTGTTTAAAAAGTGTAATTTCTCATGAGCATAATAGAAAAAAAAAGGTTTAATATTTTCCTTCTAAATATATGTATCAATCCGAGGTCAGTCAACACACCGGAAAGCAATGTCACCCAAGGTCTCATTTCATAGAAATCACTACTGGAACTGGATCGCCTATCTGGAAATCAGCTGTAATTTCATACATGGACCCAATGTGATCTGCACTTTTAGTTTCCCTCGACTTTATAATCTTTCTGATCATAAAAAATGTGATTAACCCTCTGAACGTTGTTTTTCAGCTCTAACTGAGTGTTATTCATTCCTGCTTCGGGACATTTCTGACACACAAAAGCCAGGAAGAATACAATGTAAATGTTGGGATGCATTTAAATACCCTTGATTATTGATTTCTTTATGCAAAGCTCTCGTGCTTTCACTGTGTGTGAGTGGTGAACAGCTGGGAGCAGGCAAATATTAGTTACTGGTGTTGTCATAGCTCTGTTTTTCCACAGTTGTAGTCCCTTTCACTGTGGCCATGAGACAATGTGTTTGTATATGTGTTTCATGATGGATCAGATTAGTCAGTAGCACTAAATCAAAACCCAAGTTTTCTCCTCATATTTTCAAAAACACCAGACATAACTCAAAAGTAAGACTCCTTTCAGTTTGAAAGGAGCTGGCTGTGATGGATCAGGCATCTGATAACAATATCTCCTGGGTATTTTCTTGGAGTATTTCTGAGTACATCCAAACCAGGAGGTGACTCGGGGGGTGGACCCAGGACACACTGGAGGGACTTGATGTCTCATCTAGATAGGGACGGTCTCAGGATTCCCTGGAGGAACTGTAGAGCGTTGCTGTGGGGAGAGACATTTGAAATATCCTGCTTAACCTGCTCCCACTGTGACCCAGTGCTGTACGAATGGAAGACTGTAAAATGATAGATGAGTGGAAGGATGGATGAATAGATGAATGCAAACAGGGGATCTAAAGTAGAGGTGGGCACAGATATCTACAGCTACAGTACAATAACAATACTGTGAAAAGTTCTGTATATAAAAACAACTTCAGTAACTGCATAATAATAGTGACGTATTTAAATCATTAACTACAGACTAACCCATTTATATTTTGTACATGGACAGATTTTGCAGTGGGAACATCTTTCCAATCAATCTGAATGAGGTGCCTGTGAAATGGGTTGTTTGCTCTCTTACCGTTCCTCATTAATGCCACAGGGCATGAGTCTCGCTGTAATCAGTCGGCTCCCTCTGGCAGTGGCCAATTGGTTTTAGTGGGGAATGCCAGCAATGTTAAAAAGCTTTTACAAGATAGCGTCGCAGCATATTAGAGACAGAAAACCCATTAGGCATGTTCTGGAGTGCGCTGATCCACATTAAACAGGTCAGAAAGTGGGGACACTGTAGACTACAAGTAAATATTTTAAGGGCTTCAAACTTTGGCATTAACTTCATCTTAAAATAAGTAGATTTTTCTGCTTTAAGATGCGTTTTCTTTCTCTTTGACATGGTCGGTGGTAAATCGCTTTTACATCATTATTCCCAGGGATTTGAACTGAATCTATCTGGCAGTGTTAGTTGAGGAGGTAAGGATACCACCCACTTGACCTCCTTACACTGGTTATTGGCGTATTTGCTTGGAAAAAGAAGAACAAAAGGGCTTCCTGGAAAGATGTTAGAGATGTGTGAAAAAAGATCAGGGTCTTCATCATTGCCCCCGGCGTTTTTCTGTGATCCAGTTTCAACAGGTTTAGCTTTTTGAGAAAGAGCATTTTTTCCAGAATTGAAACACATCCAGCTGTACAATAACCTTAAAACAAAGAACTCAGCATGAATAAATTGTCTTTTAAATAAATAATTTAGCAGATATAAAACATTTAGGTCATAGAAGGTTCAAACTAGTAGAATTGACACAGATGGCACCACTGCTTGAAAATGACATGACAGGCTTTTAAATATCTTTTCATTGTATTCAAAATTACTAATAAGGGTTAACATTAGGGTTCCTGCTATGTTCACTTTAATTTCATTGATCTCTGTCAAGCATTTATTGGACAAACTGATCCTAGGACATGCGGACAGACAGACAAGGAGATAACATATAAGGTAACTTGAGGAATAAAATGCAGAAAATTCACACCATAGACACTCCTTCTTTTCTTTCTACTTTCTTCCCATCTGTCTAGTTTACGTCTCGTCACTGGTGGGTTAACCAAAAGAAAAACCAACAGAGATGGTTCCAGTGTTTTAACATTAACAAATCAATCTAGCACCAAACAGATATTGGATATCACTGTTTTTACTGGTGGTTAATGATATGTGGCTGGTCACATAATATTTTAAAATACTCATTGGGCTCTATAAATGCTCCTCTAACAGCCCAATTTAATTTGAAGCTGTGTCAATTAGATTTTTTGATAATTTGATAATTTGCAGAAGCACATTTTTGTTTATAAGATAAGCAGCTGAATAGGACTTATGTAAGTAAGCTGAGCCGTGGAGTGATATGTTCTTTCATACGATACATGACTAAATAACACTGCTGACTGACCATATTTTGCCGTTACACAATAATTTAAATCCAGGTACGATCTCTCCTGCAGGGATGCAAATGCTTTGTTCAAAGTCAGTTTGATTCAGAAGTTTTGAAATGCTCAAATCCTTCAAAACATTCATCAGGGTAATTTTTAATAAAGCAGAGGTGACGCGCGTCTCTCTTTGACTGCAAAACACTGGATGTCTGTCTATTAATCATCATTCACTCCTTCCCATATCATTCCCATATTAGAATAACAGCAGCATACAGGACGTCACAACTGGGAAGCTCTAGAATAGAGTAGTTACACGTCAGAGGAGACGAAGAGACAATGGCTTTCTGGTTTATTGACTCGAGTCAACAAAATACCAGCCTCAGCTCGTTCTGCAAACATGAACCATCAAAACCACTGACAGAAGATCTGTTGACTGTTCCAAAGTGTAAATGGGATCAAGTGACGGTGATGATAAAGGTCATTTAATCTTCACAAGTATTTCATGACTTTGGAGGTTCTGGGTTTAAATTTCACAAATACACTGAAAGGTCCATGAAGGTCCATGCAGGAAATTGTCATCAAAGATGATTCTGAGCGTGGGCAGCTGGGGATGTTCCTGTTTTGGTAACAATCCATATCAGGATCTGGGAATTTTTTCTAATATCCTTTAGTGCTTTCAGATAGTGCCATTTTAATCATTTTGTCTTATTATCTTAGTGTTATGCAACTCACATGTCTGATAAATTAGGATTAACCTCTTCCTCCCTTCCAGAAGTCACTATCAATTTTGCTAATTTAATAAAAGTGACACGTGTGTCTGTCTACATTCTGTGAATAAAATCGATGTCTACATTTTTTACCTCTTAAATTGAATATTTCTAGACAGATGGAGCTTCACATCAATGTCATTGTGTGAACTTGGGCTGCTTGTGTCTCTTTTTGAGGGGCAGATGAATGCATTACATTAATTAACGGTTTCATCCTTTTGGGAGATAAAATAATCAATCTGCTGCTCCTCCTATATGATCGCACACATCATCTCTGAATGAGGAGACGCTGCAAGCCGTTACATCCACCATAACCCATCTGCTGTTCATCACAATGGTTTTATAATGCAGCCTGCCTGATGTGTGGAATAAATGGATGGTTGTGGTAATTTCGCACACATGAACACACACACACACACACACACACACACACACACACACACACACACACACACACACACACACACACACACACACACAAACACACACAAATTTGCTTTATTTATCGTTCCTGTCATCATTTCATTCATTTCTGTGAAAACGTATTTACTGTATAAACTTCGATTTCAAAGAGTGTAATTTGTTGTAATGACTCTTCCAGCTATCTTTCACAGTTGTGCTGTTCATAATGCACAAGTGATCCTTTACACAGCTTTTTCTCATGATTTAAATTTCGGGAAAAAAAACCCACTTTAGCCACCGTCATGTTATTTATTAAAAAGCCATGTGTGGTGATGCCTGGTGAGGCTGGTAACTCTACTATAAATTAATATCTTCAAGGTCATTCATTATATGCTGAATTGAATCCCAGACCTGACTGAATGGCAAATGAAATAATTACAGACTATAGTGCAACTAATTCTCTTTCCTTCAGTTCACCTCCCATTTCCAATAAGCTGTACAATTAGAAGAAATAAAACATAGTAGTCCCACTTGTACACAACATCATACATTAGTAGTCAACTAGAAAAAACAGTACACACGGCCACGTGATTAAAAAACGTCTAGAAGTTCAAAGATACATTTCCTTGTTTTACATTTCATCTTAGTAGCTAGTTTACTCCTTTACTTGGCAAACATTTCCGACTGTGTTATTATAGAAAAATCACAAAGTTCACATTTAGTACTCATTGAAGAGAGTCGAGGAGCATTCAACAGACGAAACGGTTCCCATTTCACAAATAAGTAGCTAGTTATTCACACGCAGCATGAGATTAAATATGCAACAGTTTGGAAACAACTCATGCAAACACACAAAATGTTGTTTCTGTCCTCTGGAGTGACCGTCCGTTGAGCCTCAGCGGGCAGCGACCCCCAACCTCTGTGTAATGTACTGAGTTTACCTACACAACATAACTGGGTTGTGTTGCTTGAGATCAGTTTTCGGGGGGAACTAGTCCATTAGTCCTTCCATAGGTCAAACACGTCTGACCCCAGAAATGTTCCTTGGTTGACAGAGAAGGCCTCAAAGATTTGGTCCAGTGATTGAAACACAAATGCAACCTGTCGAATCACACTCCCAGGAAGAATAGGTTGATTATTTTGAGCAGAATAAAAGAGAAATCATGTTTACCACCTGGAATGCAAATGTGACTTTTGTTCTTCTGATATTGTTACTGGGGGAACCCCAGTAAAAGTGAACCTGAGACCCATCATTTGAGGACTATGTGA
The DNA here is from genome assembly GCF_040054535.1 of Antennarius striatus. Taxonomy (NCBI): domain Eukaryota; kingdom Metazoa; phylum Chordata; class Actinopteri; order Lophiiformes; family Antennariidae; genus Antennarius; species Antennarius striatus. The sequence goes on along the minus strand of NC_090794.1, from coordinate 11,392,311 downwards.
CTTCCAGAGACCAGATATTCATGAGGGGATACACTTGGCACTTTGAACATTAAAATTTGTGCAGTGGTGGAAGGTGGGGCTGCTAAGTCTCTGGCATCTGTCTGGTTGAAAGACAATCCTCTTTAATCTAACAGTGAGGTTGAACGTGTCACATTGACCACTGTCATTTTATTTATCACCTTTCCAAAAAAAAAAAAAAAAGTAAAATGAAATAATTTAACTTCACTGCTCTTTTTTTTCCTGCATAATTACCAAATGTCATCTTTTTCTTACGTATTTTATAATGGAAAAAAAGCCAATCTGCGATTAGAACATAGCCATTCAGACAATGATTGTCACTTCTGTACAGTGTGTACCTTTCCTCTTTTTACCAGCATCACCTGTACAATATTTTTGAATCATCTAATAATATGAGGAGGTGGATGCTGTAGATCAGGATGGAAAGTTATCATTTTTTTTCTACAATTTAGAGAAAGGGGAATAACATGCCCGCAGAGAGAGATAGAGATAGAAGAAAGTTTGCATTTAGTGCTACAAATGGAAGGGAAACTTTGGGCCTCAATTGCTCATTTTCATGGTTGCTTTCTTTGTTGTGTTTCACTTTATCTGTGTCTGGTCTGACTTGGATGGAAGGCGTAATATTCAGTCAGGAAGAGAGCAGAAGAGATGCATCTGGAGCGACTGTCTCATCTCATTACCCAGACAGAAACTCTCCATGGTATTGGAGATGCTGCAGCTACAAACCCCTCAATTTTGTCTCCAGCATGCCCATCAGTCTACTTGTCTACCTACCTGTCTATCTACCTGTCTGTCAAGTGTTCAGTCTTTCTGTCCTGGCAGCTTGAATTTCTACTGTAAACATTTAGATTCACATTAGTAGTAAAAACATGGTACATTGTGTGTGTGTGTGTGTGTGTGTGTGTGTGTGTGTGTGTGTGTGTGTGTGTGTGTGTGTGTGTGTGTATGTGCATGCGTGGATTCACATATGCATTCCTCAATCTGTCTGTTTCATGTACACATGCACATATGAAATGATAGTATGTTATCCTACACTGATATTTGACAATCCAGTTCTCTGGTGAAATGTTGTGGAACACGACCTCCAGTTCAAGTCCAATCCATGTTCACCTTCACTTTGTCGCTGTTTGCAATCTGAATCCAAATGCACCATGAAGCAATGTTAGAAAAGTCTTCTTTGTAGATGCTCGATGGTTGGAAGTCCAGTGTCACAAAGAGCTTCAAGTTCCAGGTGCAGGAAAATCTGCTCTGCTATGACGACACGTCTCCAGGTTTGTTTTAACTCTTTGGTCAGGTATATCTGCACTTGAAAGCTTCCAGATTCCATGATATTTGAGGCAGCAACTGATTTCTCTAGTGACTTGAAAAAACATGGCTCATGTTGACATCTCTTTGATTCTACAGATTCCCTAAGTTCTCTTTCGGAAGCCTGATGAATGACGTCAGCAGGTCAGCAGTGAGTCATGACCGCTTTGCTTCCTTTTGCAGTGCAGATATCCGACAGCACATGAGGAAGCAAGTCGCTGACTCCTGATTATGTCCCTCTGAGACAGAAGGATGAAGCTGTCTTTACTGTGTTTGCAGTTACTGTGTTTGGCCACTTGAGCCCAGTGTTTCATCAGGAATAGACCCAGCTCCTTCAAAAACAGGAGACTTGGCAGACAAACAATAAGACTACTGGGGATATTTGTGGTTTAAAACAGAGAATGATTTCTGTTCTCTCTCTCTGTTGTTTACTAATAGACAGCTGGAGTAGTAAGATCAGGGTCTGAAGCAGTGCTCCTGGTTTTACTTTGACCTGTACAAAGAAGAGAGGAAATGGGGATGTTATAAACACTGAATAGATCACTTATAAAGCTGCATAGGTTTAAAGGTAAACATCTGTGTGAATTTCTTGAACAGTCTCTGATAAAATAAAGAAAAGGCATCTGGATCAACAGTCAGATTGACATGAGGATTGATTTGAATAAATCTGAATTGCCCATATTTGTGCTGCATATGCGACTTTCTTTTGCCAGAAGGCTAAGTCAACCTATACCTTGCATTATAATGTTTAAAACAATTTTGCTTTCTGTATAAAATCAACATCAGAGCCAGTAAATAATATTTCTACTCATTACAAATAGTTTAATTACTCCCAAAAATATCAAAATGATTGTCAGACAGTTTAAACTGCTCTGGTGTCCTGCAGCTCCATCATTCTGGGCAGCAGCTCAGTCCACAAGGACTTAGCTTAGGGACAGGAGGGAGGCCAGTTCAAGTCAATCTGTGTGTGTGTGTGTGTGTGTGTGTCTGTGTTCGCGTGCATGTGTATTCACAGACAGAGGGAGAGAGAGAGAGAGAGAGAGAGAGAGAGAGAGAGAGAGAGAGAGAGAGAGAGAGAGAGAGGGCGACAGATTTGATTATGATGTGATTTTGAATATGATGTTTATTCATAAAAAAGTCAAATTACAAAATAATCACGTTGACACAAAATCCAAAAGAGATTGACGTAAAGACGATTTTCAATAGTACTGTGTGTTTCCTGAACAAAGAAACATCTAACCTTTTAACATTTATCAAACCAAGAAAAGTTCTCCAATCATCTACAATCATGTCTTTTCCTTTTTTCTTTAGTTTTTTCAATCTATAAAACTCTTTGTCTGTAAAAACTGGTTCACCACTTCTTGTTTTACTTTTCATATAAAAGCTGACGCTATCTAGAAACATGTTGAGGTCACATGTTTGTGTCTTGCAGTTTTTTTTAAATCTTTTGCAAATCATATTTTTCTGCTCTGCAAATCATATTTGCAGGACAGATAGAAAAAGACCCCAAATTTGTTTTTCTTCCTCTGACAGAATGCGAACAACTGATGATCGGATTTCACAGTGTGATCGCATTGACCACAAGGATTGACTTCACATGTAGTTAATTTACTTATGCAGCATAATGGAATTAAATTCAAAATCGAAATTCCAGCTCCACTCTAATCGTTAGTGAGTGTGAAGAACAAACACGCTTTTAGAGGTTGGCGGTGGTAATTTTATATTTTGTATTCTGCTTCTATAAATTTCTTGAGGTGGAAGTGTTTTGTATTTTTGTGTGTTTGCAGGTGGTCAAGTGTGTGTTTTGCAAAGCATAAGACATTTCCAGTGGGGCGGTACAGATGATGCCTCTTTATTGGTCCCCGTGGCCAGAGCCAATAAACCCCACAGTGAAGGGACAGCAGCTGGGGAACAATGATAGCATATTGATGACGCTGGTGTGTCTGTGTATGTGTGTGAGGGCATCTATAGGAGTGTGTGTGTGCGTTAATGTGCAAACACAGGCTGTCTATCACCACGCTTATTGCATGTCTAGGTGTTTGTGTGTGTAGTGTTTGCATTTGTGTGTCTGTTCCTACATCTGTGTGTGTGTAAATGTGTATTCATGATCCAGCTTGTGTGAGAATGTTTGTGTATTTTTCTGGTCATTATCTTGGGGGTTGATGATTTATGATCTGTGTTATGACTTACACAGGGGACATATAAAACTACAGAACGACCCTTTATTGCCTTTCTTCTTTGTTTAGTCCTATGTTTCATCCATCACTCTGTGTTTCTCTTCTTCTCTCTCTCTTCTCACTATCTGCTCGTCTTTCATCCTTTTTCTCCATTTCTCTTAGTCGATCTCTCGCTCCTTGTCTCTCTTTAATTCACACTAGCTCCGTTCTCCAATAAAAAAACCATTATTGATCACTTGTCTGCTGCACATCAGTGCAATCAACATTATTGTGTTTTGTTGTGTGCCACAGCGCTGCAGCTTTTGTTGTGTCGTTTGGGTCTTTCCACAGGACAAAGTGAGACAGGGAGATTGATGCGGGGCTGTCTAAATTAAGACTCGGGCTCATTTTGAGTTATCCTGTTGAGTCTGGCCTAAGAATAACTAAAAGACACCATGAAACAAAAAACAATAAAAATTGTCAAGTGGAGGGAAAAAAACCCCAGAAACTTCTGAAACACAGCCGAGCATAATCTACGATGGCTTTCAGGATGTAGCAGCTTTCATCACATACTGCAACTTTATTCTACAACAGCAATCACTGATGAGACCTTGGGATGAGAAATGATAAGCTCCAGTGCTGATATAGCAAAAACGCTCCTGTGCTTACCTCTCTGCAGAACTCAAGTTATCAAGAAAAGATTAAAAGTAGTCCCTAAATGCAGCGTGCTGCTAATTGGAGCTGGCCTGAGGATCTGGAGTCCATTCACTCACTGCCAGGGGGAATAAAGGCAATGATGAATGAAAACTAGCACAGTTTTATCCCCATACTTCAGCCTAAAGTTGCAGATATGTGATGAAATCATGATTATATATTATTTTCCTTTGCAGACAGATGTACAGATGGAGAGAGATGATGTCTATACTTACATGTACATGGGCTGCAGCTGAAGGTGGGAGGTCTTCTGAGGGCCCTGGTAACCGTATGAGTCGAACCCTCCTATAAAATCAACTGCAAAAAAGCACCGTCGATTAGAGAAAACATAATGGCTTGTGGCTATTACCTGGCAACCTCCCACTACATGCACCTGCAGATGTCTCAACAGGACATTTTGTACCAGAACCTCCACCTCGATCGCTTTTGAAGCCAGTCAGAATTATAGGCATGTAATTGCTTCAAGTGGAAATTTTGTCCTTGACTGCGATGCAAATCTAATTTCACTTCCAGGAGTAAGGCTGAGACTTATGCGGTGATATATAGTATTTATGCCTTGAGAAATCTCTTAACTCCTAAATTATCTAGGATATCTCGACAGACTCCTGGGTTGAGCTGCCAGCAGGTGGTCGCTCTCCAAAAGCTGAGGCAGAGAGCCCGGACTTCTGAAGAAAAGACGGCATGATTTTTATTTTACTTTGATGTTGTCGAGCTCATAAAAGGTACTTCTTTCACTTGATCAGTAGCACATTTCCGTTTTATTTGGCAGGGCTTCATAACATGGGGTATAATATATAATTTAACTTTCACCAAATAGATTAAAGCACCTTTAAGAATACCTTTAGGCTACAGTAAGGTGGGATATATAAGTTTAAACATCAGGTGGAAGTCTGGGTTTGATTTTCAACAAATTCTCTGATTCACTGATAAAACTTTTGTATACCTATCAAAAAAACCCTCATAAATTCTAAACTGAATGTGAATTAATAACCATTGAGCCGCTAGGTGTTTTAATCTATCTATACAGTATTTGCATTTCTACTTTGAGATAAATTGAATATGAAGGCGCAACATAAGCGAGTATAAAAGTATAAAGTCAGGCTAAGCTCTATCTATGCTAAGCTAAGATAATTGCTTTAATGTCAAAGGACATAATTGAGAGTGGTGGTGTCCTGTGAACTGAATCTTGGCTTGAAAGCTAATAACCTTGTGTTGCACTACTTAATATGACACCAACAGCTTCTAATTGGTTTTGAGAAACCATCAGACAAGATGAATATTATATCAATAGAGAAATAAAGTCTGGAAATGTCTTTAAGAGCTGTAAACTCTGTGGATCAAGGGATATGCCCTCAAATGACTTTCTTTTAATTATATTGATGTTATTAAATATTATCATATAGCACCTAATGTAAAATGTGTCTTCTCACATGTCTCCCTAAAGCCTATTTACTTGTTATTAATGCATTTATATTTGCATTCCAGCACACAAGACAGCAGATGATCTTCTTTGTCTGTCAGCCTTTTTCCTAGGAACCCTGGAACATTGTGAATTTTATGATCACTCGGCTCATTAGGGCTGTTCAGCACAGACAATGTGGAGGCTTTGTCTATGCTTGATGGACTCCGTCATTGCATGGATCCTCTTGTGGAAGAATGGCCCGGTGTGAACGGTAGGGGTGTCCTGCTGATTCATCCTGCAGTAAAATGTTTCAGCAGACTTTCTGCCAATCTTGACTCTTTGAACAGGAGCGTGCCTGCCTGTCAAACTGTAGCAGGCCAATTTAAAAACTCAGATATGTTATTCATATGGAATAGATTTGTCCAGAGAGCATGCAGGAAAATAAGCAATTCGCTACAGACGTTTCATGCTGCAGTAGAATCTGTAAAAATCTAAAACAGCAATTTTCAAATTCACCTGATGTTTATCTGTTTTCTAGTTTTCACCATCGACAGTAATCTCTAAGGTTTTGTGCATCTGCATACATGTTGCTCATGAATTTGATAAGAATCCATCCGACGCATGTGAGTAAGATAATACTGTCGATTACGATTAATCTCACACACACACACACGCACACACATGCACGCACAGAATAATTATCAGAGTAATTAGCTTTCTCAGCAACTCAGAATCTTCATCGGTCCTCAGTGAGTTTTCCTCACCTGAGGCACATTCCCCAGCAAGCTGCCTGATTCCTGTTTAGTCTGTAAGACTGCATTATCATGCAGGAGGACTTTCTGCATCCATATTTAAGCAATGTGAAGATACAATGCATCCCAATATTATTATGGACATAATTATATTTCTGTCCAATAAAAACAATTCATGTGACAAAACGCTGCTGTTGTGTATGTATTTATTAAGCCTTAATAATGGCCTCAACCTCAATTTGAAGCTTGTTAACACTTGTGCCTCTACAATAGGCAGAAATAACTGGTATGTTCACAACAAATAACTCTTGTATTTACAACAACGCCGTGCCTTTGTTTGCAGTTTGAATGTTATCTCCACATTCATACTTTTTTTTTCTTTGCATAGCCCAATGGCAAAAATGGAGGTGAACTGGTAGCTTTAAATTTCCTGTAGGAACGAACGAGTATGAATGTGTTTGTTCATGTGATGCTAGGCTCCAGCTCCCAAACACTATTTCTTATTGTACGCCCCCTACTGGCAACATGAGAATCAACCGTTAAACTCCTTTGAGGTGCACAGGAATATTGCACACTGTGACATCATCCTTCTGAACTCAACCTGCCTCTAATATGGAATCAGCATTCCTTTGGTAGAAACTGTGTGTTTGCATAAGACTCCTTCAGTCACAGTGAGAAGCTGATGGAGAAAATTGCCATGAGCTTCAAAACAAAACAAAACAAAAAATTTGACAAATGATATTTCAAAGTGTCAGTTGCTACAGAGAAAATAAGACGGATTTAACAAGTGAATGTCTTAAAGCAATATTTTACTCATCTCATCTGAAATTACTGTTTAGTTTCAACAGATTCTTGCTCGGGGGTAAAAAAAAGAAGAAGAAAAAAGCAGAAATACGCACTATTAGGGCTAAAAGCCAACAAGCAGTAGCTAAGCAAAGGCCAGATGATAAATGTTGGACATTAATTATTCAGCTATAGAACGAGTGGCATTTAGGTCTCGCTATGCTTATTAAAATGTAGTGTTAAAAGAAACAATTTAAAAGTAGTATGGCTGTTGCGCTACGTAATTCTTCATTCTCTCATTTTAACAAACCGCTTATGATATTTATTTGTGACCTCAGCAAACGCAGAGGTAGTTTTTATCGCATGAGTAGCTACTGGGAGCTTGTATGTACTGTTGACCTTCAGTTTTATAGCAGATGGAAATCATTTATCCCGTCAATCTCAATCCCCACTTTGCTCTGGGCGGGCAGGAAGGAAAGCAGGAAATGTGTCTAGTTCAAAATAGTCTGCATTTATTACACATCAATATTTATGTGTTTGTGAACAGCGTCCTCTATTCAATGTTGAATAAGACATGCTTGGGTATTGATCCTCCCGGAGAACAGCTGCATCTACTTTAATGGAATAACTAAACTAATTGCCTCAGGTAAATGAGCTCATTCAAGTTAATGCTCAGAGACATGCGCTGCATCCGAAATGCCATAAGCAGAGACTTGACTCATCTGATTCTGTTATCACTCTTCAAATTAAATTAATTTTAACTGTCAAATGTTTACTATATGGTCGTAAATATTGCCTTTTTTCCAATAAACTGTATTGATGAGATGAACTACTGAACTATGGGTGATCTCTTTTTCTTTTTTTTTTTCACTTCATGCTTTTAGATTTTTCCTGCAGCTATTGCTTGGTGATGGTGGTGGAAAGCGGTAAATATGTGGGCGAGCAGGACAACTTTGATCCTGCATATCTCTACCTCGCCCTCATCATCCTTCATATCTCTCTCATCTTTCCACACGTGTTTGCTGTAAATAAATGAGTTGTCGGCTGCCAGATCTGGAGGCTACAAATATCACTTTAAATTCATCTAAGAGACCCCTCAGTCTGTGAAGAATTCATTCAAACCCGCTATTTCCTTTGGAGGGCAATGAACAAAATGAAAAGTCGTGAGAGGGATGGACAGAAAGCAGATGCAAAAACTGAACCTGCAGGACATTGGACTCAGATGTACCAGATATGTGAACAGAAAAGAGCAAATGTCATGGCCATTCATTTCATTTTGTGACAAATTTTTTCTTGTTTGAAAAGTTATTTCAACCACATTTTTGAGTTTATGCAAAATTGCCAAGTTAATTAGCAGCAGATTGAAAATAGTTGATGAAATTGATGAGCATTGAGTTTCCAGTATCTCCCCTTATTTGAACAAGAAAATATTGACTGTAAAGCAGTTCATGGTGTCATGTGAACTCCACGTTACATACCTATTGTATACTGTATGGTTTTTAATATTTCCAAAATCACTGTAAAAAAGAATGTAACTTTGACGGACATTTAATTCAAATGAAACAAAAATTAATTAATAGCACAATAAACTATATCAAAGCAAAAACCTTTATTAACCAGTTTAAAATGTGTCCCCCAATTCAAGTGACGTGCTTTGTGCAGAATCATTATAAATCTTCAGTAGAAAGAGGAATTCCTCAACAGTTGGATTATTTGTCAACCCACTCGATGTCCTGCATGACGGGTCTGTCTAACGTCTGATACATCCAGATGTCACGGGTCAGTTTGACTGAGCATTGTCCAAACATTCTACATTTTATTTATGGTAACCTTGTAACATGAACATTTTTACTATATCCTTCAAAGATATATGATCTGAATGAATGACATTTACTAAAGCTTCGCTTTCTTCAAAGCACAGTTTGCGTTTGCCTCAGAACTCGGATATCTAGAGCAGCAAATTAGCCTGAAATTTGAAGTTGTCCTAAATTGGTTTCATAGTGTGGGGCAAACCCCCCCCAAAACAAATCTATTTGTGTGTGTGTGTGTGTGTGTGTGTGTGTGTGTGTGTGTGTGTGTGTGTGTGTGTGTGTGTGTGTGTGTGTTTTTGTGTGTGTGTGTGTGTGTGTGTGTGTGTGTGTGTGTGTGTGTGTGTGTGTGTAAGGAGTGTAGGTGCATGACTTACAGCTATCCTCCTCTTCTGAAATGAGCTTGACCACATAGCAGGCGTAGATGAACCCCATCAACTAGAGACAAAGAGATCAACAAACAACAGAAGGGTTACACTTTTTTTTAGACAGACAGACAGACAGACAGATACACATATTTCAGAGAAAGCATGGAAGCAACAAATAGCTGGAGCAGGCAGAGAGAAAATAGGTGTTGGTATAAGTGGAGCGGAACAGTACCATGGTATTTTGTTATAAAATAGAGCACCGGAATCAATGGACACACACACACACACACACACACACACACACGCACACACACACACACACACACACACACACACACAGACACAGACACACACACGCACACACAGACACACACACACACACACACACACACACACACACACACACACACGCACACACACGCACACACACACACACACACACACACGCACACACACACACACACACACACAGTGTGTTTAATCGTATTGATACTGTTCAAACATATGGCCACACTTTAAACTACTACAGAAATTGCCGCTATCGTGTCTGAGGGTTAACATTAGTGAGATTGAGATTGTTGAATTGTGAGTTTATCCCATTCCTCCAGCATTACAATGCCAGGGTTTATAGTTTCCTACTGCTGTCGTCAAAATGAAAGCCTCTTGTCACCACCCACTCTGACAGGACTCTGTTGAGTCAGGATTGAAGCTCAGATGTGCACCCCACTCTGTTCTGTCCTAGAGCTGAGCCTCCACTTGAAGTTATTCACAAACATGGAAACAAAATCAGCCTCACGTTGGGTTTTTCAGGGTCTACTGTGTTGCATTTTCAGGGTCTACTGTGTTGCATTTATTCATCACTGTGACAAAAAATAATGAAATGTGTTTATGTGTGTGGTGTTCGGACAGTTATAAAGCAATCCACACAAATGGAACACCTTTGCTCTCTCATCTTCTCTCCCATTGGCTGTTTGTTTCCAAGGCAACCTGAAGGAGGTGGCTGATAAGCGCAAATAAACAGGAAGATATGTTCAACATAAGGTCAGCTAGTGAACTTATTACTCGTTAGTGATATAGGAGGAAAGACAGAGAGCAAGAAGAATATTGCAGGCAAACAGGCAGACAGTGATGGAGGTATGTGTGTTTAAATGAGGCATTAAAGTAACGTATTACCTTCGATAAAGAGACCTTATTGTTCAAATGAAGCTTTAAGTGTAAGAAAAATGACACGGACCTGGTTGGTATTCTATTGGCTACACACAAACACACAGCCACACACAAGCACCTAAACACACAGTGAGCTGCAAATGTGAGCAACTACACTTGAGATTCAGTGTATATCTCAAGGTCTTGACCTCATTTAGTCTAAACAATGTTCAGCACCCAAAGCACCTCTCTGCTCATTCCTTTTCTCATACTTTCTGCCTCTCTCTCTCCATTTCCTTCCTTTTCTCTTGCTTACCTTTTCATTATTTTTCTCTCTCCCCCTATTTCTCTCCATGCCTACTCTGTCATTGACAAGTAGAAGAGTCATAGAAATATAGCACTTTGCTCTGTTGGGGAAATATTTACTTAAGTTTGAGACAAACACTTGAACTAGACAACAGACCAAGTATCACCATGGGGATAGTAAGGGATGAGGCAATCAATTTTGGTAGTCTACAACCTTAATGCCAAACATGAGACATCTAAAGGTGACATACAGTATATCAACATTCCCAAAAACACTCTACAACATCATCTTGAGTGGGTCAAGCTGTTAGGGATATGCAATGGAGAAGACAAGCAACCTTTAGCATCACCTTAATTCCCCCATCCCATGGCAAAGTAAAAGAGAAAACAAGCAATACCTCTCAAAATATTTGTGACAGGGTATGTTTACCTGTGTATGTTACATCATCTTTTCTTTTAACAGCTCCTGGTAAGTGTTTGGGAAGAGGGAACCCTAACTGCAGCTTTGGGTACAATTTCATGACTTGAGCTGCTTAGCTGTCCAGGGTCTCCTCCCTTGTAAAACTAATCTGCAGCACCAGGCCTGCATCGGGACCATGTAACTCTGAAGCCTTGCTTTTGTAGGCAACAGTAGGTTTTTCATTGTCTTTGTGGAATAAAGAGATGTCCATGATGAAGACACTGTCTGTTTGCCAGGATATGTTGTTTCCCACCTTGTATGTGACTTTCACCATTGTGATGCTTTCATACAGTATATGTGTGTGTTAGCCATGCCATTGTCCATAATATTCCCCCATATCATCAACTTTGCAACATTTAGATGGTCTTTTTCTTCTTCTGCTCAGAGGACATTATGCCAATGATTTTAAAAAAAACTATATGAAATGTGGTCTCATCAGACCATCAATACTATCCCACTCGGTACCAGTCCATCCTAGATGAACTCAAGGCTCAGAAAAGTTGGCAGCATGTCTGGGTTGTTCTGATTTACAACTAACAGACAGCATGGTGGAGTTTTTTCATTTTAAGATGCAGTGAAATATTGTTTGTCAACAGCTTTTTTTAAAAGTGTTCCAGAGTCCATACATTTATGTGTTTCATAGAATCACTAGGTTAGGCTGGGTTCTTTTCAACACATTAAGGTCACAGTTGTACAATGTTAGCTTTACTCCTTGCTCTTTTCATGCATACACTTCTGCAGACTTCTTAATAATGAATTCTAGATTTATTGATGCATGTTCACTCATTCATTCATTCATTCATTCATTCATTCATTCATTAATTCATTCATCTTCTGAAGTCATGGCAATCAGTAATTGTTTGGCCTTCAGCACACGGAGAGAACAAAAAACATTGTGCTGCCCATGTTGAAACACTATTCTGAAATTGTTGGACTATCTTCCCACTTTGATTTTCCTGAATGGAGAACCTCTCTTTCTCTTTGATGGACATCCCTTTTATACTTCACCATATCTGTCACAAATGAAACTCTTCAACGTGGGAATGGACCAAACAGTTGGTTTCAGAGCTTCCACAGGTCTTTTGCTGCAACTTTCTCCACATTTTGAGAGTTATTCCTGCCATAAAATTCAAAATAATCCTAGTTTTATAAAAATCAATAATATTGATGAAGTACATTTTAGTATTTTTCAGAATTGTTCTGTTGTCACATTCATAGATCATCTCAACTTTTTGAAATTGGTGCTGCAGGAGTTTTCAAAGATAGACTGAAATATTACACTCCTCACCAATGGTGATTGACTGCATTATGAGAATATCTGTTGTGAACTCATGTCCACTGATTTACCATTGGTGTTCAAGCAAAGACATTTTAAATATTACAAAGTCAGGATGTTGTTTAATAGACTGTCAGGAGTTTGGAGGTAGGTTTTCTGTCACATGCAATAGCAGCTGATCCGGAGCTTGCTCTGTCTTCTATAGGCTCATTGCCTCTGAAAATGGCTTTTGGGTGCAGTTTTGTTTGTAGCACTGAATAGAGCGCAGAGAGCTGTGCCACCCTGGAATAGAGAACATTTGATCAGCTGTGGCAGAGTGTGTTGCACTGCGCATCAATATCCTGTTTATATTTGGGATACTCAAATATCCTGTTTTGCTGTTGCTGCATGTAAACATAATATCCTGTTTACAATAATTCTGATCATATCTTTTCGAGATCTGACGGAACCCATATAATATAGCAGGGCTGCATCAATATGAACTATGGGGCTGTACTGTCTATGCGCCTTATCTTCAGCTTATTACTGGTGTTCTGGGTTTCAGTTTTGCTGCCTGCAGCCACTTTCCAGTAGACTGAAAAGTGTAAACTAGACTGTGAAGCACACGTTTTAAAACAATGAAAAGGTAAAAAAAAAAAATTAAGAAAATTGGGAGTGGTGTGAATAATCAATTTAATTGTCAGTTATCCGATATGTATGTAAGATAATGTGAAAATCAGATTTCCACCTGAGTCTCGGAGGTAGGGTTTTCACCAGTGTCAAACGGGTGGGCTTGTTCATCAGCAGGATCTGCAAAAACTACTGGATGGATTTATGCAAAACATGGAAGAATGATGGGGCAGCGGAAACACTGATCTTGTAAAATGCTGGCATGGATCCAGATAAAGGGAAATGGCAGATATACAGGTAGTCTTCAAGGTACGAACATCCAACTTACAAACATTCATAGATACAAGCAACCACTATGTAGTCTGACTACTGTAGTTCCCTTTTTTGACACAAGACTAAGTGAACAGTTTGCTCTGATGTTGGATTTGTCTTGTTGGGGAGTTGTCTGCAGCTTTTCATCCTTCTTTTATCCACATCTAAGTGAACTTCTGAGAAGGTGACTAATGCACAATTTATTTATGTGCATGGGGACGTTTGCAAACATTGACACTGATTGGGATCAGGTTGAAAGTTAAAGCCAACAATGTAGATTACAGAATACCTATAAGTTAGCATTAACAGCATTAACAGTTTTTTAAAAAAAACTCTCAACTCTGAATTGTTTACTGCTTGAGTTAACTGAGAAATTTAATGAAAATATAATGGTAATCAAGCATAAAGTGGCGTGTGACTTGATTACCAGGAAGTGCATCAGTGTGTCATTCAAGTCAGTGTGGTGAATACCTCAGTGGATTAAAGCTTGGCTTAGCCTCTACCCCCTCGAGAATAAAATTCATTCAGCAGAGATAGAGATGTAATAGTTACAATAGTTTATTACATTACTAGAGCTCAGACTCAAACCACCAGAGGATCTTGGAGGACCTTGGCATGTTCTTCCCTTTAATTTCTTCTGGGTGCTCTGATTTCCTCCTTCCATGAAAAACATTCAGGAGTGATGAGTCATGAACATTAAAAATGAGGACTGACACTGCGTAATTGTGCAAGATGTACAAACGTGATAAAATAATTTATCTGATTAGTGGTCCCTCTCAGTTGTTGTAAAGATGTCCTCTCTGCTTTGCAGCTTCCTCCTGCAATGGTTGAATTAAAACAAGCAGCTGACAGGTTTCTCTGGTTCCTTCATTCATATAATGTGTGGACTGGCCACAATGAAATTACACGCTGTTTGGTGTGAGAGGTGAAAATTTAAATATTCCCAAGTTGATAAGCCTGACAAGAAATAACTTCAGGTTCACTGCTGAGTCCCCCATAACCACATACTTCATTTAAAGCAGAACCAATTTTCATATGGCTTTAGGAGCACACTGATGAATGTTATCCCGTGAGGCGGAATGACAATGTTCTAATTTCTTTAACATACTGTTCTTTGAGGTGCTTGTTGCCATGACAAACGATATGGCTAGTTGAGCAAGGGTAAGTCAGAAAAACCTGTTTGTGTGATCTAAAGGCAGGGAGGAGGAATGTTGCTGGGGTTTTGCCTTTCACAGCTTGAACAGAATGCCATAAACACTTGTATAAAATGATAAGAGAAGAGCGAAGTTTCATTTGTCGCAATTAATAATACATAATACAATGTGGAGAAACCATTTTAACCCACATCATCCATGAAGACCAGGATGGAGCCCCTAAATGAACCCTCAGGGACAAACTCCAGATCTAATCCAATCCTGCTAACAGAACCACACTCAAGATTTATATCTAAATATATCTACAATGTGAGCTTTCAGATCTGCAGATACGCTCTCCTGTTGAACAAATGTATCCCAATTATATTCCCATCTTTGTTTATGCTTTTAGCACGCACACACTTGATAATAACTATTTAAGCACAATGAGGCTGAAGGGAATGTCATTAGATTTGCAGACATTTAGTCATAAACCAACAGATAAATAAGCTTTTGAGGTCACAATGGCTCTACTTATAAAGGTGAGCTCTCAGCCATTCATTGAAATTAATCCAGACTGTAGCACTGATACACAATCATCAGAAATCCATTAATTTCCCTCAAAACCACCAAACTAAATGACAAGATATTGACATTTAAGTGCCACACCATAACAGTAAATAAATGAGTCCAGTAACACATTAACTTTTACCTTGAACAGTTAATAAATAAAGGAAACGGCAAGAGATGCAATCAATAGAACGCCAACCTGCAACAAGACCCAACAGTCACTTTTAATTAAACTAAACCTTTTTCCATTCAAATTCTAACCAACAAATGCAGTATCAAAGAAAGTTTTAAAAAATTTACATAAAAATTCAATGGTTCCTTCTTCGCTCAACTCTTCCAAAAGGTTTCATGAAATTTTATCCGAGTAGTTAATAACCAGCTGATTTTAAAAATGCTAAAAAATGCTCTTTCTCTCAATGTTCTCTCAAATAAAAAAAAAAAGAAGTCCTGCATCTGTCTGCTTATCTGGAACCTATGAACATTAAACGGGTTCTTACTTGCCACATTTCCAAATACAGGTAATCCACTTGAATGAAAATCCATCCTGTACATTTTGTGCAATCTTGTAAAGAAATAAACAGATGGCTGTAGAAACAGACCCTCCTTGGTGGAAGTAATTACAGTAAAGCTTTAAATTGGCCACTGGCTTTTCTTATCAGTCTTCAGAGATATAAGGTAACATACAGGACGGAGATATTTGGGCATTACAGGATTTAATGCTTTAGCACCATTGCTGATTATGATAAAGAATCCCATTAAAGTCTAAGTTTACATTTGCCATGTGGTAGGAAAACACCATCAAATTAAAAAACAATAATTGAAACTTCAATCTCTCTTACAATGACGGTTCACCACATGCTTCCTTAGCAAAGACTCTAATAACACCTGGAAGTCTTGAAACGACCGCAGGGAAAATTAGTTGAATGTCAAACAGCTGTATGATAAGGAAGGGAAAGCCTGCAGTATGTGCTCTGCATAGCCTGAGTACAAAGATCTAGGGGAAACATTATGGGAGGAGACCTTTAAGATAAGTAAGCACTGATACCATGGGGAGGCAGTAATAGGTCAGTCAACCAGTGACGCGGTTTGTCCTTCACGGAGAAGGAAGGTAAGGTTGCATTTTGCCAAACCAGTCACAATAGAAAGTGCTGACGCTACCGCCTCATCTCCCTCTGGGTTTGAACATTTGGAAGGATCTCAAAACTTACGCAGGACCAACACTTGAGAGGCTCATGGCGTTACTTAGACTTGACATTAATTATTTATCGCCCCCGCGTCTTTATGCCCACAACATTCACAACGTTTATGAGCAATCTTTTGTGGGGTTGTTGTTTGTCCGTGCAATAATCTCATTTTTGCTGAATCTATTGCCTTATCATGAAAATGTATTCATCTCAAATGAAAGGATCTATTACAACTGCATCCCTCTGCAGCAGATAGATTATGTTGTAAAGAAGGTGTCACATTCATTCAATGGAATGTATTAATGTTGTTGCTTTTCTCCTCTTTGAGGTCTGTAAATTATATGTGATGAAAATGTTTAGTCAGCCACTCAGAACTGCATTAAGAATATTGCTGTGGTGCTATAATCAATAATTACATCTAATCACTTTCATCAAAATGTGTGATTTTTTTGATGCTTGTGTAATCCTGCATAAACCTCACAGCAACAACAAATTAATCTAAAGTAAAATCCAATACCGAAAGCGCTCACACTCAAATCCTCTGAAATCATGATTCTCAAATGCAGAAATCTTTCAGCTGCTGTTTTCCTTGTTGTTGAATTGATTCAGGATGTTGTTGTTTTAATTTAAAACAAAGGATTGACCCATTCAGCGAATATAGGATTAGTGTTGTAGAGCACAGAGGCTGTCTTGGATGACTGACATTCAATTCTCAGGCACAGTTTAATTTTTTTTTGTCTTCCCTGATCTTTGAATAACAAGAGCTCTGAAAACACATCTGATCCCAGAGATGTTTTCCATAAACACAACGTAACCCCCATGAAATAATGATCTGTGGTCAATTAAAACAATGTCACATTTGATTAAGTCACAAAAATTAACCAAAAACAACTCTCTATACACCAATAACTGGATTTGTTTCTTTACAGCGACAAAGGGAACCTAAAGACTCTCTCAGTTCTTCTTCATACAACAATTATTCTGTTAAATTGTAAACCTGTGCAATCTTGTATTGTTCCTTAAAAATATTGACAGATTATCTTCTTATGGAAGAGAAGATCAATGAAAAACACTCATATCTTGTTGTGTTCTGTAAACTATGCTGAATGGGACTATTGGACTGTGCTGAAACTTTATGTTTGTACTGTACATTAGAACATCATACTTCTTTTTTATTTACTGTCTGGTCAGGTTTAGGTACTGTACAAGAAAATATTTGATTAGTGTTGGGAACTGATTTCACATTAAAATAGCAGGCTTTGCCAGAACAAACATGGACACTCTACCCTTGATTTTTTCAAAGTACCAAAATATTTGTTTCATTTGTCAGAATCATGAACACAGTGCACAATATGACCATAATAGTCACACCTACAACATGACTCAAGAGAAACGGGATAATGTTGACAAAATGTGATGTAGACCAATCAGGTTATTTAACATGGGACTATGTGTAGGAGTAAATTAGAAATAGCTGACAAAAATATTTATTTTTTTACATCATTAACAAAAACTGTTTGATTGCATGTTCAGCCATGTCTCATGGTCCATTCATGGTCTCCAGATGATGAATCCCAGTGACTTCCTCTGGCCCCAGCACAAAGTTAAACCTGATTTTTATAGAAACATCTCAGTGACTACTGATAATGGGTTACATTTCATTTCCTGTAAATACATTATTATGGTTTGATTAATCACAAAGTAAACTAATGAAAGATTATTCCCGGCAGTGTGAGAAGAAGATGTTTCATTAGGGGTGTTGAGACCGCTGAAGCTTTAAAGTGATTTTAATTTGTGAATATTCTCTCTGTGTTGATAACAAATGTAACATGAACCCAAGCAGCATAGAGTTAAAGATAGTTTCCATCAAATGGCATTTCACAGTCTTACAGTAGTTATTCATCTGCGTACGCCAGAGTGCTGAGCGTTTGGAGGTGGACTTTCAAACTTAAAAATAATCCTTCATCCGCCTGTCTGTCCATCTGTCCATTCATTTCTTTTTTTTTTTGCGGCTGTAGACGAGACACGGTTCTGCTGGAACCTAGCTCAGCTACATATGGGTGTGAGGCAGGGTACACCCTGTACAAGACACCAGCTAATTGTGAGGCAGATTAAAAAACAACAAAAACAACAACAACAGCAACAAAAAACAGTAGGTGTGCTAAATAGTTCTCCCTTCTGGTTAAATTTATGCTAATCACTGAAATTACAGTATTTGCCAGCATGAATTCTGTACCACAAAGCCAGCAGGAAGCCTCATCTTAGTTGTTTTTTGTTGTGGAATATTTAATTATGAATCTGTTAGGAGAATAAAACTGAAGAAAAAAAGAGATGTGGGCATAGAAGTCATACTTGTGCATCCCACACTATGCTGTAGTCAGGCAGTAATATCATTTGCTGACATTTCACTGGGGACTCTCGATGTCTCCCTGGAGAAAGCTCTATTTCAGCTCAGATCTTCACACTGTGTACTGAAGAGTAAAGAAAGATCCTTTGTGTTTTGCTGCTCAGAAATTGAAGACATTTAACTCTTGAAAGCCAGCATTGCACTGTCAGACAGCAAACCAATCAGCTGCACGTTATTTAGTGTATTAAGAATGGACTTGTCGCACGGCAGACATTTTTAAATGTCATGAGACGAAACTCACAGGTGTGTTTACAAGGACTGAAACAAAAAGATTATAGAACAGAAAGCCCTTCTCTATCCTGGTTGAGTTTATTTCCATTGAAGAAACCAACAGAATAACATTTGCTGTAATTCTCTGTTAAATACTTGATCTTTCCTTTGCACAGCTTTCAAGTTTCTATTATCAGGACATTTATGAAACTAAGCCCATATTATTGTTAATCTGCCAGCTTGTGTTTTCCCACTATGGCATCTCAATATATCTTCTCCACAGCCAGTTTATTGAGCACAAAATACACCATGTGCACAAGGAACTGTCTGGACACATAATTTTTAATAGATAGACCAAACTTAACTTTCTTATCTCAGACATAAACAAAGACCCTGGATTTCTTAAATCAGAATCACCAAAGCAGATGAACCTGTAGCAGTAAACGACAGACAAATTCACAGTCAGTGGGCAAACCATTCCATCTGCTACCCATCTAACCATCCAGGCAAACACAAACATGCTCTGTTGAAGACCTTCACAGCTGAAATGCATCGGAGGCTGTTCTACCTACACACTGTCCTGACATATCTTTATTTAAGAGCTTTTATCCTGTTTGTCAAAAAAAGGGTCTTTATTTCAGGAAAGGATCAGGAAATGCCCCCTTTGTTGTTTCCCCACTTTAACGTTAACCAGCTAGCCAGTAAATACGCAAAGGCCCAGTTCAGAGTCCTGGGCCCTCACTTAGTGAGGCAGTCGACTGGTTGAATGTATGTTATTAAGGACCCTGACAGTGTTTCTACCAATTACAGTTAAGCAGCCAGCCAGTTAGCCACTGAACCAGTCAGACTGTTGAGTATGTGCTCATGGAGCATGACAGTGTTTCCACACACCAATTACAGCTAGACTGTGGTACAGCTGTATGGTGGCTTGGCACTAAGCCATACGATAAGTACCACTATTGATTGGCAGAGAACACACAAAGAGTGATAGAGTGAGGAAGAGAGAGAGAGAGAGAGAGAGAGAGAGAGAAAGAGAGAGAGAGAGAGAGAGAGAGAGAGAGAGAGTCATGCTAAGTGGGGGAGGAAGATGAAAATTGAAAAAGAAGGGACATTCACACTGAAAACGTCCACACTTCCAGACTTTCTCTGGTGTGATGAAGCACACGGCCGTATTAAAGCACTGATTTGTTTACTGCTTGGATATTAATATTCGTGCGCACCCTGCAAAAAGCAGAGCAAAAGTGCAGGGAAGATTATGATGAAAAGAGACAGGCATTCCTTTTTCCTGCTCTTTATTTCTCTCACTCTTTCTGTCTCTTTTGATCCCACTAATTAGCACAGTTTGACAGTGCAGGAGAGGAAGAAATGGTGAGGGCATGGGTAAGAAACAGGCGGAGGAAAGACAGAGCGAAGGAAATTGTTTTTGTAAACAATGAAAAGAGATAATACAAAAGAGACCCACATGTAAGAATTGAGATAGAAAGCATCTCGAAAGCAGCTTATTTATCCCATTCTACGTTAATGAAGGTATGCACTCCATGGAGCCTAAAGATCCTATAGTATTTTGCATAATTTATGGCCACAGCTGCTGTGATGGTGCTACACTTTATGCTACGTTAAACTTAGTGCTGCACTGAATGTAATAATCAATTAAAAAAAACTTCATTCATTTCAAAAATGTCTGAAAACACCGAAGGCACAGGAAAAAATAGTTAGCATAGCTCTGTTGATAGATTCATCTTTGTGAAGATGGAATGGATAATTTGCTGACTCACAGGTATTATTGGATGATAAGTACAAAAAACTCACTAGTTCCAACAGCTGAACTCAGATACTAACTAAAATTGAATACCCTGTCTACCCTGAATAACGTCCACCAGACCTGCTGTGAATATAACTCCTGACTTTTAAAAGACTGTTGAAAGCCAAAAGCTGAACTGCAGCGATGCATTGTAATTGAAGGTGATCAACTTTGCTGGTGATATACTTACAGCCAGCAGTATCTGCAGCGAGGAGTGAGCCACCTCTATGAACTGAAAATCCATCAGGCAGCCAGATATAGATATATATCTGTGGTCCTCGGGTGCCCAAGATGGAGGAGGGCTGATGGGTGTCACTCTGCACCCCGGGCCATTCTCCATCCACCAGGAGCGATGCATGGACAGATTGAAGGTCAGAACAAGGTCAGAGTCCTGGAAAGGAGGAGTCAGACGGAGAACCAGACAGAGAGAGAGAGAGAGAGAGAGAGCTGAATTACACCGTCAGACATGAGACAGATCAAGGCGGCATCAGACTGAATGTCAGGGCAGGTAGCAGCAACGCTTTAATTGAGAACAAACTGTCACAGTGAGGTCTGTCAGACCGACACGGAGAGGGCTCTGTCTGAGCTACAAATAGATCCAGGTTCAGAATTAAACTGATCTGGAGTCATTCAGATTAGATCTGAGATGTACACAGGCAAGGTTATGATGAGGGCAATAAGAAGAAGAATGGGAGAGGAATGAAATGAGGAGACCTGGTTGAGAGCCCGGTTCAAATTTAATTTTTTCATGGATCTTGGATTCAAGCATAGGAGAGTAAGGACAGACCATGAGAAGACATAAACATAAAATGTTACTGAAACTGTGGTGAACTGTGATAAGTCAGTAAAGACAAATATGGCACAATCTAGTACGTCATCAGGAAAAAAAACCCCTGCTATCTACTGCACAGATTGAATTATGTCCTACATTTAAGGTCCTCTGAAGATGAATTATCGAGACTTTTACCCCAATGTCTTCTTCTCTACAACCATGATTAATGTCTGTAGGTTCTCATTCATCCAGGTCATGATTATCCAAAGTGGTTTAAATCAACCCAGTGGACTTTACTTTGAATAACCACAATTAACTAAATTTTTAGGACCAAATACCAGCTAGACTAGGGGTATCAAACTCATTTTCACCGAGGGCCACATCAGCATAACGGCTGTCTTCAAAGAGCCATATGTAACTTATAAATGTAACTAAATGTAACTCAGTGTAATCTAAGTTACAAACATTGCAGTTGCACAGAAAGTATGTTTACATTCATTTTTAGACACTCTGACTTATGCTCTTGCGGGTCACATAAAATGATGCTGTGGACCACATGTCGCCCACGGGCCTTGAATTTAACACACATGAGCCAGACTAATGACATTCTCATCAGCCTGACTTGTTTTTTGGTATTAGCACGCTAACATGCCACCTTAAGATGGGGACACGGTCAAATAACCACCTAAAAAGCATCTTCTTCATCTCCATAGTTTGATCTATGTGATTTTCACGTCAGGCTAGATGCTGATGCTGCTGTGTTACATCACAACTGCTTTTATTGATATAAAAGCTAAAAAGAAAAATTAAGTAAATACATATTTACTATCCTTCACTGTTTAGGTTGTACTTCCAACACAGCAGGGAAAGAAGATGTAGCAACTGCCCCAGCAGTTAGTACACAGGGGTACCTGCTTTGTCTCCTCTTTAATGTGTTTAATTCTAAACCCCTGAACGATGCACAATGAGTGAGTTATGACATGCTTCCTGTTTTAAATAATGCACATATTAACAGCTCCACATGGCGAGGAGAGTCATACATCACTCCACAGACCACACTCACACACACACACACACACACTCACTGACTAAAGCACACAGTCCACATTGTCATGCATACACATTTGCTCTGTACTGTTTTGCCATTAGTCCAATGAAAAGCTTTAATGGGTCTTTAAAAGCACGCTGAAAGCAAGAAGAAAAAACCTCTCTCCTCATTTGCTAATTAATTCTCTGGTGGTACATCTTTTGTACCAAGGCATGGAAAATGTAATAAATAAAACCATTCAACCAGTTCCTATTCACTCCCAGTTTGTGCACTGGTTTTTCCACTATGTTGTCTGCATGGTAGATTAACCACAGTATCTAAGAATGACATTTTAGATCATTTATCAACTGCAATGTGATGACTAAAGATAGGAATGCTTAAAAATGTCCACCAGTTATATCTTTGAAAAACACAACCACCAGAGATCTTTGGGTCTAAAGACATTTAAACATTAATACTCTCTCTACTCCAGTTTGTTTTTATCTTCACCAAACCCACTTACACATCTACACTTGACTCTATTAATTTATGCCGTTGTCTCTCTTTCTCTATCTCCCCCCCCCCCTTCTCTTCCCTTTCTTCTTCATTGGCCTCTCTCTATTTCGGTGTAATGAGTAAATGCCTCATTAGCACCGAGCTCTGATTAATGCCATCTTCTCCTGTTGTGCTCCTCTTTGTAATGAGTAAAATCTCTCTAAATCTCTCTCGCTCTTTCTCGCCCATCTCTCTCCCTTCAGCTGTCTCTTACTGAGTTACTCCAAATATTTCACCCCTTTGTGTCTTTTATTTTCTCCTCTTGTTTCTCTGTCATTCACTGCTCTCTATCTCCCTCTGTGTTAAACGAAGTTGGGAGGGGGCAATAATTATTTCAGTACAGTCTCTATCAGTGCTTTTCTAATGAGCCACTTGAACAAACACACACACATAAACACAAAAGTAATTATCGGTAAATAGCTGAATTTGGCAACGTGTCATTGAAGCAAAGATTGTAATGGCTGTTAATTCAGTAGCTCTCTCACTTTGTGACAGCAAAAATATCAGATGTGTCTGTGCTCACTGGCTAGCTGGGTAGTTCGTTAGTGGTGGTAACTACTAGCAGAACCAAATATAAAGAAACTTCTTTCAATCTCAGGAAGGATAAACCAGCATGAAATCATTTTTGGTGTGTGAAGCATTTTAATGAGCATGACTCACTGATGTCACCTCATATTTGATCATGGGGTTCCTTCAATCCCGTGCCCTCGCTCAGGTCGTCCCTGTTTGCAGACAGATCTGCTCTGCTTGCACTGATTTCCTGTTGCTGCCTCAGCCCTTCTCCTCACACTGGTGTTGCTTCTGTGCACTAGTGAAGCTCTCAGATTTATCCTCAGTATTCCCGAACTTACAGATGGCAGAATGAGCACCACCTTGTTAAATGAAGGCTCACTTTATTTATTTTTTGATAATTTCATTGAATTCATTCACTCCCAGTTGTCATGATTAATTTGTTCGAAGTGAATTCAATGGCATTTGTGATAATGTCTTTTCTGCACAGTTTCACTTTGCCAAGTTGATAGGAAACACACCACATCAGCTTTCTCCTCTACTGAGGTGTTACTGGACATACTGTTTCTGTGTATGACCTGCTTGAGACTACAGGGTCTTTCTTATAGTCTAGAGACTAATAATATGAAATGGGATTAGTGTAGCAGGGTTCTACTCATTCAAGGGTAGTAAGTCACCCCATCAGGCCCCTACCCCATACTGTAAATTAAAAAGTACTCTGATATATATTTATATAAAAAAACAACTTGAAAAGTAGGCCTAGTTTTTCCAAAATCAATACTACCAGTGTTTAGAGATATTGCTTTTGTAACAAATGATCTGAATATGGGCAGATCCCATAATGACCAGTGGAATACAAAACAATGAAATTGCAGTTGTTGTGTCCCGGCACTGATGCATTGATTTTTATAGCATTGCAAAACTGAACCCGCCATCATGATGGCCATTGTTCAAAATAATCTTGACATGTTAATCTCTATCGTGATGAAAAAGAATATTGGTTTATTTGTATGAGTAGCCTCTGATCTAGCTAGAACTGTGTGTGTGTGTGCGTGTGTGTGTGTGTGCGTGCGTGCGTGCGCGTGCGTGCGTGCGTGCGTGCGTGCGTGTGTGTGTGTGTGTGTGTGTGTGTGTGTGTGTGTTACATGTGTAAAGTTTTTTTGGTAACTTGGTTGATGTTCCACTGCATTTTCACATCTTACATCCTTTCTCACCTCTTCTACTGTTACACCCATCCCCAATACATACATGCACACACGCACGCACGCACACACACTCACACACACTATAATTTCTGGCACCCGTGCTCAAAGGTCTTTGTCTCTGTTGGTGCCGCTTCAATGAAGCGTATCTGTTTTTCCTTTGTCTTCCTCTCCACCTTTTCTTTGTCATGCTCTCTCTTTCTCAATTTTCCCTCAATTTCCCATTTTCCATTATCTTCAAGTCCCAAGAGATGGAGGGATGGAGGAGGGAAATAAAAACGGTATTTCCTGAAATGCTTTGATTGTCACTGTGGGAGATATAACGTCCCCCTGATGCTGCCCTGGGTGGAATTTGAGGGTTGTTCAAAAAAGATAAAACAAATACAAACAACTTGACAAAATAACAGTTAGTCAACCCCAAAATCAAACCTTGAGCTGTGAACAAAATCAAGTGAGGCAGACAGATAGACAGACAGGCAGACAGACAGACATTCAGTCCATCCAGCAGGCAGCCACAATGAACAAGGGTTATCAGACTAAAGGGCTGAAGATGAGGGAGTGGACAATATCAGCTTCGTTCTCTCTAATTATTCACCCTATTTAACTGAACCTCTATCTGTTGTTCCACTTCTCTATCATTTTCTCTGTCTGCCCCTTCTCGGCGTGTCACTTGGTGTGTTTTATTTCACACCAATATCATCAGTCACGCTGCATCTCCCTACATTGTTTTGCTGTGATTTCCCATGGGTGTTTGATGAAGCCTTAACCCGTGATGCCTAAAGCACGTCTCTCCTATCAAATTGGTTGGGGGTTTTGGGGAATTGAATGTGTGCATTTATGTGCTGGGGGGTGGATAAAGATGAAGTCCATTCCAGAGCCTAACCCTGACCTTAACCACTCCAAACCCATTATCATCTCTGAGCAAATACCTCAACATCCCCATTTTAACCTCTTCAGTCTTTTGGGATAGTGAGTTAATTGTAGCCTGCTGTCCATACCCCAGGTGGGATCTAATAACTGCATGAAATGGGTGGGTGGGTAATTCATGCTTTCAATGGGTTGATTGGTTTTTTGAAACCCCTCTCGTCACATCTTTTGAAAAATAAAATAAAAAAAGAGAAGAATATCTGCATGTTCGGACACTTCAGCTGCATGTTGGAGCTGCTGTAATCAACATGGATCAAAACACAAATTCGATAGATGAACAATACCCCTTATAGTAATGAACACAAACAGATTTTACAGCCATCTCTGCAGTCTCCTTGTTTTAAATAACACATTTTAGTGTCTTTTAGCTCATTGACTATGCTTTATTTATTTATTTTAACATATTTTACTACTTTGATCCACTCCAGGCAGATGCTTTCAATGAAAACCCAAAAAAGAAGAAACGATGAATTTTAAAAAATCCTGTATGCTACTTGGCACCAAATGATGGGCATTTGCAAATGAATTTAGCTGCAGAAGCATTAAATATTTCGCTAGTAAATCTGAGATGCCAACATGGAGCTAACGTGATAGTTAGCATTGATTATTTATTCATTTATGGCCAAAAACACATCTCAAAATGAATGGAAATGTTGCTTTGTGTGTTTCTGATTTCTTGTTTTGCAAATCTTTCCCATTAACTTTTTCTTATGTACCGCATTATGTATACAAGACCAGCATTCCTAATCGTAATTACAGTATACTAATAACATTGAACCTGGAAGGGTGGGAACATCTTATTCTTTCATTTCTGTCATTGTTTGGATTAAAAAAAATAATCCTACAACCTCATAGAGTTCTGTCGAGCATCATTTAAACAATTGAACAAGTATGCATTAGAATTAGTGGGTTTAAAGTCCAGGCAGTTAAACAAGTGTCATGTAACATTCACTAAAATAAACATTGCCTCAACCATAGAAGAGGAAAATCTATTGGAATCAAGGCTTGAAATGAACACCGGCAACAACAGAATAAGTGTGAGGGCATTGGGCAAATCGATCAAATCCATTGTCTTCCAAAGCACATGATCAATCAGTGCTCAGTCAGCTGCTGCTAAAATAAACTCTGAAAACTACACAGTTGAATCGACAAAGTAACTAAGGGCTTCATCAATAAAAGTGTTGAGCAGAAATGCCCCACAAGAGATGTGCCTTTATGAGAAGAAATTTCATGCCATGATTTCCACATTGCATTCATTGATCAAACACAGCCATGGATAATTCTTTAATTTTGTGGATCAGGGTCGTTGTTTTTTACTTGAACGTCTGTGACTAAATTTTTAAGACATTGCCATTCATTGTCTCAAGAGCACTGAAGGAATACAGCAGGGAAGAAAATTGGCAATCCTTTAAAGTGGTCCAAACCACGTGTATTTCAAACACTAAAGCTTTCTATACACCACAGCTACTGAACTTTATATCCACAGGATATCTTCATTTTTTTTCTGAGACACAACTCTTTCTTCCTTCAAGTATTTTCACTCTAACCATATGTGTTTCTATGAATACTTTCCCCCCTTTTCCCCCACTCTCCTCACACGTCTCAGTCCCCTCTCTTGAAAAGGACAGTAATTCACACGTGGCATAATCCCATCATACGTCATCTTCAATAACTCCCATCATACCTTCGCCTGTCTGAACCTCTCTGTCTCTCTCTCTCCCCTTGACGCCAGGCTTCTCTATCCTCAATCTTTAATACTTCAGTTTCTGTTTCTACTGCTTTCTATTTTTTCTTTCTTTCTTTTTCTTTCTTTCTTTCCTTCTTTCTTTCACATTCAGTCAATCCTGCCTCTCTCCATCCTTGCTACATTGAGTGTTTGTTGACTGATTTTAGACGCCTGAAATGACACTACTTTCATGTTGGTTTTTTTCCAGCAAATAGAATAAATGACAGGTTCTCAAATTACTGGCACAGCAAACAGACACCAAAAGGTACGCATGCACACTTGCATACACTCATTTTCACACATACAGTATGCAAAAAAGCATGTGGGACAACGTTCCCACACAGCAACCCACCCCCTCAGTGAATGACTGACAGATGAGTATGGTGTATGTGTTCCTGTGTCTGAATCTGTGTGTCATCTGACGCCCAGAGGGTGGCTGCATCTTTTATATGACACAGGAGACTAGTGACAGTTAGCTGTCTAAGTGTGTGTGCGCGTGTGTGTGTGTGTGTGTGTGTGTGTGTGTGTCTGTACGTGCATATGTGTGTGTGTGTGTGTGTATTTAGGAGTTTGTGTTTGTAACACGGTGACGGTTCCCTCTCCACATGCTCCTCTCCAAATCTGTCAGGAATGCCACATCAGAAATCTTTTTAAAGCTTAATTTTATGGCATTGCTGCTATATTAGATAGTGCGGCAGCAAGTGATATGTAGGATGGGAGTGTGACAGACTGATATGTGGTATGAATCTCAGCCTTAAAACTAAAATTAATGTCAAGGAGGATGTGCACCTTATCTTGCCTCCACGGCCCGACAAGAACCTTATGTGTCTTTTGCGATTTAAATTTCATTAGACACGTAAGCAAAACTTGGATATGGCAAACAAACAGGGTTCTAAACAATTTCACTGAAATAAGTAACTGAATGGGGTCATGAACTGAAGTCTTCCTGGGTAGGGTGGCTGGTAGAGGAGTTGGTAAGGCAGGAAAGTGGTGGCTAAAAAGTGTAGTAGCAGAAGTGACCTTGCAGACTGTCTTTGTGTGTGTGTGTGTGTGTGTGTGTGTGTGTGTGTGTGTGTGTGTGTGTGTGTGTGTGTGTGTGTGCGCGCACGCGTGTGTTGTGATTTTATCCAGGGTTTTTAAATCTTTTCCTGAGACTCCAAACATCATGCATCGATGGTCCTAAATCAAACGAATGAATCGTAGATTACCTCAAGTTAAGAATCTATGTCAACATGAATGATTAAAAAGTTTTGGTGACCATTCAGACTCAAACTGATGTGGGTGTTTTGCTTTGTAAGACAATGAAAGGCAATGAAAGAGAAGCACAGGTACTTCAGATTCAACTTCTGAGATTACCATGACCCCATGAATGAGACTTCACCGACACAAGGGATAGTGGGCTGCACATTTTTAGTGGCTGAAACTAAAACACTATGCCAACAGTGGCGTAGTGGTCAGCACTGTTGCCTCACAGCAAGAAGGTCATAGGTTCAAACCCCAGCATTTCCAACATGTGTAGTTTGCATGTTCTCTTCATGTCTGAATGGGGTTTGTCCGGGTACTCTGGTTTTCCCCCAACATCATGAAAAACATGCATGTAAAGACCCCTTAGGTCATGTTGGCCAACAGTGGCAAGCGCGCTCAGGATGCAGCGGCCCGACCAACTCTAAATCTGACCTCGCAATTTCGTTGTACGATTGTATAATGACAATAAAGTTTCTTCTTCTTCTAAAACTTGACAGATTTTGTGGCAAACCTTGAGCTTTTAGCAGGTGATCAGTGTGTACCCGGATCTCTGAAAGTATTGAGTTCCAGAAGTTGTTGAGACATTTGACATTTCCATTTACAGTCTAGGATTTACCTTCCTTATTAAGAGGAAATGTCAAACTTTGTACCTTTCTTTCCAATTATTTCCTGAACTGTAACACAAGGACTATTTGCAAGTCATCTGGTAAAAATCAAAAAGTTTGGAGGAGTGTATTTCATGGTTTAACTGTTCGATCTGACAAATGTGTCTGCATGAATACATGGATTATAGTTGTTGTATTTATCTGTTCTGTACCTATACATCTATATCTATATTCTCTATAGTATAACCAAATGCATTGAATCGGAACTTCCTTAATATAGAATTGGGTACCCAACCTATTCACCTATTTACCTACAGCTTTCATAGAAATGTACACAGCTTTCATCAGTGATGCACATAACAGTCTGTGTTTTGTTAAAAAGCAGGAAAATTGCATCAAAGTTAGAGAACAAATCACTGATAATATGGCAAAAATCAAAGCAAGGCTGATTCTCTACTTTTCCCAGACAAAGATGATGGATCTTGGAAATGAAGAAAAATGGAGTGTGTTTCCATTACTTTTGTCTTGTCATTCAAACTAAATTACCTGAGTGTACACCGTAATGTAATAAATTGGCACTCATCTCTGGCCAATACTTAATGCTCCACTGTGAGTTTCTTCTGGCCATAAATAGAAGTGTGCTTCTGAGAGGGACACATTTCACCAAGTTTTGACGTAGGAAATACAGACGAAAGGAAACACAGTGGGAAGATGAACTTGAGAGAAATGAAAGAGTAGTGTGGGACACTTGGAAAAACAGCATGTTGGAAGATAATTGTTCATTTGGATCATTTGGATGGTTCAGTGTTCCATAAATAACATGAGCTGTTTAACTTGAAACAATTGACATAAACCGGCATTTCTGTGAATCAGCTTATCAGGTTGTGGATGTCTGGTTTCCAGCTGTGTGTCTGGATGCTGGCATTTTCACTAAAACTTCGAAACAGAATATCTCTGTTGTAAATTTGTAACCACAGAAATAACACAATATGTCCTAAGGGAGAAATTAATACTTTCAAGAAGAAGAAACTCTTGTCAGAGAAACTTAAGGCGATTGCTGATACTCTGACATTCTGTTCCCAATAAGACAGGCTGCTCTACAGAGCCACCACTTTTTTTCATTTTTTTGCCTTACATTCAGATGCACATTATCTTACATTTTATTCCTTTGAACTATTATAGCTATCCATTATTGGTAGAGTGCTGCATAATATTTTTACTGACTTACAGATATAAATGCAGCACTTTTTTTCTCCATTATTCAAGGCATAAAATGATGCAACAGCTCAAGTAGCTTATTGACTTTTGGAGTGGGGAACCATTTGCAGTGAATACTGTTTAACATGTCGAGAGCGCGACGTCTGATTCAGTCAATCGTTGAAAACAACCTTTGCATGAAAGGCCAAGAGTTAAAAATGTATTTTATTCGTTTACATTTTGGATGTGGTTTTAGGTGTGGTTGCAGCTTGAAACCAGCAGAATGCCGTCTAACTTCCACTATGTCATGCTCTACACTGTAGAACATCCCAATGTGTGGGATGAAAAAGGGTTTACACCTTTTGTAAATATAAAAGTCTAGTATATGTATGTATGTATGTGTGTGTGTGTGTATATATATATATATATATATATATATATATATATATATATACACACACACACACACACAAATACATACATACATACATATACTGTATATATATACATACATACATACATACATACATATACTGTATATATTTATATACTGTGTCTATATACACACACACACACAACCACACACACACACACATATGTATATATGTATATATATATATATATGTATATATGTATATATATATATGTGTGTATATATATATACACACACACACACACACACATATGTATATATGTATATATATATATATGTATATATATATGTATATATGTGTGTGTGT
This sequence comes from Antennarius striatus, assembly GCF_040054535.1. Classification (NCBI taxonomy): domain Eukaryota; kingdom Metazoa; phylum Chordata; class Actinopteri; order Lophiiformes; family Antennariidae; genus Antennarius; species Antennarius striatus. The sequence goes on along the minus strand of NC_090794.1, from coordinate 11,361,085 downwards.
GTGTGTGTATATATATATATATATATATATATATATATATATATATATATATATATATATATATATATAAAAATTAAATTCAGAGGAAAGATGAGGATGCAGGAAGAGAGAGAGGAAAAAGGTGTGTGTATGTGTGTGTGTGTGTGTGTGTGTGTGTGTGTGTGTGTGTGTGTGTGCGCGTGTGTGTATTCGATACACATGTCATACATCATCATTGTTTTGCGGTTTTTGATGCTCTGACAGAGCACAGATCTATTTTCATTATACTGTTCAGACATTGGTGGCTCTTTGGCAACAATCATACACGTGACAAACTTCAGGTTATTATAAAAGCCCCTGGTGTGATGGGTGATGGATTGGTATGTACACAACAGCTGGTGAATCCGAGGGGGGCGTACTCTCTACCTCCATAACTGGGTCAAGGTGGCTGTGCCCTTGAGTGAGGAGCGCAAAAACTGGTCATAAAAACAAGCTGTTAAGCATCTGGTTCCAGAGTGTGCTTCCCTCTGATTGGTCCACAGGTAATTGATAAAGGTATCCCTAATTAACTGTTCACTTCACCCTCATTTGAAACCAACTGGCAATATTTTTTCGTGTACAGCTGAAACCTTGTTAAAAAAAAATTTCCGACTAAGAATTAAGAAAAATACCAGACTCATATAATTTTATAATAGAATGAATGAAACATTTACTGATCTAATTAATGTTCTTATATTCAATTAACCTTCAAGCACAGGTTTGGCAGCTTTTTTCAGTGCTACATTGTGAGACATGCTTGCATTTTCAAAGTGATTAAAATGTGATAAAGACAGATGCAGTATTTAGTGTAACAGTTGGAAACTAGAACCAAAAGACAGTAATGGAGGATAAGTACATTAGAATCAGAGATTAATGAAGCTGGACGTGTCTAGACTGCATCAGACAGTGATGGGTTTCCACATAGAATAGGAAAACTATAGACGAATACACAGCAATTACACTTCAGTATAAACCAACAGTGAGAAAATGTTTTAAAAAAACAGTAATGTGAGAATCAGGATGAATGGTGTGAATTGCTCCAAGTGTAATTTCGTGTGATTTATTAAATTGGTTGTAGACCTGCTACATATCTGTCCATTAGGATGAGCAATTTGGCGTAAATTGTGGTGAGAAAACTGTACACCACAGAGTGTAATCAGCAATAATCAACACTCCCCATCAACACATTTCTTCCTTTTTCAGAAGCACTGATTTGATATAATTAATTGCTCATGTTGATCATTTCTATTTAAAATCAGCATTTTGTACTGCATAAAGACTAAAAGCTCTGACAAAAGAGGAATCTTGTACTGCATATCAATGGCTACAACATAAAGAAGTAACAGACATTTACACATAGATTACATAGAATAAATACAGTAGATTACTGTCAGTGAGAACTATACCAGTTTACCATCGATTTAATAGCAAAATGATAGAAATATGAAAATAATCCATTGGTATGGGGTCTTTATCGCCCTCCTGCCACCATTGTTCAACGGTCTTCCTCCATCCTCCCCCCTGTCTCCCCTGTTGGTGTCCCTCCACCCCACTACTGAGGCAAAAAAAAAAAACTACAAGTAACAGTGGCTTAGGTCAACTATTTCTAATTCATTCATTTTCTCTAACCGCTTCATACACTTGCGTGGGTCTCGGGCAGCTAGAGCCTATTCCAGCTGGCTTGGGGCGTGACGCGGGGGAAACTCCGGGCGCGACGCCAGTGCACCAATTTTTATATATTCCGCAAGAAAGTCTATAAACATATTTTACACGATTATTTTCTCAGCATATAGAAGGTTTCCTGTTTGTCTTTGACATGTGCCATGTATGTCTGCATATGTTTGTGTTTTTGACCAATATTTAACCTATCCTTCCAAATTCCCTGGAAATTAATGGGAGAAATCAAAAGACATCATAATCTTCAAGTTTTTGTCATATTTTATAGATATATTTAATAAAGAATAATGATGCAGGGCTGGTCACCTTAGCCAGTAACAACTTACAGCTCCTCTCCATCCCTGAGAGGAGCTGCTAAGACCAGAGGTCACAGGAACAACATTTACAGTGACTTCTTGCTTTGGTTTAAATCTGCAGAGGGAGGCTGTCTGAATGCTGGGTGCAATTGAAAACGATTTGTTAGTAGCAACAAAGGCAAACCCCAGTTCAACTGAACAATAATCAGATTTAATATGGCACTAATTACTTTTCATGTTTGCAGATCTAACCAGGAAACATCAATGGTCCCAAATGGTGGTGCAGCGGAACTACATCAGCTTGAGTAACTGACGTAAACCAACCATGATGCACAAACACTTCATAATATTGAAGCTCAATGAACTTGCATGCATACATATGAACATAAATTAAACTGTTGAATATGAAAAATAATTTTATATAAGTTACCAGTATGGACTCAACAGGCCGTCCACATTGTGATGGCAGTGGGGCGGGATGAACGACAGGCTGAAGAGAACCAGGTAATGAGATCGGCCAAATTTGGGTCACAGTTTTGGTTTTACTTTCAGAAAACTATTCGTTTCTTGGGATTTGGGGATAAGGGAGTATACCATGTGATACTGTCACTTTTAATACACTCAACAAAAATCTATTTTTGGTTTTTCTCCCACTTTTCATGAATCAAAGTAAAAGATCTTTTTCCATGAATACAAAATAGTAATAATCATCAAATTTTGCTGTTGAATTTGTTCAAATCCATTTTAATGAGCATTTGCACTTGACTAGGCATGTTGATCAATCAAGGTGTTGATTAATCAACATGATAATTTTAACAGAATAATTAATGCACAGTTGTGTGTTGGGTTTCCTACAGTGGCCTGTTGATTGTTGCCTCTTCAAGGGACACATGGCGTTGCTGGACAGGAGCCTGAACACTGTCACATATGCTGATCCAAAGAATCCTGAAGAAACTGGTTGACATGTCTACAGAAATTATAAGCTATGTCAGAATGTTATCAGTTTCTCTGAATTGTGTACTGATCCTTCCTTCTTGGAATATAACATGAGGTGATGGTTCATAACGAAAGGAAAGACGATGGACCTGAAGATATCGTCTCAATACTGTTGTTACCATCAACAAAATGCACCTGTGTTGCTTAGACCTGCCTATACTATAACCCCACCACCACCTTGGGCCACTGCTCACAACACTGACATCAGCAATCCAATCACCCACGAGATGACATATACTAGAAGAAAACTCTCCAATGTGTCAGATGCTGTCAAAGAAGTGACAGCCACTTATGGTGACTATCCATCATCAGGTTAAGTGAGATCGGTTGAGGTTGACATTTATGCATGCAGAGATACTCACTGACATTTTGTTTTGACTTTCTTTGCTTATGCAAACTAACTACTGCCTCAGCTGGATGAAGTTAGAGAATTTGGATGTGTTGGTCCCAGATTGGCACACGCTAGACAAATGAATATTGAGTTCTTTGTCGACAGCTGTCTCTATCAAAGTGTTCTCTTAAAGCTTGTAACATCTGTGGCATTGTGTTCATCATGCATACTGGTGCAATAATCACATTGTTCAATCAGCATTGTGATTTGCTGCACCTGTCAGGTGGACACATTATCTCAATCACAAGCAACTGCTCTCTAACACAACAAAGCTTTGTGAACAAAATCTGAGAAGAACAAGCTTTTTGTTTGTTCATAGAAAAAGGTTTAGATCTTTTGTTTGATTCATGAAAACCTGGAGCAAAATCAAAAGTGTTGCATTTCTATTTCCGTTGGGTGTATTTTTTGTTTTCTTGACAAAAATAGAGACTTTTGGTACCACTTCCTCTGAAGGGAATTCCAATTTTTTTCATTTCTTCTTTTAGTCTGCTCATGATATGTGCTGACAACAATAAAATGTAGAATGCTACCAGCCTTATTCTTGTGTCTGACGACATCTGGAATACAGGTGTAAATGGGAATTTACAATCTTCTGTGCAACAATTTTGGAATACCTCAATTTAAGGAGTAGAGAATTGACAACGGTCTCTATTCTACAATTGTGCAGTGAATACTTTGACAATAATGAAGAAAAGCTTTCCTTACTCTGGACAGATCTCCAACTTCTAGGTAGAAACAGATGATGAAAACATTCCAGGTCATCCACACGACCAGCCAGGCTGCATACTAGAAGGAGAAACAGAGGAGACGGTGGGAATCAGGAAAGATCTGACAGGCTTGGTGTTATTGTCTTGCATTCAGAGCGAGCGGAAAGAAGAAACAATGATTGAGAGGGAAGTCATTTTTGATGCCGTTCAGATGCAGAAGTGCTAGAACAAAAGCAGCCAGGAAGCCATCACCTGAATCAAAAATCAAACCAGACAGGAAGTGAACATAAATCACATAAAGAACATAAAGGTTGTGTAAAAAGAATAACATGAGAGAACAATAGGAGCAAGACACAATTTAAAGGCTCAGATCAAATGTTAATCATCTGGTTATCCAAGTATGTGCAATACATTTTCTGCTTGCAAATGGGGGAACAGGAGGAAGGGGGGGGTCATTACGGTTTGAGTGGGAGGGCTCTGTGGAGGCCTGCAGTCATGCTGGGAATTTGAAAAAACTTTTATACTGTAACACAAATTTATTTAGACAGATGCCAGAGAGAAAAAAAAGAAAAACTCTCCCACTCAATGACACAGTTTTAACCTTAACTTACTGTATGTGTTGTCTTCCTTCACTCATTAATCCATCGCCAGGCATTTATTCTCCATATTAATTATCAGTTACATGATGCGAGTATTGATTTAAATTCCTTGTTAAATGTGTGAGTTGTTGTGATTTTATTTGACTGCTTTAGGAGTGAAATAAATATTTTTAAGAGCAGATCACTTGAATACATTATTTTTAGCATTCTTTCGTACACACTCTGCATTTGAGCACATCATTATGTTGCAATTTCTACTGATGGCAAAGCTATGAAACCAACAAATGAGGGACTGAAAAAATAAAAATAACACTTATTACTATTCAATCCTTGTTATTTAATGCAGAGAAGGCTGGATGTGGTTAATGAGAGGCTGCTGCTAAATCTAGATCTGGGGCAGATGATATGGAAAATAGCTGTTTCTAGTGTGTGTGTGTGTGTGTGTGTGTGTGTGTGTGTGTGTGTGTGTGTGTGTGTGTGTGTGTGTGTGTGTGTGTGTGTGTGTGTGTGTGTGTACAACCCACCCCAGTAACATATCTCGGCCTGAACTGAATCGTGCCAAACAAGCCAAGGATGACGACGATGATGTGGACGAAGTTGGTCAGGATGGGAGCCCACTGGTAGCCCAAAAAGTCTATCACCTGACGCTCCAGCACGCTGACCTGAGAGGAGGAGGAGGAGGAGGAGAAGATAGGTAGTTAGAAACAATGAGGCAACAACAGCCAGTCATGTTTTCTGCAGACATTTTACAAAATTAAACAAACAGTGGAGAGTTCATGTGTGTGTGTGTGTGTGTGTGTGTGTGTGTGTGTGTGTGTGTGTGTGTGTGTGTGTGTGTGTGTGTGTGTGTGCGTGTGTGAGTGTGTTGCCAACATGGAGGCAATAATGAACAGATTATTGTTTGTTTTGTCATTTGTCAGTATGGTAAATGACATTTTTTTCATATTTTATTTCCTTTTTTACCAAACCGCGGTTAAATATGACGACAATGATGATGATGATGATGGTGATGATGATGATGATGATGATGATGATGATGAGCCCAACGTCATGAAAGGCGTTGCATTACTTTGGTATTGCTGCATTACAGCTCTTGAAGAATTACAATCTTATCAGCTATCCTTGCTTCAGATTCCCAAGGCTTTATATACACGTGTGTGTGTGTGTGTGTGTGTGTGTGTGTGTGTGTGTGTGTGTGTGTGTGTGTGTGTGTGTGCGTGTGTGTGTGTGTACGTGCGTGTGCATATGCGTGTGTGTGCGTGTGTGTGTGTGTGTGTGTGTGTACGTGCGTGTGCATATGCGTGTGTCGGTGTGTGGGTTTATTATCATTCAGCCTCTGAAGCCTCATGCTGAGAAAGTTAATGAAGTCAGCACAGTGTATAGTATGGCACTGCTAAATATATTAACACATGAACAGGCAGAGCGATGGAGAAACACAAGGAGGAAGAAAGATGAGCAGGACGAAGGACAGAAAGAAAAAAGAAAGATAATAAATAATGTCATTTAGCCCACAAACAAACTGATATTTATTGTTCTACATGATCAACTCCAACTATTTACCCACCAAAACTTCAATATCAAAGAAATCACTTTGATTATTATGATTTCCTGCTCTTACACTGAATTCCAAACACACAAATACATACACACACATGCACACACACTTTTGGATAGCAGGGCTCAGAGACCGATAATGTGAGACCATATGGCAGCACTACAATCTTTTCCTGCCAAATAGATACGCACACACAGACACACACACTGCAAAACAACACATCCACTGTCACCTTGCATAGCTACACCTGCCTCACGTCAGCTTTAACTTTGAGAAGGTTTATGTGATGTTAGTGTCACAAGACGGGTGTATGAATGAATGCATGGTGAGCTGAAATATGTTCATCCAATTTTGTGTGTGTGTGTGTGCGTGTCCGTGTGTGTGTGTGTGTGGGTGTGCGTGTGTTCCTATGTCAGGACAGGTCTGCTCTGCTTGCACTTGACAGCACCTGCTGTTATTGGACACACTGGGCTCAGCTGGTACCACACAGCATGTGTGTGTGTGTGTGTGTGTGTGTGTGTGTGTGTGTGTGTGTGTGTGTGTGTGTGTGTGTTCTTTGTGTCCATGCCTATATGTGTGGGACAGACTCCATCTTCCTGTGTTTTTGTGTATGTTTTTGTGTATATCATGTTACTATGCATGTTAGTCTGTCTTCCCACTGTAATTTATATAGTGTTGAAATTGTGTGTCTTTCCAAACACACACAATCACACACCCACACACATAGTCAGATGCCTTTCAGCCCATTACTTGAGGGTCCCTGGGGGCCTCTCTTTCATCACCAATAATATAAACAGTCTTCACAACAGCTGGGACACACACACACACACACACACACACACACACACACACACACACACACACACACACACACACACACACACACTTTCGGCACTCACCAAAACCTATACAATAAATCGCACATCAACAAAAAAAACAAAAGACAAGAAAATATGACCAACAGCTGTTTTGACAGGTAACACTCTACCGATACGTAGCGTTAAGGGTCAGTGAAGAAGAAATGAAGTTTTAACCTGAGTTGATATGAAAGCCTAAAGAGCAATAGTCAAAAGCAGCCCATCTGTTCACTCATCGTCTGCTGTGAAATTCTCATTACACGGCTCAGCTGCAAAACATCTAACTTCAGCTGCCTCAGTACATCATTCTTGATAATTAAGTCACTGAGCTGTCCTGACAGACAAAAGACAAAGCATGCATGAAGCCCCCACTGCCTTAATCCCAGAATCCTTTGCATGTATCAAACGACCGAAGCTTCAGATGAGGTGTGAAATTGTGAGCCTTTTTACTGTGACTCTGGTAGGAAACTGAAGTCGCTAACAGCAGATCCATCCATCCATCCATCCATCCATCCATCCATTCGTCTGTCCATCCATCCATCCATCCATCCATCCATCCATCCATCCATCCATCCATCCATCCATCCATCTATAGCCGCTCACCTACAGCTCACAGGTCTACTGGAGCTTATCTCAGCTGGTTACAGGTGAAAGGTGGGGTACACCCCTGATGAGACATTAGCTCCTCCTGAGGGTGGGAGGTACGGTTCTAAAATAATATCACAATATATTATCATTGTATATAATAATATAAACTCTTCTATGGATGGCTCGGTGGCGCAGTGGGTAGCGCTGTCGCCACACAGCAAGGCAGATTCTGGGTCGAGTCCTGCTCTGTGTGGTGTTTCTATGTTCTCCCCGTGTCTGCGTGGGTTCTTTCCAGGTTCTCCGGCTTCCTCCCACCTCCAAATACATGCGCTTTAGGTTAATTTGCCCTTCCAAATTGCCCGTAGGAGTGAGTGTGTGTGTGTGTGTGTGTGGTTGTCTGTCTTTGTGTGGCTCCTCTGCGCACCGGCGTCGCGCCCAGAGTTTGCTCTACCTCACGCCCTAAGACAGCCGGGATAGGCTCCAGCTCCCCGTGACCCGCTGCAGCGGATAAAGCGATTCGGATGAATGAAACTCTTCCATGGAAACACTCTCAAAGTGCTTGTCCTGTACCACTGATGTTATTAAGTCGGACCTTGTTGTCAGAATTGTATGCATTGTGTTGCATAAGCATACGTCGAATGTATGGCGCCTGACCTACTTTCACCAATCAGTATACCGAGATCTTCTCTTGAGAGGCAATCTTATCAAAATTTGTACAGGTATTATTATGAAAGATACAGATTGGTTCCATTCCAGGTAAAAAGTACCTGGTACCTGCTCCTCTCTAAAGCCTACTTCCACTGTTTTTCCAATAAGGCTGAGCAGGTACTGAAAACTCACATGAAACACTTCAGAACACTTATTGGTCAGAAGTATTTCTGCGTCCGTGTGTCATCTGTGCGTGAAGCTGTAGCATAGTCTGATCAAAACTTACCTCATAAAAAATAGATTAGAGTTGAGTCATGCGTTGCGGTTACCATGTAGCGGAAGCACAGTGCATGTTATAACATATGATGGTGTAGAGTTAAGAGCAGGTAATGAATGAAACCTAAAGCCCACAAAAGGCCCTTCTGATCTGCTGGAACAGGCTTTACATTACATTGTTTCTATAGGCAAATACTGTACATGCACTACAGACACAGTACATTAGGCTTAATTGCAAGTATTGACTGAAGAGCTTTGTCCTCTCATAAAGAGGATACAGTTCTGCAGTGGCTGCACATAACTATTTATAGAGTAAAATAATCAAATCTGCTAAGCATATATTTAATGTGTCTATGTATGAATGCACTGTAGATTTCTGTGTGTGTGTGTGTGTGTGTGTGTGTGTGTGTGTGTGTGTGTGTGTGTGTGTGTGTGTGTGCGTGTGTGCGTGTGTGCGTGTGTGCGTGTGTGTGTGCTACACAAAACAGCGACAACAAGTTGATGTGCAGCATTCTGTCAGTCTAACTACTGGTAGCACAAAGTCCCTCAGGGACCCAGAATTCATACTCCACCTACTACATTGTTAGGCTATACCAGTGCTTCTCAATTATTTTCTGCTGCGCCCCCCAGCAAGAAGAAAACAATTCATGCCCCCCCACTGTCCGCCACGACTATAAATAAATTGTCTGTAAAATTGTTAAGTACACCTCTGTATAACATTGTATCCTTATTATTATTAACTACCTTGGTTCTAGAAAACTAGAACCAATGTAGTCAGAGACTGCAACATCCTGCGACACCCCTAAATTCAAAATTTTAACCTGAACTACTTGCATAGGTCAAAGATCAAAGCTAGTGCTCTGACCTTTGATCTATAGTCTTACTCACACTGGCCTTCTCCCTTGTCTTTCCCAATTATCTGGTTCCTGAGTGTAGTTGAAAGTTGAAATTTGACCTTGACCTACCTTTCTCAAGGTCAAGGTCATCATCTCATTTTCATCCCCTTTGCTGCCCGAGTAATGTGCCTTTTGTTTCATCTTTCTATCTGCAATGGTTGCGAAGATATTTGGTGGACATACTAATGGACGGACGAACAAACGAATGGACAAACACACCAACACTGACAATTACAATACATCACCACTTTGAAGCAGGATATAAAAATATATATACAGTATATATATAGTTCAATTTATAACAAAGACTGATTTTATTAACATTATTTTTAGTCTATGACAGAAATGTTTTAAGTGCATCAATTTGCCTTAAATTAAAAAAACCTTTGTTCAAACTGTACACATTTTTGACCAAACTTACTGCACCATTTGATACTGAAAAATTTAATTAAATAAAACCAATAAATAATAAAAAATTCCAATTCAGTTCAGCAACATTAACTGATGAGCACAATATATAAAACACCTTAACCTACAAAACAGAAATGAATAAAACAATTTGTGGTGATTTTTTCCCCCTTTTTTATCAAAATGAGGAAGTCAGGATTAATGGTTACACTATTTGAGAAACGCTGGGCTAGACTGATGCTTGTGCACTTGTTTTCATCAGTTTAACAAATGTAGTTGTTAGCTGAGAGTCTGTGCACATTACTGCCTTGTTCTCCATTCAAGCAGTTAAACCTATGGGCAATTAAAGTCATTAGCTCACTTTTATTGAATAATTTTGAACTTAAGGAGAAAACCAGAACACCTGACAGGAATACATGCTGATCTGGGGAGTCATCTTCCATGTTCCATACATGTTCCATTTTCCATCACTTGCAGGTACTTTTTTGACTGGCAGGTAATAGCTTTCATATTATAATCTCGTCTCAATCCTCCATACAGACCATTTAATGATGTGAACCTATCCATAAATGACAAAAGCACACTGTCCTCACCACATGCCTTTAATGGTTCTGTTCTTTGTGCATACCATTTTGAATTGTGCACCAGCAGGTTCCCCTGAATGCCACCATCTCTTGCAAGTTGGAACAACCACAATGAAAATTTAAGAAAATTGACTCCAATATTGTCCCATCCTGCAGCCCCATCTGTACAGTCTGAAACCAACTTCTTCCATTCATTCCCTAAATCATAAACATGGAAGACTGAGAGAGACTGCTTTCTTATTTCTTCTGCCTTTAAATTCACAACTTAATCAATCAACCATTCCATTATTAGACATATACAATGCAAGCAGAGGTGGAATGCAAAAGCACTACTTGATCTAATACACGGTGTGACCACTTATGTACACCTATGATAATAGTAATAAATACTATAAGTCATATGGATGAAATGACTTGTTTTGGTGAACAATCACGTTGACCTAAAAAGTGTAAAGTTCTAACTCAAGGAGGTTACCTGTGAACCAGGAGTTAAGGATGCATTATCTGTTTAGATTAAAGGCTGCTAGACTTGACAGTGATCTTTGTAACTTAATATTGAACCAGTGGTGAATGGATGTTGACATGTAATAGGAGTCCAGTTTCCTGACATGTCTATATACCTGATCGCTCAGGTGTCTAGTCGAATCGATTTGTTAAGTCAATCAAAGATCAGCTATTTTGAATTTTGTGGGTTGTCTTCATTGTTTGTTGTTGTCTTTGCTAAAATTGCATCTGTGTGTAATTAATAACAATTTGACAGAAGTCGAATGAAAAGGGAAATGCAGCTTAAGACATGCAGAGAAACTGGAAAGATATGGAGTTGTAGCGTTGAAAAGACAAAGGCTAGAGGAACAGATTGACAATAATGAAAGGGACAACAGAGGGAGGCAGAAGAGACTAAGGAGAGATAGAGCCCTGTCAGTTTGGCAAAGATTTTAGTCATTTCATAATGAGTGATAGAATTATATTAAAAGACATGTCATTGGTTCAGACAGGGAAACAGCTGCAGGGTGTGCCCATCATGGGAAACAGCATAGCAATAAAAGTGTTTTAATCTTAAAGAAGAAAAGAGACAGTAAAGAGGACAGTACAAGAGAAAGATGGTGAATGAGAGAGAGGGACGGTCCAAGAGATCTAAAGAAAAGAAAAGGCAGGAAGATCCAACAGTTACTGAGGAAAGAGGAAGAGATGAAAGAAACGGAAATGTCTGTCTCAATTCCACCACCCTTATTTCTTCATCCTCCCACCCGCTTATTCTTCTCTTCTCTTCTCATTTCCTGCATCTTCTTTCTTTCTCTCCTCATCACCTTTTTCTTTCTTCTTGTCTACTACATATTTAATATGCATTACCCTCTTACCAGATCGGATTTGTCATAAAACAACAAATGATCTCATCTGCCTCCTCCCTCTTTTCATTCAATTACTCAATCTTTTTTCCTCCATTACTGTACTACCTACTGCATCTTCCATTCGCTCTTCATGCAGCCTTTCCTTCAGGTCCTTCCATCCCTTCCCCACAACCTTCATTCTGTTATCTCTCCCTCCCGTGTGTCTCCTCCCTTCCATAATCTCATCCTTCCCTCCCCTGTTCCCTCAGCACTTTGGCTGAGAGTTTTCACTTGGTTCTGTGACCTTTAAAAAACTGCTGATGAAATTCTACAGCTCGACCCATTATAGACGACAGGGGGAGGAAAAAGGGGAGGGATGATGGGCGGGAGATGAGGTCAGCTGGGGCAGGGTGAGATACAGACTGAGACGGAAGTGAAGAAAGAGATGGTGGAAGAAAGCTGGTATATAGTGCAGCAGGGCTGGAGATCAAAACGGGGAGAAGAAGTGAGAAAATTCATGCATTCATTTTCTGGAAGACAAGATAATCCGTAATTGTCTCGTCTTCAGCCGTTTACCCGAATCCGGGTCAAGGGTTTACCATGGAGCCCATCTCAGCTAACACTGGGAGAGAGGCGGGGTACACCCCGGATAGGAAAGTGAGGAAATGTTAGGCAGGAAGCATCATGATGATCAGCAACAGATCAGAGACACATTTAACTGAATTTATGCCCTTTTTACTCTATTCAGCTTTAATTGCGAGAACATAATTTGTTTTTCCCTCTGCATTAATCGGAAACTTTATTCTCCTAATAAAACTCCGGAGCAATAGTGGTTTTCTGTTAACTTAATTAAAGCTGCCTTCCTGCACCATATCCCACTGTGTATAGCAAAAAGCAATCTCTTATCGATTCGGTTCACACAACGATCAATTCATCTCCATTGGAGGCTATTACAGACCATCTGAGGCTACTTAGGGCTCCGAGAGAGAGGAAAGACTGCAGGAAAGATGAGCAATGCAAAGTGAGGGAAGAGAAGGGAACAGTTTCAGGAAGTAGAGGAAAAATATAAATATAAATATAATACATACTATAAACACACACAATGTGTGTGTGTGTGTGTGTGTGTGCGTGCGTGCGTGCGTGTGTGTGTGTGTGTGTGTGTGTGTGTGTACATCTGGCTGTAATGGCTGTCAACAGATGGACAGAGAGGATGCAGGCAGTGTTGGCCAAATAGAAGAATGCTGTAAGTACCCTGTGGAGTGTGGAGCAACTGAGATGGATAAAGATGGCAGCTTGTTGATGAATGCTGTGCTGTAGAGGATCACTGGTAGGCTCTCATCACCGTCACTCATCTCTACAGTACAGCTCTAGACAGGCTACTTAACAGTGTGATTAGCAACTGCTGGCCCATAAATAAAATTCTGATTATCGCAAACTCTGCAATAATAACCCTCGGAACATGGTCAAGTCCGAAGCCCTGTTTAAGTCCAGCAGAACATCCGATGAATGTCAGTCGTACGGCCTACAAGTAGACCTTTGGTAAATCTTATTTCTGCCACCCACTCAAAGAAGCCACAGGAATGGAATGGAAGAGGAATGACCTTTTCCTGTTACTGTCTGCTACTCTTCATCTGGCCACGTTTATTCTCAGAATGTCACGGACGAAATGCTTCAATGGTGCAACACATTCTGGTTCTTGCACACTTGAAGCAAGTCTGAAAGTTGCTTCAGCCCAGCAGTCAAGATAAACATGTTTCAATCGTGATTTCACCTGTTAACTCAAGATTAGTTGCACACCGCAGAATCTACTGTATGCTGCAACAGTTCACCCCTCAGTGATTTGTAGTACATAGGACACATTCAGTTGTATTGCTATCTCTTTATAGTCTTTATTGTGATTTGTTGAATATATTTTGAGGTAATATTAGGCCAAAAGATATATTTTAGGTATCTTCCAAGATACAGAAATACAGACAGCTACAGGAAGACTTAAAATAGAACAATAACTCAAAATAAATTAAAAGTAAAACAAGAATTCCTATTTTTGTGTCATTGCCATTTATTATGGTAGTACTCAATTCTACTGATGTTCCATCTGGATTTGTCCCAAAGACTCTCCTCCCTCTGTCCCGTTGTCCCATCAGAAAAACCCTGGATTCATCTCACCGTTCCCTCTGAATTAGTGAGAGTGATTAATATTCCTACGAAACATTTCTTTATGGAAACATGACATTTAAATGTCAGAAATACAGGCTAATCAGTTTGGTATTTCTACAGATCTTGCCTCTCCTCTGCGACTGTCCACCCCTCTGGGTCCATCTATTTCTGCTATTGCTCTTTTGTTTTCTGTCAGCTGGATACAGCTCTCGCTTTGCTTGGAATAAACAATGATAAAAAGTCTGGCTTCAGATCTGCTTTTGAAACTGGAAATACTGAACATGTAATTTGAATATTCTATATTTAACTTGCTGAAGCTGTTTTTTTTAAGGGGATTAATGCTGGATATGTTTTTTGGAAGTGCTGATTTGAAGTCATAATGGATTGAAATTAAAGGTAAAATATCCATTTGTATTGTCTTCAGTTAGCCTAACACCATAATCAAATGTATGATATCATAATTCCATATTTTTTCAGTGAAAAAAAGAGGATAAAAACCTCCAGTTTTCTATGGCAGCGGTTGAAGGACATTTGATGCACTCTCGTGCTTTAGTGTACAGACATCAGCATTAGCTGATTCTTTTTCATGGATCCAGTTGTGGTGATGGAAAATGATCAGATTGTTCTTGCATAGTTTAGCAGTCTGAAATTATTTATATTCATCAAATTGCAAATTTTCTTCTGATTTATGGAACAATTTCTGTTTTGTGAGCAGCTTGACAGCATGAATTAATACAATATATGATGTAGGAGTATAATGACATCATAAACATCTTGTTTGAATTGGTTTATTGTCTGTAATTAAATGTTCTCATGCATCATCCACTTGATGTTCATGTTTCTTTCTGTTTTGCTTCCCAACTGAAACACTTTGCTATGTGGTTGACAACCATAATAAAAATTACCAGTAACTAACGGTAAGTTAACCATCTAGTTAACAAACTCATGATGGATTAATTTATGATGGAATTTGATTTTCTATGCTAAATATCACTTTTTGAATTCTAGTATGACATGATTTTTGTCTGTGTGACTGATAGAATTAAAGTAACATCAAACAACGTTTAGCAGTCAGCAGATAGAAATCAAACACACTAAAATTACCAGTACCATCACTTTTATAGCCAAAGATTTGTTACCACCTGTAGAACACTGGTACACAAAGTGTAATTAAAAATATAGTTTGTTCATATGTTCATTGTTTATATGACATAGCATTAACACCATAGTCAAAAGGTTCATTTTTTACCAGCAAGATGGAATTTCACTTTGACTTGACTTTCCCTTTTAGATTTCTGTTTCCTTTCACCCAATCAAATTAGTTGGAGCTCCTCCAACAAGACCTGAGTGCAATCGTGAACCACCACTGACAACATATTCCCACGCCAAATCTAGAGAGAGGAAGGGTTATTCATTACAGGACACACACACACACACACACACACACACACACACACACACACACACACACACACACACACACGCACGCACGCACCAAGAGAGAGAGAGAGCTGAAGGACATTTCCTCTCCGCAGACATCAATCAGATATCATTAGAGCAAATCAAATGACACCATGTGTGTCACGCACTTAAGCGTGTGTGTGACAGCGTGTGTGCTGGATGATGCGTTGACCCTCTGCTGATCCTGAGATGAGTGTCATTATTAGTAATTATAGCTTACAGTAGAAGCTCTTTAGTTTTATTACTATGATTGACAGATCAACAAATTATGGTGAATATAACACACATCACGTCTTCCTTTCACACCCAGTGTACATCTCTGCTTGCCTGCTTCCCGCTCTTCAATCTCTTTGTCTATTTCACCTGGTCGCCCTCTCTCCACTGCTCTATACCTGTCTTATCAATCAAAGTACAGTATGTTCTATAGAAAATTCAATCTTTGATGGAAATCTCATCCGTATGTTGGCACTCCTGCTGCTGTCTTTGAAAGCAATCTCTTTCTCTATCTGTTTCGTCAGATTGCCTTTTGTCGACTGATCTGACCAAACCAAAGAAAAGAAGTTTATCACAGGAAATCAGGATGAGCCAAATGTTCGAATTTGTTCTGATATGTTTTATCTGCTTTGCCACTTTGGCACATTTTAACAAAAGCTCATAGCAGAAGAGAAGACAACAGAAGCTGGGTAAGCTGTTCAAAGATGGAGCAGTGGTGGTGCTTTAAATATAAATTATACTGCTGATGCTTTATTATTCAGAACTCTGTGCAAAGATTTTGGAGGTGTTAGGGGTAAAACCTTGTAATGCCCTGCGGTTGTACATCCAATAATTTGCAGGAAACTGTACAACCGCAGTGAATTCAAATAGATGTTTCAATTTGTACAAATGTTTTTGCTCTTTTTTTTTCTCTCTCCTGGCTCCTTGATCCCTCGGACTTCCTCTGCTTCTTGCCATTACCCTCCCTCTTTATCTTCCAGCCCATCCAGTGGCTCTCCCCTCTTTATCTTTATTATTTAAAAACCTCTATCCTCTGCTTTGGCTTATGTTGGTCAGTTTTCCTTTTTTGTCTTCCTTTCATTCTCCTTCCTTCCTTCTTTTCATCATTCCATCTCTTCTCTTTTTATTCAAAATCATTCCATTTGCACTTCTTCCTTTTCTTTTATTGTCTTTCTCATTGTCTCTGTCCTTCCATTATCTCTTCCTGTGTCTCTATTTGTCCCTCCTCTCTCTTAATCGGTTTGTGTGTCACGATTCGACACACACACACACACACACACACGCACGCACGCACGCACGCACGCACGCACGCACGCACACATGCACATACATACTATCCCTCCTCAGTCAGTTTCTAAATGAATTATCATCCCACCAGTGGCTCTCCGTTGGTGTACTCTTATATCTTAATGGACGATCTATGAAGGCATTGCTTTTATGAGGATAAAGAGTCTGTGCATGTGTGCGTGAGTGTGTGTGTATAGGTGTGTCTGTGTGTTTGCTGGTGTGGGGGGGGGTCAACTGCTGCATGATAAATAGGATGTATTTGGAGGCACCTCTATTGCACCCAGGGGCTTGAGTTTTGTGTGCAGCCCATTGTGCGACTCTGGATTTTGTTCACTTTTCATGTGTGCATGAAGGATATAATGGCTGGGTGTGTGTGTGTGTCTTGAGTGTATTTTGTGTGTGAGGAGTAGCAGGATATGTAGAGTGGAAATGACACCAGACAAACCCACAGATGGACACCCAGCGGGTTAAGAAACATTAAGGCTGCACAAACACATTAACACACAAACTGTTATCACACACACACACACACACACACACACACGCACACACACACACGCGCACACACACACACACACAAACACGCGCGCGCACATACACACACACACACACACAAACACACACATAAGCGCACACACACACACACACACACACACACACACACACACACACACACACACACACACACACACACACACACACACAGAATAGTAAATAGATGCTTGCCTCTCCCTGTCTCTGAATAACCTCATGGGAGCTAAATGGAATCAGCTACATCATCACTGTTTGTGGTCAGAGTCTTCGTGTTTATATGTGCACAAACGAGGATTAAAAGTGTGTTGCATATATTTAGTGGATGAATTTGAGCCCATAAACATAAGATCATTATTCATGTGTCACTTTATTGTATCTGACGACTAACAGCCAGGTTTACTGTGTAAACACAAACTTTTTTGCAAAAATGTTCCACAAACTTCAGTAAGTCAGGAGACAATAGTGTCAGTGTACTTTATTGTGTTTAGGTCGTTGGCCAAGACTTAATTAACTTTGTGTCTTGTGCTGAATGGGAGACATAAAAAGAACCTGTGGTGCCTCAGCTGACAATGAACCGCTGGCCATCTTTGACACATTATTTAAATGGGTTTTATTGTGCTCGTAGCATCAATGGGCACCGGACACTTTATTCCCTCTTGCTCCCTGCTATGAAGTGGAAAATGTGCCTATATTTCCATGATATTACTCTGAGTGCTATTGCTGGAGCCGTATTGATGATCACCCATTCAGTGTTGTGGATCACATCCAGCCAGGACTCGCTCCTTTCTCACATGGACAGGAAGGCTCCTCAGTGTGTTTACGGTACCAAACGCCCACAAGCTGACTGTACTTAATTCATTTAAGATGTGTCTGCAGTGAGCTACCTGCTACTCCAGGCTAACCTTTTCTTTTTCCCTTGTTGGCTCTTCCTGGCACGTTTAATCTAGCTTCAAAACTAAGTTTTGTTTGAGTCATTACCTCACCTGTGACTCGATTTTCACATTGTTACTGCTGTAGAAACACACTCATTTGCCAGAATGCAGTTCTCACAAAAAAGTTTCGAACTGTGAAAGAAACGCAAATACATGAGCAATGAAGTCTGTTTGTGTATAATATTTAACTAGCTTTGATCTATCAAATCCGGATCATCACATTTATTTTCTTTGCAAGAGTGAGTCTTTTTGTGTGTTTATATGTCTGTTTTTCCTTAACCCACTGGTATAACAGGGGAGTCAACATCTCCATTAGTGTCCATAAAAACTCTGGGAATGTTGTGGCATTTGGTAATTGTAATTCATGTTTCACTTGTGTTGTTGGTGTCATTTTCCCAACCAACTTCCTGCTGCTGTCTTTGACATTACACTGATCACTCTACCAACTAACCGCTCAGTGTGTTCTATTAATAATCATAATAAGATTGAATCGTTGATGTGTAATACCACTTTGCAACGGAGCAGGACGTTTATTAAATGAAAATGTCATTAAGACTAAATGGTATGAGCGTGGAACATGGATCTGAGAGTTATAATAAGCTCAGAGGAAATAATGTTCACCAGCCGACTCATGGGTTACTACTTCACTCTGTGTGAAAAATTAAACTACTGGAGTCAATGTGCTATATAATTTAGAAGAGAAACAGAAATGATGTGCATCAAGAGCAGAACTTAGAACCTGACAGCCGCAATGCTGAAGGGTCAAATCCTGTTGCTCAGCCGTAAACTACTGATGTGTGTACAAGACCAATAATTTGTGTTGGGTGAAAGCAGAACTGCAGTGCTGGATGAGTCCCAAAATCTCTTCTGATCAGTACTGAAAGATTATTACAGAGTAAAGATAATCTACAGTGATATTCATTAAGTCAATGGCTACCCCTCTGTGTTCAGAAACTTTAACATCTGGCATTGTTCTCTTTGAAAACATGGACCTAATAACTGCTGGAGTCTATTCTGTGGAGTTGTGAAGCTGGGGCGATGACAACGGGCTGTAAATGTGTGGGTGAGCTCATTACTATGAGATGAAATTCCCTCCAGAATTCACTCCACTCCACAGCTCAGTGGTGAAGTATGTGACATACGTTAATGTTGTGACATGGGTAAAGAGGTTTTAATTAGCTCTGTGATGTCAGCAATGCCCTCCTAGTGGTAAATAGGATCCAAATTGTGTATCTGCAGGCAGGCTTTGATCCATGACTGCATTTAAACAGCACAACCTGTGTAAGACGGTGCCATATAGATGCTGATACTGCTGTATTATTCTTTTGTCTTCTTTTCCTTGGTGAATGGCATCTGAAAGCACAAACACTGGAGGATGGTTAAGCTGCCATGGCAAAAAAGGAGGAGAAGAGAAGGGTCTTTGTTGCACCTTATTGCATGATCTCAGTGTAGAAGCATCACACCACATATTTCTTTGCTCCGCTCAAATTGGAGTTGCTTTTCCACAAAGCGTCTCCACATCCCCGCTATGTCTAACCTGTTTATTCCATTCTCCACATCTCTTCATTCATCTTTCCATACATCCTCTATCTATTCTTCCAACACATCTTCGGATATCTCAGCTGAAACATCCCTTCCCACGGTGAGGCTGATACAAAACGGCAATTATTCAGCCGACAGCAAAGAGTTCAAACTGTCAGAATGGTGCTCCATTAACAACCTGGAGTTCAACATGGGGAAAAGAAAGAGTGTCTTGTTCTTTAATACGACAGCGGAGACATGTTTTAGTGTCACAAACTCCAGATTCCTGGACACACACATGTCCCAGAACCTCAGCTGGACTGTCACGCAGACATCTCTAGTCAGGAAGCCACAGCGGCATCTCTACCTTTTAAGGACACTGCAGAGGGACAACCTGTCCCAGCAGCTGTTGGTGTCTTTCTACCGCTGTTCACTCAAAAGCCCATTCTCCTCAGAGGGTCATTAAATCAGCACAAAACATGACTGACTCACAGTAATTTTCTCCTGGGGACAGATACAAAACCCAGTGTCGACATCGGGCACAAACATTGTCTAGAACCCATCTCGCCCAGGCGGACACGTTGTCACTCTGCTGCCATCTGGAACGTGTTGCAGGTCTGTTAAGACCCACACCTCCAGACTGCTAAACACTTTCAACCAGGTAGCATCACATGACTGATGTAAGGCAGAGCACCTCTCATGGAAAAATCCACTCGGCTATGATCACATGCAAACGACCAAATGAATACTATCAGTGATCAATTGTTATGAATATTTTATATGTTTATATGCATATGCAAACAAAAGCGGTAGAATATGAATGAATGTTGTTCTGTTCTATTCTATGCTGTTCAATTTTATTCTATACTATTCTGTTCTGTTCTGTTCTATTCTGTTCTATTCTATTCCACTCCTTCCCTCCCTGTCCTGACTATGTTGGCCTATATAAGTCCACCTTTTCTCTTCATCTTCCTGTCCGTCTCTTTGTTTACTATCCCTCTCTGCCGCAGCTTATATTAACTATCTATCCATCCTCCCCATCCTCACCTCCACCCACTGTCCTTGTCTGCTCTATGTTTATTTGTCATCTCCTACCTTCCTATGCATCCCACAATCCTCGACTTACCACATGTATCCCCTTCTGCTACATCCTCACTTGTCCTTCACTCCTTCCCTACCTTCCTCCTTTAGTCCCTCATTATCACCACTACCCCTCAGTGCCTCACGGTGACACACACACACACAGTAACGATACCATACACACGGATGGACTTCTTCATCAACTTTCCACGCACGTACTCATACATGAATACATGTAAGCAGGTAGACACTTGACATTGGTAATCAACCTCACACTTGCAGAATCACACATGAAACACTGCTTATCTGGTTCACCTCTCACACACACACTCCACACACACACGCACGCACGCACGCACGCACACACACACACACACAGACACACACACACACACTCAGATGTAATCACCATGAGTGCTGAGAGTGCAGAGACGAGGTGTGAGACTTCTAAAAGCTACTGCAGGCCATCAATCATAAAATCCTTTCTGGGGATTGGACATCTGACTCTTTGGCATTAGGCATTGTCCCTTCTTATTTCAATCAATCATGTCCTCCATTCTGCTAAGGGCCTAAAGAT
Source organism: Antennarius striatus (assembly GCF_040054535.1). Taxonomy (NCBI): domain Eukaryota; kingdom Metazoa; phylum Chordata; class Actinopteri; order Lophiiformes; family Antennariidae; genus Antennarius; species Antennarius striatus. The sequence continues at coordinate 11,339,718 of NC_090794.1, read as the reverse complement.
TGCCAAATGATATTGGCTTGCTTTCATCACAGTCACTAAAGGATTATGTGCAACTCAGAGGATAGGCTTTCCTTGTATTTCTCAGAACTCCGGTTCTGTTTTTATTTTTGCTGTGAAACCTATACGATTGTGTGCCTATGGTAGATATATAATAAGATATATTACTAAATTTACAGTTGGCACCAGTTCAGATGGGGTTTAAAACTCTGACCATTGTCACTGATGTCCTGCAGGTGACTTTGCTGTTATGTCCATAACATCAGATAGACATACAGACACAGCTTAGATTTATCAGTTTTAAAGTGCTGGAGGTAAAATTATCTACTTGGTGCAGGAACCTCTTCTATCACCCCAAAATGAAACACGGAGGCAAGTGTGAGGTTTTAAAACAGGTTGAACAAGGTGTTAACACACATGCAAACAATGCAGACACCACTGTCACAGACCAGTTGCTGTCTTTATGAGCAGGAATCCCATTAGTAATTTCATGATGCATTCATTTGAACCATTTAAATCCTATTCTTGAGAAGGACTTTACAGGACTCCTGTAGTTTAGACTGGTTGTGAATCTACTCCATTCACAATTTACTAGATCCACCTATAAGCTACAGTTCTGCAATAAATCCCACCCTCGTAAAGGTTATTCTGCTCATTTCATCTTGGAACTATTTCGGATGCACCTCTTATTATGCTAATGTGTGACATTTACTCTGTTTATTTCAATTTGCAAACAATTATTCTGGTTTAAAATCAAATTTGTCATGCAGTGTAACAAATTAAATGATTTAACAATTATCTGTGGCAACTTTAGAAATGCAGCCCTGTGATATCCCTGCCAAAAGGGAAATGACAGCATATCCCTTTTCTTAAAGAAAGGCATAATTTAACTAGCGAGTTATGTTGCTCTTTAGCTTTCTTATATTGCATTCTATCTCGCAAATAAATTTCTAACTACCGGGATTCATACAGTTACAGCCCAATAAATGAATTTATAATAAGAAACATGTTTCAAGATTTCTTTTTTCCCCTATTTGATCAATATATATAAACTTTTTGGTGGAATTTTTTCACTGTTTTGTCATTCAGATGGACTCGCTTGAGTCAAGGTTGAACCCTGGTATTACTGTTGTATTTCTGTTGTCACAATCATGTGCCACAACATTGCTGTACAGACACAGCTATGTTTGAGCTGCGCCGCAATCAGACGCACACAGCAGGTATGCTGCCACCACCATGTCTCCTGCATTCAACAGCAGACCCCGCTTCTATTTTGGTGGGATGGTGAGACTAGATTTTAGTTGATAAGCTGATATGGAAACCGGGCTGAAAGCTGAGACTGTATCTGTATCTTACTTCAGCAGCCGTATTCAAAAATACAAGAGATTGGTGGATCTGATTACTGTGTCTGTGCATCTGTGGGAGTATGACGGAGGCAGTGGGAAAAAATAGAAGGCAGGAGTTAGTCTATGTGTGTCTATGTGTGAGAGAGGGAGATAAGAGTGGAGATAAGCCAGAGGGCAGGTGTGTAAGGTAATAAGACTTAATCAATTCAAACTGAGAGGATAAGGTAGGGGAGGAATGGAGAGGAGAGGAGATCCAGGCATAAGAGAGAGATGAGCGGTGAAGGAAAAATGATTACAGGTACAGATGAAAGTGTAATGTTGAGCTCTCCGGCTCTCACACATCACCCAGCGTCTTCTCTCGTCCTTTAAGGGATTCAAAACTGAAACAAAAGCCTTATTCAGTGGTGTCTTCAGGGACTAAGTATGGAGAAGCGGATTCTCTGGATTCAAATTGCAAGACATCAGTGCAAAGAACAGCACCAGACTGCATTTCACACAGACTGTCTGTGTGTACATGCCTGGCGGTGCATGGATATGTGTGTTGATTTCTTTGTGTGAGAAAACAAAGACCCGAGCGAAATATTTATAGATCAAAACAATGGCGTCTTTTGGAAAAGCAACAGAAGACCTTGGCAAGTAGCAGTGAAAATGTGACCGATCACAGATAAGGCAGCTGCTATGAACACAAGCTTTTGTATTATTATTTTCATACAGCCAACCAGAGGTAACACGTGTCAGGAGCTATAAAATGATCTGCTTAATCTTGTGCTTTGAAAACACAACCCTACTTGTCATGATGGCAGCCATCCACATGTCAGGCATTAATTGGAAATATACATGAAGCACAAGGAATCAGAAGCATCCTCCTTGATTGGTCTATCCGTTGTGGGTTCCCTGAATAAAAGACAAGAGTTGTGTTGTTTAATAAATTAATCAATTTGGTAATCAAGAAAAAATTGACAACAATCTTAATGATCATTTATCTGGAGGAAATAGCAACCATAAAAGTAGACCAGCAAAGTAATTTTCTCACTTGTCACATTAAACAAGTGGAGAAGAAGAGGAGAAACAAGATGACTTTTTTATTAGAAAAATCAAAAAATGGTGGAAAACATGGAACACGTGACAAATAATGTATTTAGACAGAATATTTAAACACGAGCATGTAACATGTTCGTGTCTAAATATTCTTCGATTGGGAATGTACTTCTTGTGCAAAATGATCGCTGTCAAATGTGGATATTCCACATAAATCAAAAGTGTTGAAACAAACTGGCTCTGTATTTTTTTAACAACTGTGGTTTAACTTGAGGGTCTTTCTGGCCTAATTACAGATGGTAAGTTTAGTTGACCCAATGAGAATACTCTGGGCCAAAAAAAACATTTTTGTGCACATTCTGACCCAGAAGGATAGAGCAAAATAAAAGGATGCAATCTTTCTGTTATTTCGGTGAGAGCAAGATTTGACATGCAACTAAAATAGATACTCGAACATTTGCAATTCATATGTCAGTGAAGTAGTGCAAAGTCTTCGCACACAGGAGTTCCTGTATAGCCCAAGAAAACATCTGTTAATTATTCATTTTCGATTGTTGATTTTTATTTTTTGATCTCCATCATTTTCACAAACACATCATCTGTTTATCACACAAAAGTAAATGTGTCGCCCTGATTTAGCTGTTTCTTTTTTTTTTCTTTGTCATCTGAAAGAACCACTCAGAACTTAGACAGGAGCTGTGAAGTAAGGCTGATGCTAAGACATCTGTTGGAATTATGTGCATCTCATCAGTGACTGACTGACGCTCAACTTTTCTTCTCTAATTGAGGCACATTTATGTTATTGGTTTGGAAAAGCCACCTGGTTGGTACTGCTGTAAATTCCCTATCACTCTGGCTTCAACGGGCTTTTACATCAATTACCAAAGAAACTGACAGAGCGTTATAATTGTGTCCGTTTATGTGTAAAATTTTAATGCTGGTTTTATGAAGCAATTGCAATGACCACTCTGCCAAATATTCAATAAGTCAGAGCAAGGCGAGACATAAATTGTGGGATTGAGTGTAAAAACACTTTCAAAAAATGCTGCAGAGACTGGTGCTACTCTGTCTTGTGATTCCAAGGAGGACTTACCATCTGTTGTGTTGCTGCACTGAAGTCTCGTGAAGTGCTAAAAAACAACTGTGGGTAAGCATCAATAAAGTGAAGACTGCATGTGTTTGATCCTCAAGCTAAGAACAAACGGACACGAGGTTAAAAATCAGATTTTCTTTGTATGAACCTGGGGAAGGGTTAACATCAACCAAGTGAAAACAAATCTTTAACAGATAAATCAATAAAGGTCACGGACAGCACTGGTTCATCAGGTGATCTGAAAATATCCTTGGGCTTTGACCTGTTCTCAAACTGTCTCTGTCTGGCTGCTGTCCAATCCCTCCGAGCCAGTCACAGTGAGGAAGACGAAGGTTCAGTTGAGACTTTTGACTCAGAGAGGGACAAAGGAGACAGAAGAAGGAATTGTCTATATTACCTGTAGATAGTGCTGATATATGGACATGTCTGATACAAATAAAACCCTCGACGGGAAATAAATCTAATCATACAGCTGTTTTTAATTCCTTCTTGTCTCGGTGTTGATGGGGTCTCTTCATTTATAAAAACATATTTATAAGGGAAAGAAACTCCATCAATAGAAGTTTACCTGCAATTTATTAAAGTTCGGCCATTACACAATTTTCTGTCAGATTATTTCATGTGTGGATCTGATAAATACACAATGAAGGCAACGCAGCTGAATGCCGCTATAGGAAGAAGACAGCAAATATCATTTTCAATAATCAGCTCCTACTGAAGTGTATCCACTGCGGTGTTTTTAATAACAGGCATAAATCTACTTTCAAATAAAGAAGAAAACATCATTCCAAGGGCATGTCCATAAAACCCAGTGTTTTATACAAGAATAATTCTTAACCACACAGACCTGAAAAACCATTAAAAACATTGGACTAGTTTTCACAGCAATGGTTTGAATTATAACCAGGATTCCATTTACAAACATTAATATTTTGAAGACCCCCAAAATGTTAGATAAAGAAAATAGCCAAGTGTTTATCATGTTATGATAGAACTCCAATACCAGCATAGACTAGTGCATACAGAACAGTTGGAAATGCTTTAGGCATTGACAGACCACTGAAACTTTCAAAATTGGAGTTTCGTAGACATTTGTTCAATTAAACATAATCTAACATCTGTAACTGATTTTAAGTGTAAGGTTAACATAAGTGGAGGCAGATAAACACGTTTAACTTCTCAAGATTTTCCTCTAGGATCACTCATGGAAAATGAGAATGACAGTTAAGACAAACTTTTTTGTAGTTCAGTTGTCTTTTTTTTAAATATATATAATCTTTGTGGGGGCAGTTTTGCCCTTAACGGACAGGACAGTCTCGTAATGTGAGTGTTACCCTACAATGACGATGCTGAACTCACACAGTGTGCCACCTTAACATGGAATTTAACCACTGTTCTGGTTAAATTGGTCTCTGCTCTCTGGAAGGTCAGCCCAAGCGTTCCTTTTTTGCTGTGACAGTTTCTAAACTATGTCTCCTGTCAGATAACTTCAGGTGCACATTATTTGCACCACTTTGTCAACAACTAATATTTTCGGCTTTCGACTGTCTGCCATCTACGGCCATTACTGATAACTTTGCAGTGTTAGATGACCCATTCACCTATTCATCAACAGTTCATCCATACATCTTGCGTATCCATCCATTATTGATCCGTCCCCTCTTGTTATCATCTCCCCCTCCCCACAACTCATCTCCCCGGCTCTCTCTCCATCCATTCATCCAAATCTCAAACTCTCCATCCCAGCATCGATCCAGGCGCAGACATTCATCTATCTTCCATGAATATATCCATCCAACCATCCATTCTTTCCACCCTCCCTCCTTCCATCCATGCTCTCTTGACTCCTTATCCCAGTCGACAGGATTCTACTGAAAGACTTAACACGCTCCACCAAAGGCACTCCCCATAGGATGCAGAGGCAAAGACACACAGACATCGCTTTCACAGCTCCCTGAGCAACTCAAATGGCCCGAGAGAGTCTTTGCAGAGCGGCGAAGGAGAGAATAAAAGACAGAGAAAGCCTGAGAGAAAGAATCAGAGACGGAGAGAAAAATCATAAGGTAACAAAGGGCAACGATGATACAGAGAGGAAAAAAAATAGGGTGGCATAAAATAAGAGATTGAAAGACAAATGAGAGAACCAAAGAAGAAAATGGATAATAGAATAAAACTCAACATAATGTGCATGTTTAGATGTGTTAAACTTCATAGACAGTCAAGGACGTCTCCTCAGGAGCCTGTTTACGTCAATTGATAGCAAGACAGACGACGCAAATGAAATTTCATCATTGCTCCCAACTGAAAACCCATTTTTTTCTACCTTTTTCAGCTGAATATCAAGTGTTGATTTTTTCACGCTTTCTTTCCGCAACATTCACAGCTGCCTGAAATTCAACAAAACAGTCATTTTAAAAATATTGTTGTTTTCTCTCGAGATGGGAAGTGTTCACCTGACACTAGTCAGTCGTCTCCATCTCATAATTAAGTGCAATGAGGCTCGAGGCATTGCTTTACAGTCACTCACCGTAATAATTCAAGCATTTCTTTGATGCAATAAGATCAAAATGACTCCAGTCAAAAAATATCACCATTCATGACAACAACAGCAGCAACCGCATCAACAGGATGTGAGTTCTGAGGGAACTGTGGAGGAATGTTTCACCTGGAGGTGGAAACAGTGACAGAAAATCAGCACCACAGAAGTTTGAAATGTAATAAAATGAAATGCAAAGATGCCTGACAGTAAATCGGACTGCCTACCCTTAGTGTCTGCCTGTCTATGGATAAAAATTGAGGCAGCGTGTTTGGGTAAACACCATTCATTCTTCCATCAGCAGTGGTCACACACAAGGTCAGCTTCCAGCTCCATCAATACACGTCTTCAGGAGGAACTCTGGTATCGCTCCCTCACATCCACTACATGACCTAAGTTCCATATCATCTCCACACTTTTCCCACCTCTCTCTCTCGACTGCTACTGTCGACACAACGCTGGCAGCAATTTTCAAAGATGCGGTCAGGAAGATTGAAATTGGACCCTAAATTGCTCTAGAGAAACAAGCAATCAACTTGCGACTGCCGTCGTGAATGGATTAGCTCTGCCATCGCTTTCTGCAGTATCTATTTCTGAATGAAAGAACCGGGATGGATTTCAGAGATGCCATTACTGTGAATATTTGTCAATGACTAATTTCTTTGAGAATGCTTTGAATGGTTACAAGCATGTTTTATTGTCAGAAAAGAAATTATGATAAACGTTTTCATATTAGTGTCTGAGCTTTCTGTAGGTACGTTAGAAGACACACAAACTTATTATCAGATCACGAGAGTCCAGACAACTACGTGGAGAAAAAAGTAGTTGAGTCCCATTCATTTCTTCTCATTCAATACTGGCTGAAAATTGGTGCACCTTCACCTGAAGGCTTATCCAGTGCCAAGTGATGGTGGCGGTAGGTTAAGCAGGATGGTCCAGACTTTCCCTTCATAAGCAGAGCTTTGTAGTTCCTCCTTGGGAATCCAGAGGTATCACAGGGCCAGATGGGATATGTAATCCCTCCAGAGAGTTCTAGGTCTACCTGAACCACCAGAGCTGGCCTCTTTTGATGTGAAGGAACAGCGACTTTGCTCCAAGCTTCCTATAGACGTCAAAGGTGCTCAGTGCTCAAGTTTCACCCCAGCCATCTTTTGTGTTGCATTGATTTTACTAAAGTTATATAGCAAAAAGTCTGGTGTGAAAAAGCCCAAATGTAATTAAGAGAACCGCTTGAGGGGACAACACTCCAGAACCAGTAGCAACTCCCACTCTGTAACACGGACAATAGCAGCCTAAACAGGTGATATGGTAGATGATTTTGTGCTAAACGTGAGCTAGCATCACCAAACCGCAGGAAAAATCATTCAGCTGTATAAAGGCTCAATGTAAAGCCTCCACTGAGCTGTAGAAGAAGACTGAGTCAGCTTTTCTGACTAAAACAGAGACTCTTTACTGTCTTTGCTGTTTCCACTTCTTCAGTTTCAAAGACTGTTTTATCAGGTCACAGTCAGTTAATGCAGTCAGTCTCTCATTTTACACGGCATGCTGCAATGGTGAGCAAAATTAAAATTCCATTTTATTGGTTATTTATTGACACAGGTGAGGTGTTTTTTTTAGATAAACATTTAATATGAATAAAGCAACGTTTACTGTTTCTTTCTCTAGGGTGTCAAAGGAAAAATCATTGGATGGAGTTAATTTCCTGCAAAAACTTAAGAAACATCATAAACCATAAACAATGTTAGTGGAACACACTTCTGACTGACAAGCACTCAACCTCATGTTCCAATTCATCCATAGCGCCACCTGGTGTTATGGGGGAGGTAATAGATGAAAGTTAAAGCACACTTTAAGAAGATTGTGCCAAAAGTAATGGGATTTATTTTTTTATATCGGGAATTATTCTTGTTCTTGTCAGCGTGATATATTACCATGCTGTATGTAATCTGGATGTGAAACATAATACATTTCTTTCGTATGTACAAGGACTCATAGGGCTCTTAAAATTTGTTTGGTTGTTTGTTTTTTGTGTGTCTGTGCGTGTGTGTGTGTGTGTGTGTGTGTGTGTGTGTGTGTGTGTGTGTGTGTGTGTGTGTGTGTGTGTGTGTGTGTGTGTGTGTGTTTGTGTGTGTGTGTGTTTGTTTGTTTGTTTGTTAGCTAGCTTTGGCAGGACTCCGCCTTGGTAACAGGCTTTTTTCCTGATATTCATAACTCTGATGATACTCCATATGAAAGCATATGGAATCAAACCCAATCTGCAAACTTGATATGAAGCATTCAGGTTGCATAACGTACTGGTTAAAACATGCACAAAATAATTACTTCAAACAAAACACGGAGTTAATGAGTGAGGATGTCAGTCTGTTGGTTCATTGATGGTTTCATCACATTCAAGATGTGTTTCTCTAATATTTTGATTTGTTTTTTTCAGGAAAGAATAATTTAGTTAAATGTTTTTAACTACTCATTCATCTGTGAGCAGGGGACTGGAGACCATCCCAGCTGATGTTAGCTGACAGGCAGGACAAGATATTTGATCAAACATATTGGATTACAGATACGAGCTGAGGACAGGCTAGGTAGACAAGTCCTGGAAGCACAGGTGATACTTCAACACAATACCAGGAGCTGAAAGCATGACTCAAATGTCAACGACACACCTCTGTCATTCTATCTTAGCCACCAGAGATCAATTAGTGAAGGGGCCCTGTCACCTCCAGATGTGTGTTCTACAGAGGACGTGTCATCAACAGCAGTCTAACATCCAGGCTGGGAGACTCCAACCAGCCTGCAGCTACCACCCTGGATCCATTCCAGCATCAAATTAATTTTACTGCATTTTCTGTGGCCAAACTTGGTCTTTTTCCAAATCTTAATGCATTTATTGACCATAACGACTCCAAAAGGGTATTACAAACCAAAGGATCACATTTAATAGAATAAGTTTTTAAAAAATTTTGTGCTGGTATTGTTGGCTTTCTTTTGTGTTGACTAAACAACAAATACTAAATGTGATAAGTTCAGAATTAGCTGGAATTATACAGGTTCATCACCCTAAACCCGAACACTCCAATTCGATCAATCAAAAGGATTAACTTGTGAAGGTCTGTTGAGAATTTTGTGTTATTAAACTCATCAAAATTAATTAATTCAATTCTTCCAACTGGATACTTACAGCTGGCCTGTTGTTTATTGTTATTTATCTATGTTGTAACATTTAATACATTTCATTTGATTTAATTAAGTACAAATTGTTGACACAATTACTCCAAGAGTCTTCACAATTCATGACGATATGTAGAAAACAGTTTAAATTAAGCTTTTCCTTCAATCGCTTGAAATCAGTTGAGGTCAAAGCAGGTTTCGCTAAACTTGGGAATGGAGCACTTTGTGTCCACAAAAAATCAGCCTTGAGTCAACACTCATGTTACTGGTTCACAAGACCCTCCTTGACATCTGATAACTCCAGCAACATGAATCCAGCAACAGCAAAGGCATCAGAAAACATCCACTCAGAAAGGCAAAGTAACATTCATGCGGGTCCATCATTCTACATACATGTAAAAACATTCATATAGGATTCAGATTAAATTTGCATATTCACATTTACATATTTTTGTGGTTTTATATGCATTGGAGAAACTTTTAAAAAAATCCTTTGTATGATAATTTAGATTTAAAATGATGAACATAGGTTTGAATCCATTGGAGGAATTTTCTGAGTGGAGTTTACATGTTTTCCTCATGTCTGCATAGGTGCTACATCCCACCGCTGCAAACATGAAGGTGATGTGAACTGATGACCCTAAACTGACCACAGACACGAATGTCTTTGTGTGCAGTCCATTGTTGAACAGGTGATTTGTCCAGGGTACAACTCCCACCCAAAGTCAGCTGTGATGAAAGTGGAGTCATTCAGAGACACAGTGGACTCCATTATCAAAGGGCCCATCAGGAAATACAAGCGCCAACCCCTCCTCCCTCCCCCTTCTCGCTCCCATAGTTTGATTTGAAGATTTAATGCGCTCATGAAAATTGCAAATTTTTGGATGCATGATTCATTCATGAGCTGCTACCTTGTTTAGTAGCAGGGTTACCATGACATTTGAAAGACAAAACGGAAAACATTTAGCTTTTTTCACTACCAGAGCACATTTATTTAAACAGATTTCAACACTGGAATTCAACCACTTCTCAGCAATTACAGGTACCAGATTACTCGCAGCATCTGAAGTGTGCACCGAGCGCTTGGTTTTCAAGGTACTGTATACAGCAGCGATGCCAGAGTACATAGCAAGGCCAGGACACTCAAGGGCATATTCATATCCTGAATGATTGGCACTCAGTCACCTTGTAATACATTTAAAAGCATGATATGAACATACAAGGTTTACACCCATATCAAAACATGTATGTGGTTCATTAAACTCCAGTAACTCTGGGGCATATTAGCTGTTTGAGTACAACCTCTTCCTCTGACGTCACTGGTGATTTGTACAAACAGGATCCAGGTCAAGGCACAAACATAAAAGAGTATGCTAGTAAAAGTTTAAATGTAGTACAGCTTCTTTATTTTCAAAGATAGGGGCTCTTCTTTATGCGTGAAACACAGCTTCGGAAGAAACAGTGGAGCATTTAAATCAGATCTCTCTTCATCTTAGATATTGATGAAGAGGAAACAACTAAAGATGTCACAATATTACACACTTCACACTCAGTTGCAACTGTCATGGATTCTGGTGTTGCATTTAGTACTGCCTCAGGAACATATTTATACATAAAGACACTTTTTACTCTTAACAGAAGATCTACATCAAGCAACCATCCATATATCGATGAGTCTGACCTGTTCACTTTACAAACTGTGGAGCAGAGTCATCCTCATCGTTCAGCATATAGCTACCTGCACTACTAAGTGACAGCTCAACAGAAATATGTCATTCAGAGGCACCATCTCCTGTGTTTCTGCTTAGGCTGCCCGTGGATTAAGCGGCTATTTAGAGTCATTCAATGGAGAGCGTGACCAAAGCGATCAGGTTTCAAGTAAATGTAGTCAGACGGGGGGGGGGGGGTACTTCATCACAATCCCAAGCAACCTAAAAAAATTCAATTTTCAGCAGTGAGTTGGGTGTTTAAGGCGACTTTAAACACCCACTACGGCATCTTCATCCCATCACCGGTTTAACTCCAGATGTACTCCTTGAGCTCCTGGAAGGTACCATTCCTGCTGAACTTTTTCCTTTAAAAGACATGATTTGGCTGAAGTACTTTTCTTTTGAATCAAAGGATCAGATCATTCCTGCATCAGCACACTGTAAATAGAGCTCATCTGATTCATACTACCCTGACCCTGGCATAAAAAGGGGATAAAGGCAATGACGGTGCAGCTGCTCAGAATATTTCCATTACCTCGAGGCAGTAAAGTACTGGAGCATCAAGCTAATGGTTTGCATTGTTTACTATACGTCACCCAAGGATGGGCCATGTTGAGTTTGTCCAATCAGCGTAGCCATACAGTACAATTGGCTACATCTTTCATTTGCTATCTACTCAATGAAGTTATGTGGAAGTTGAAAATAGAAGTAAGAGGACAATAAATATCATGATATCGCTGAGACACCTGAAAAGGACTGGGAGTGCCTTCAAGATCAGTCTGATCTTAATCATTTCATCACCCACCCCTAATCTGTGTAATGGAGAACCTCACAGTCTCTCTATTAGCTCAGAGGCAGCTAAAGCCCCATAAAATATGATATTTAATATTAGTGTGTTGGAACAAGTTAGAAAATGAAAGGGAGTCTCTACCAGTCCCTGCTGGTGCTACGATTAAGAATTTAAAAGGACAACTGAAATTGGACTGTGATCAAATTCTTTCATAACTTCAAATTTTCCTTTATAATAATTAAAATTCACAAACAAACATCATCAAATAACCTTAATTAGGCCAGAAGCAGCACTCAAAAGCACATGAATATCGTGATGATACGGGAGTGGAAGGGATTCGCTTGTTATCACTCATTATAAGGTTTACATGGTTCAACAACCTAAGAAGAGTTTTTCTTGGTGGCTAATGCTCAAGCAAGCCACAAATAACCCCAATAGCACACTGAGTTTATGACATATTATAAATAAATAGATATTGTTGTTATCGTTACATTATCTAGCTTTGAGGAAGACAAGACATCTTTGGAATTCTAAAGAGAAAAATCTTGATTGACGCATTACATTAAAGTAAAAAAATGTCCTGCAAAACATCAACACCAGCATATCAGAGCAGATTTTAACAATATACTGTATTATGCTTTATGTATCCCAACATTCCAGACTCTCCAGATGTTAAAACTTTTCATCTATGACAGCTTTGTGTAATTAGATGAAGAACATCTGCGGCGGCGCTGTCGTTAATGCTGAATAGCTAAATTCATGGAGCATAAATCCATCTAATGCACTAAATCTTTCCTTTTGGAGACACTTATTGTATCAGACTGCTCTATGTGACAGCAGACCACCTCTACTGTGAGCTCAATGTATCCACAGCAGCGCTTTACACATTACGCATGTAAATGTAAAACAATATCTCTACCTGTTAGGTCAGAAGGTGGATTTTTTTATGTGCAACTCCCATAATCTGACATTATTTTACCACATCATATAATCACAGCTGTCATAGTTTTTAGTTTTGGTGGCTGAAATAACATTCTATTTATCTACATTCTATAATATTAATTAATATAATATTAATATTAAGAGATTTGAGTGTTAGCATTTGCTTACATTAGCTTGATGCAACAAGAATCAAGGAAAAATGAATCACGTTCAGTTGAAAAAAAACATCCAGTCGTTGACTTGAATGCAAAATCTGTAAAAATCAATTTTAATCAATTTGATTTCAAAAGGGAAATCAAATAGAATGTTTTTCTTTTTTTTTTCTTTTTTAAATGCTTCAAATTGTGATTTGACAACATGCGATTCAAAACTAAACTGCTAATGAGCTTTGTGACAAAGAAACACTCAGCAGTCAGAGCAGCATTAATGACGGAGGTTGTAAATGGTAGTAACATAGGTTGCGTTCAGACTGCAGGTAAATCAGATTCCAATCAGATTCAATTCCTTATCACATTTGGACACTGTTTTTATCAAGTGTCCAAATGGATCTTGCTTTGTTCAGACTGGGCCACAATAATGGCTGATTGATGCATTGCCTTAGCAACGACGATGGGGCGGAGGCGTTGTCGTAACGCGTGTCGGCTCTTGCATCTCGTGGAGTGCAGTCACAGACAGTCAAAACCGATCAGTGTGTTTGAAGCTGTTCAGACTGAGATGAATCTGTCCAATACGAAACTACTTCCTGAAAGTGGTTTCTATATGTCTTGTAAAAATTAGATTTTATGCTGTATGTGACTGTTCAGACTACTAAAGGACCATCTGCTTTCAATGTGGATGGGCTAAAAATTGGATTTTGGCTGCCAGTCTGAACACAGCATTAATGTCTTCAAAAAAACAGACAATAAAACAGAAGTCCTCTGAGACATGAAAACCTCCACCGAGGTCCAGAAATCCTCAACATCACTGTTATTCCAGCTGCACCAGTCCCACTGATGAAACCTAGCCTGTTTTACAAGAGATCCTGATTCAGATCCTCACCAAAATGAAATCTCTTCTAGGAGATGCAAGAGTCCATCTTTAGTAAAACTATCATGTAAATCTGTCAATGTGTAACACATTGCTGTAAACAAACACACACAGACCAAACCGAGTACATAACCTCCTTGGCAGAGATAAGTGAATTTTTCCAACACTGAAACTTCTAGCCAACTACATGTAACTGTTTCAAGAAGTCACGTTTTAGAACAGTTTTTTTAATTTTGACTGCATGAAGTGATTCAGTCATCGGCCATCTGGATATTAAGATCTCAGGGAAACAAGCAGAGCTAGCATTAGCAGCAGCTCGGCTTGCGGCCAATTCTACGCACTAGTGGAAAACAGAGTGTCTTCATCAGGTACAAATTTCCGTAGGTCAAATGAGGCAGGAAAATAGCTTTTCCTACTTATTAGCTCCATTAAATCACCTCTCCTGCATTTGCCAACCATTTCTCAAAAAGTTATCACATTTCAAGTCACTGTACTTATTGAGAGGTGAGAGCAGCTGAAATACAATAGCCCTTAATCACAGAGCAATGCTCGAACAATATAAATACAGCTTGAGCCAATCCAGCAGGTCTGAGGTGCGCTGGCACAATAGAACAGTACGTCGACTACTGATCTTGTAAGCTTGTCTTGTTCACAGACTCCATTGTAATACACTGAATAAATTGTCAGTCAAGCCAAGTGGCCCAACTGTGATGACTGTATTTCTTGAAGCACAGATAAAGTGGGGACGGAGACAGATAAAGAAATGAAAGAAGTCAGGAAGAAAAAGACTGAGGGGGAAATGAGACCGAAAAATTAGAGACTGCCAAAAGAAAAAGAGACATGTGAAAAAGAGAAAACTGCACACTCTGCCGAGACTGTGTGACCTTGTTGGAAGAGATGGTGTGTGGTTAGCAAACTGGACTGTGGTGAAGAGGAAGGAGGCAGGAAGTGAAACCGCTTCAAGCCATGAAAAGTAACACATATAATGTGTCTTTCCTTAATTACTGAATATCAAAATTATATTGGAGATATATTGGTTTCATTATTTGTAAAACCCATTTTATATATTTGTAATATTTTTATATATCCATCCATCAATTTTCTGTCACCGCTTTTATCCCCTGTCATGGGTCTCGGGGAGCTGGAGGCTATCCCAACTGGCTTGGGGCGTGAGGCGGGGGAAACTTCGGGTGCGACGCCAGTGAACCACGGATATTTGTATATACTTATATATTAATTAACCAGTCAGCATGAGAGTGTGGACTCACACATAAACAAACACACACACACACACACAAACACACACACACATTCCCCTTTGTGTGTCTGCTTGATCACGCGGCCATTCAAAACACGTGTATTTGAGTTCCCTCATCTGTGCGTCCTTTCTCAGGGCATAGGCGTGTGGTTGATCACAAAAAAATGGCAAGAATTTAAAGTGTCGGCTGATGATTTTGCCGCAAACAGGTGAACTTGTGAGATCAGAACAACAACACAGGTGCAGGAGGAACCACAGAAGCAGCGAGCCTTCATTTTGCCCTGCTGCTGAGTCCGGAAGCCTTAATCCAGCTCCCCCTCCACGCCGAGGCTGAACGGCAACCCCAGAGTGTTTCCGTACAATAGGAAAGGTGTGACCCACTAATTTGAAGAAAAACAATGAGGGGGGAGGGGGTCTCTCCACAGGAAAGAAAAGAAAGTCTGGGACCTCCCTGCACTACGAGATGAGTATTGCTCAATAATTTGACTTTATTTATCAGACTGGGCGGTACAGTGGTGCAGTGGGTAGCGCTGTTGCTTCACAGCAAGAAGTTATTGGGTTTGATCCCTTTCTGTGTGGAGTTTGTTGGTTCTCCCCGTGTCCGTGTAGGATCTTTCCAGGTTTTCCACCTCCAAAAACATGCAGTTAGTTGAATTGGTCACAAAAAATTGTGTGTACATGCGAGTGTGTGTGTTTGTTTGATTTCATTTCAAGGATCAGATGCGGAGATACACCTTCTGCACGCATGTCTCCACTTGAAGGTAAATTATTGATTATATACCTCTATTGTGGAAATGTCACATTGACGTATCAATGCACTGAAACACCATTCTCAGTTAGCACCTATGTGACCAATCAGGTCACAGCGTGAATCAAACCTTGGTCTTTTAAGGCTCATCAAAACAGTTTTGGAGTTGTTTTGGGAAAACCACATAAACTTTTGTTGCACATTCATATGTTACAGGTTTTTCATTTGTTTGTTTCATAGATCATTTACATATATATCCTATCATCAATTACTATCTCACTGTAATTGTGCACTAGGCTTAATTGCAAAGCTATAATCCCGCTCCATTTAGTCTTTTCACTTAACTTGCACACAACAAGATAATTAACGTTCTATCGACATGAAACACCCACCGACCGTCTGCACCAACACCGCCCAGCAACCAATGGAGCAACGCCACTGGTTGCCACCCAGTTCCGTGTCACACCATTGGTTGATTTTGTCATCATCTTTCTGACAGCAGCTGGTGGGCGTGTGATTTGACACAGCAACAATCATCACAATTATGTATGCATGAACGTAAGTCACCAACATATAGACTGTGTGTGTGTGTGTGTGTGTGTATGTGTGTGTGTGTGTGTGTGTGTGTGTGTGTGTGTGTGTGTGTGTGTGTGTGTGTGTGTGTGTGTGTGTGTTTGTGTATTTGTTTAGAAGGAGGTGTTTTCAAAACACCATCTGATCTGCTGTGATATTGTTCAACCGGATCTCCATTCAGTTTGCGCTAATTTTATAATCCTCCTCTCTGTTCTGTATATACCGCAACAACCATTATTGTTTGCATGTGTTTTACTCTTCATCATTAGGTGACTTTTGCATTTCCAAATCTTTGCCAGACTCCCATCTTCATTCCCACTGAAGATGGGAATCTGGAAGAAACAACTGGTAGCCATGAGCTGAGAAAGCAGATTCCATCTAGCTGTTTCTGCTCTTCATGTGCTGATGTCATCTGTGGAGGCGCCACATCTCCAACCTGGATCACTGACCTCTGCTCTGCTATCAGACATCACCTATCTCACCAATTAAATCCGCTAATGAAGCAGAAGAAAATCTGCTGTTAGGCGTTACACGAGACATCAGTTCCACTACAAAAGCCACCCTGACCGGCATTGTTTTCTACTATGTGAGGTCAACCATTAGGTAGAAGCTCATACAGAAAAGACAATTACCTCCAGCGGGTGGGTGAGAGGTGAAGCAGGGGGAGGAAAAAAATCTTTCTTTTAATTTGCGGTCAATTAGACTGTGGGCAGCGTGCTTTCCTGTGGCTACCTCCCTCTGAACCCAGAATAGTAAGTAAGAACACTTTCATAATCATCTTTATTCTTGCACACCGAGGCCGATTGATGTAATTTTGTGAAGTTTATTTATTCCACCGTCATGCGATTTCTGTCAAACTGCTGCAAAGCTAACTGTGCATAGCCGACCCACAGCGCGAGACCTCCAGCTTAGCTAGCGGCCGCGTCAGCTGGCTTAGTTGTTACAACGGGCAACAGAGCAGAACGTGTTGTTGACTATGGAACAGCATTAGTTCCACTGCATTACCCACAATAACTATCATTGTGACAGCATCTCATTCACAAGCACAATCAAAGAGCCGCTGTCCTCTTTACCTACAGACACACACAGCATCCCTATTTACAGCACAACAGTGTTTCATTTGCAGCACATGAGGCAATCTGCATGGCATTGTGGTGTAGATCACTTCAACCCCAGTGGCTCCTTTGAATGAAAACAGGCACAGAAATATCTAATTTCACAACACAATACACCTTTCTCTAGCACACCCTCACAAATCAAAGGTCATATATGTTAATATCCTTTGTAAATTAGCTGATTTTCACATCCTGCTCTTTGCTGTTGATTTAAAACACTGACTTGCATGCATGAAGACACACACAGGGGATAGTGTCTGTGACAGTGTCCTATTCAGAGTGACAACAGGTCTTCAGTCTGCACATCCTTCCACATATATGACCAAATGACCTCAGATTGCTACAGAACCTCGTTCTGTTCATGTTCATGCATAATGTGCAGATACAGCACATTGACCCCTGGCTATATCAGAGTGTGCCTTTAGCTTTTATACAAAGAGATTATGTCCAGCCTTAGACCCTCCAGCACGGATGAATTTCATAAATCTATAATGAAACTGTTTGAAAGAAATTATTTATTTCAGAGTGAGCAGTAAGACTTTGTGAACACCTCCCTGCTTTTACTTGAGCTACTGATTTACTCAGTTTTCTGGTTTAGCCTCCGGAGGGCTAAAGTTTTTGCTGATACCAGGCGCTGAAATGATACTCCTTAGGTTACATGCTGCCACAGAGGAGAGCTCAAAAAATAATGACAACCAACTCTGCAACAACAAAGTCTGACTGCGCAAGAACTGCGTTTCACTGGTGAAATATTACGCAAGTCACAGATCTCACTTGTGAAAACTGAACTTTGTATCAAAGCTGTACTTGGGGTTACATTAGGGTTGGGAATATATTGAATAATGGAACGAAACTGGGCCCCGCCTTGCGCTGTTGATGCATCCAGGGAGTACGACGCGTCTTGTTCATCGCCAGCTGGGATAGGCTTCAGCATGATATGTGACCAGCAAGGCAGAAAGGCGGTCACGCAGACGAAACGACAAGAAGATGGATGGATGGATGTAAACCAAAATTTACAAATGATTACGGACTTCTGACCTATACCTGCTCAATTTTAAAATAGGACACAGAGGGAGCGTTTTGCCTGCACCGCTTGTGGATACAGATGAAACAGAACAGGTTTGTCGAAAGAGAGACACAAGACAGGAGAAGAAGTTATGACCTCTTGCACCACCAATAAATCACCACCTTTGCTTTTGTTGCTTTTTGCTAACTTGGGACCCGACCATAAACCTACTAATGTTGTTTTCATTGTTGCAGTAACTTCTGACTCTTCAATGCCCTCTTGTGGACGTTTTGCTTTACAGCAACGTAAATGATGAGCAAGTGGCACTGACAGGATGTTCATTTGATGGACGAAATGATATAACGATATACATGAGGCATAATTCAGACTCATCTGAACTTATTAATACATTATTATTTTCTAATACTTACAAGCTGTATGGCAGTGAATAACAGTGTTGCGTTCATGGTCCTGCCTGCTATTTATCCAACTAACTCTAAATGACAGTGCATTCAAAGCGACGTGGACAGCAGGGATGCAAACACCAAATGAGAGGAGTGTGTACTTCATCTGATTCAGTGATGATGTCACTGAATAATGAAGGACAATACCGCAGCTTTCACAGTTTGACGTATTTACAGTACAAACCTTAGAAGAGAACTTGTAATAAAAAAGGGTCATTAATCATTAATCATTAGATTGTGGTTCATTAATCATCTTAAATCGAGGTAAAGGTCTGAAAGATTTATAACACTGATTTGAAGTTAAACAAGAAGGTGTTACACTCACAAGAGAACGGCCTAGCACATTCATTTTTCTCTGATGGATTTCTTCCGGTATAATCTTTAAATGTAGATATTTTCCTGCTAATCCAATTCAGCATAAGTAGCGTCACTGTCCTGGAAACCTACACTGGACCATTTTTGTTAAAGCAGCTCTTCTTTTTCCAATAGTTTCTCTCACAAGGTTTTCTTTATGATATGAACTATTTATGTGACTGTTCTGATGACATCACTTGTGTCAGCGGACACTCATCCTCACATGCGTGCACACATGCCCACACACGTCCCTCCCTGCCTATTGTCTTGCCTGGCACCAGTCTCCATTAACACAGATGGTGATTGTGAATGTGACACAAGGAGAGACGACCAGGGAGAATGGCGGTGGCTGATTCCACGAGTGGGAACCAGGTCTTACCTGACATTTATCCCCCATGTACCTGTCCCACACATCTATCCATCTGCCATGCAGTCATCCATCCCTCCTTCACCTCAACTGCCTCAGTTTATCACCCCCAGCCGTCCACCTATCCGTCACTGCCCCAAATACACCCTTGGAGCTCCCACCAACAGCCATCCATCTGTTCCCTCCTCCTATTCTTCAGCCTGCTCCTCAAACAAGATCCGACCTTATATCACCACCTTTCACATAGCCGTTAACTTCCAAAAAGTGATCTTCCAGTCACTCCAAATTCCCACATCCCGTACGTACAGAGCGTGGATGGATGGATGTTGTTTCAGAACAAAGATATTCCGATTCCTGGTTGTAAAAGTTGGACTAAAAAGCATTTCTTCTCTTTGTCTGACTCCGGCGTGAACACTCACCAGCTGCATGCCGCAGATGAAAGCCAAGGTGCACCTGCCGCTACAGCACCCCATGGTGTCCTCCTCCCTGTCTCGGGCCAAACCTTCCAAATCTCCAGCAGAACCTTGGAAATCCACAAAGCCCACCCTGCCACCCCCCCCAGAGGGTCGTCTGGTTGGCTGGCAGCCCAGGTGGAGGTTCTCCCCGCTTGGCCTCACAGGAGAGAACGCAGCCCCTCGCTGAAGCTCCGGGGAATAAAGGGCCACTGCTTCATTCAAATGGAGGAGATGCTGACAGGGAAACAGCCGGAGGACGTGGTCCCTTGGATTTCCAGCAGACAGCGGGTCAGGGATCAAAGATGGAGGGAGGGCCGCGGGGATGGTTCAAACCCACAAATTGTTCTTGACACATCCACAGAGCTGGGTTATGTACACAAACCCTCCTATCAGGTGTTCCGGGGTATTCTGCCTCATTTGACACAGATTACATTAAAATTTCAACACAAAAAAAGACGGACTCTCCAATTCTGTCCACCTAGGTCACACTAGTCCAATCACCCCCTCCTGATCTCATCCTTTAATAAACACTTTCGAAGGATGGAGACAGCAGCCGCCAAAACAAGGCTGAAAGACCATTGAGTGTATTCTCAAAGGTATTCTAGGGATTAAAAGATCTCTCCTTTCATTCTGCTGGATTTAAAGGGTGGAGGAAACAAGTGGAAGTGGTTTTCTCCTCTTCTCTCCTCTCAGGGGAAGTCACAGTCATGTACCAGCGACATCCTAAAGATCCGATCACAGCAAAAACTCAAACAAAACACGGCGTTTCTGTCATCAAAAACATTTCCGATAATCCAGCATGATTGCTTTTTCTCTGGATTAGATGTTTTATCCACTCAGAAATCGGTTTAGTTAATTTGTCACTGAGATCTTACGACGTGTCAACAGCCTCTGGTTAATAAGTCCTCCTCTGGATCGCCTCTTCATCGGCGCCGCTCCACCAACACGGGCGGCTGACTCGCTCTCGTTACAGCGAACACATCCCTCCACGAAAGCGTGTCCTCATTTCGGATGGAGAGGGATCGTGGGAAATGTTAGGTTGAGGTAAGTCTCCACATGTAATGGGGAAAACAAAACAAAAAAAAAAAGGCAGCCGAAATAACGCCCAAGTTTAGTTTGCCGTGTCTGGGTTGTCTTCGTGGAGTGGAAGAAGGGGAGACAATGGGAACCGGGATGGACCAACGGACCGAGAGAGACAGCCTGGAGGAGAGTCTCGCGTCTGCCATCTGTCAAGTCAACTAGCAGCGAGCGACATGGCTGTTCCGGTTAAGGAAGTTTCAAAATAAAAGCTGTTAGACGACGACTAACCAAGAATCCTCCATACTTGGAGCACGTTGTTCTAAATTTCATGATTGGGAAAATGCTTTGGCTCATATTTGAATTTACAAAAATAATTATATATGGATTACATCTTAGAGTCGGAAAGAATGGCCACTTTGAGAGTTTTTATTTATTTAACCTCTATTTAACCAGGTAAATCAAGCACTGTAATGTAAGTATGCACTGTAACACAGATTAAGTACTGATTATTTTCATTTCAGGTACTTTCTTTTGCTTTGTTTCACAATTGTTTCATCCACCCAATCTTGCCCCAAAAATTACACCAGGTGCAACAAAGTTTGTTCACCCTAATTCACTCTGCGGTCATTTGACAGCACTGTACTGAACATTCTCCGCAGAGATCATACAATCCTGCCATGTTGAAGATCCCTCTGGTCCCTTTAAGACTGAATGTCTGTTTTTGGAAACACACTTGTGAAACTCCGGCTACAGTTTTCCATCAGTACTTTGGCCTAGTTTTTACTTTGTTGCACTTGCAGCTGTAATTCATAACTGCTTAAACTGGCCTGCCCCATATACACATTACTTGTGCACCAAGTTTGAGCTAAATTATGCTTCATGGGACCAAGCAGGAAATTACAGACCTTAAAAAGCCCTAAAATACATCCTAATTAGGAATCATTCAGGAATACAGAAACTAATTGCTCAGCATTGCAACTAAGCCCATCCATTTTTTATTTCTGGAATATTTTAACAATCATTCAAATATGTAATGTGCGGCAAAGATGCAGTATGATCTAAAATTGTGAGTGTCTACTTTGTCTAAAACTTGTATTAGTTTTTTTAATGTGTTAGACTTGCTTATGCTTTTTAAATATAGTTTTGC
Organism: Antennarius striatus; assembly: GCF_040054535.1. Classification (NCBI taxonomy): domain Eukaryota; kingdom Metazoa; phylum Chordata; class Actinopteri; order Lophiiformes; family Antennariidae; genus Antennarius; species Antennarius striatus. The sequence goes on along the minus strand of NC_090794.1, from coordinate 11,317,569 downwards.
TACAGCTATTCTTGTTATTGTTGAGACATCATTTACAATTTATGTGACATTTGAATTGTATACAAGCCTTGACTTTTACTGAACTTGTTAGTCATTGGTGTTAGTCTTTTTTTTTACCTATTCACTTTGCATCACAGTACTGTCCAGTTTTGTCCACTGTTTTTTGTATAGCTTTTGCTGACTGTATGTAGATTAGATCAGTACATACAGTCAAGGTATGAATATTTCAGAGAGAAAAAAAAAGCGATAAAAGGTACATTTTAAATGCGCTCTCTGTCCGTTTATTTTGAAGGTTAAAGGATCACACTTCCGTCCCTGTTGCGGCTGTGTCAGTCGGACTTGATGTGGCTGATGTTCCGCTCGGCAGGGGAGCGGCGGGGCTCTTTTTACTCGCTGAGACACACAAACACGGACGCAGCTTTGGTCGGTGCACAGCTGCTCAACCATCACCCTCTCTCTCTCTCTCTCTCTCTCTCTCTCTCTCTCTCTCTCTCTCTCTCTCTCTCTCTCTCTCTCTCTCTCTCTCTCTCTCTCTCTCTCTCTCTCTCTCTCTCTCTCTCTCTCTCTCTCTCTCTCTCTCTCTCTCTCTCTCTCTCAAAATTATTGTTTCATCCCCATTTAACTGAAGGCTGAGGGTTTTTTGGTAAACAGCTATTGTTCCTACTGTTGAATTTTAAAAAAGCAATGGTTAAAGATTTAAAAATTTCTGCAAAATTTAAAAATTGCTCCCAATTATCCGTTCATTATTTGAAAGAGCCGAGAGTAAACAGCAATTAACAATTTATTATTATTATTATTATTATTATTATTATTATTATTATTATTATTATTATTATACCACAACAGGTCTGTTGTTTCCACAGCAGCTGGAGTTCAATGAAGTCAATATGCTGCTTAATACAGTCAACAAAAAGCTCCTGAGAACACATGAGTGTGTGTGTGTGTGTGTGTGTGTGTGTGTGTGTGTGTGTGTGTGTGTGTGTGTGTGTGTGTGTGTGTGTGTGTGTGTGTGTGTGTGTGTGTGTGTGTGTGTGTGTGTGTGTGTGTGTGTGTGTGTGTGTGTTCTGGGGTCACTTGTACCACACCTGTGATATGACCAGCAGTTTAAAAAGACACAGGGGTGGAGAGGATATCACTGCTGTAGCTTTACAGCATAATGGCCTGCTTTCCCCTCACCATCAATCTCTGTCTCAGCTCACCCCTCCCATAGACACCCAGGACAACAACACACACGCTGAGATACAAATGCACATGCGCACAAAGTGACACACCCTCACACAGTCACACAGTGACACACACACACACACACACATTCAAACCACACAGTGTGACAGGAGTTTAATTATGCTGCTAATCATGAGTGACAGTGGCATGTATAATGGCTGATTCCCTGAGGCCATGTGTCAATGCGTCCACCCATTCATCAATCTACTACATCTTCTATTTATCATCTTGCCTACTTAGTCATCCATCCGTCGCTCCATCCTCCCATTTCTCAGCTCAAATGCTACCTTCCTGTCTTCAACACTCTTCCGTCATGTCCCACTCTTCTCCCTGGTTTCTGAAAGCTGCTGTCATTTCTGTGGCTTTTCCTTCATCATCCATCAACCATTAGTTGGGTCTGACCTCCAGAACCTGGAAGAACTTCCAAGTGATCAGAGGTTTGTCAGCTCACGTGAATAAATTATGAATCTAATTATAGCACCTACATATACAGAAAAAAATTAATCAAAATTTGATTTCAGAAAAGACTTACAGACTTTTACAGATTTTTGTTTATGTGCTGTATCCTTTCATTTTCACATTTCCTCACAAGTACTTCTACACAGTTCTTGTAGCATGCTGCACCACTGATAAATAACTGTTTAATTTTTGTTGACTTGCTAAGCCACTTGTATTAATAGATGGTAGTGGTGGTGCATCAAGGCACAAACTCATAAATAAACAGAAGGAAGAGCTTTAAAGCTAAATTAAAAAACCATCCAGGGACCGGGAACAGAATTTTAATGAAACAATCTCACCAGAATGTACACTTAAAAGCTATTTTACTGCATTCAATCATATCCAATGACCTTCCTCAACAGGAAGATGTCCAGTTGTCATGGAAATGTGAAATAAAAAATTGAAATCAACTCTCTGAGACTGGAAATGACCCTCAGTGGTTTTGTCTTTAGAGTCAAGATAGGGATCATACCGATAATCAGCAATCTTCGCCCATTTGTGAAATCATATCACTTTGGTGCTCCTCTGTCGTGTCAATAAAGCTTTTTTTAAATCTTATTTTGACAGAGAGAAAGTGACAGACAGGAAGAGTGATGGATTGCGCCTCTTTCCAGATAGAGAAATAGTGTGTTTATTATTTTATCTGTCGAGACTAGTTGTCAGCAGATGCCTGCTGCTGCCATCCTATATATCAGCCCACACACACGTATGCAAAAACCCCCCCCAGACCTGCTACAGCTCTGACATGCTAACGCCGACACCTCCTAAAAAACAACCTCACCTCAGACCCAGGTGGCTGAAAATAACCTGTATGTATGTGGAATATCAGTTCTATCTGAATCACCACGTCATTATGATATAGATAATAAGTCAAAGTGAGGGGACACAAAAAGCACGGAGATGGAGGCAGAAACAGCAGGACATGATGATAGTGCGCTGCTGGGAAAATAACTTTTGATGCAAAAATAGATGAAAAAACACATCATCGCATCAAAATGAGTCATAATTAAGGGACGGAGGAGTTGTCAACAGTAAACAGCAGTAAACAGATGAAAATAGATCACAGCGAAATGAATGTCTGTTCATCAGGAGAAGCCCTTCGCCTGACTTGAGTTTTACCGGAGTTTATTTTTGACAAAAATGTCCTCAGAGGACACTGTTTTCTTTAGATTTTTTTCCATATCCCACCAACCTTTTAAGTTGAAATGGAGATGTTTTTTCAGACTCTCGCTTCCAGTTGGCAACATTCTCTCCTGGCTAGATAGGAACCTTTCGCAATTTTTTTTTTGTTTTTAGCTTCTAAATACTTCACCAAATGTTGGTTTCCTCATCTATCTTCCCCGTGGTGCTGGACAGGTTGCATATGGTGGGTAATACAGAGCTTTGAGTTGAAAACTACTAGCTCTTGTGGTTGAACTCACATTCAAGCTGTGATGCTCAACCAAAAAGAGAAAAATGTAAATTATTGAGGTGAAAGAAGTTAAAACACTGTGTCAACCTGGAGGAAAGGTAGAGTTGTGTGTTCATTTTCAAAAAAGCTGCAGGTTGGAACATGAATTATAGCCACTTTAACTAAAAACGCTAAATGACCTCCTTCTAAGGCTATTTTGACAGATGGTAAATCCTGATGGTGGCTGCAATAATGCAGCAACTAGATTCAGTGTGAAACATCTCTTCATCAGAGAAATCTGCTGTCTGTAGCGTAACTGCAGGCTATTCTGTCACTCCTGTCTTTTCATAAGCAGCTCTCCATCAGACACCAAATTAGCTGAAAGCAGACTTACTAATTTTAGAACAGGCTAAAATATATTGGCTACTGAATTACGGTCACGAGACGTCTCGCCTCTGGCTCTCTTTTCTTCAAGACTTAGATCTATGAAGATAAATAGACTACAATGGAATCACAGAACACAAGCACATTAAAAAAAGAAATGCATTATTAAGCTTGTTATTTTTTCATATTTGCACAAAACTGAGAGGTTAAAATCAATTATGTTGTACAAATAATCCAAAGGTATATTTTGTACGTACGTTTTTTGTACGCAGAACAGTTTATAAATGGAAAATATGCTTATTTTCTTAACTGGAGGAATGTAGATGTTTAATTCTTGAGTCTGGAAAATAAAAATGAAGCTGTCAGTAGTTGTTAGTTAACTCAGCTCACTCCAGCATCAAGCCACAAATCAGTGCAACACATAAAATATTATGAAAAAGGTGTGTAACATGATTTTCTGCAGAAAATTAAGCAAAAAAGGGGGGATAAAAACATAAACATTTTTTGGTGGAGTTGGTTTGGGTAGCTGCTTCTCTTCTTTATGCTAAACTCTACTAACTCGCTGCAGTGAAAGAAAGTTTCAGATTTACCAGACATGAGCGCTTTACTGAAAATAACAGTTATTGACCTGGCAATGGCACACCTAAAGTCCTTTCCACAGCAATCACACATACATCTCTGAACTGCATGAGGTTTTCTTTTGCAACAGCTCCATTTTTAAAAAAAAGAAAAGGCTTTTAAAAGCCTTATTTATTTGCTTGACTTTGGTTCTCATAGAAACCTTCCTTGCTTAAATTATTTGCAGCTCAGTATCAACAAGATGAAGAAACTGATTTCACACAGCGCAGGAAGACAACGACAGCTGTCACCATTCAGAGTGGGAACTTGGCCCAGAAACAATGTTTTCATAAATTCATATCAAGAGCAAAAGGAAGTTTAATATTTGTTCTCCTGCTTTGCAACTCATGAAATGTTCCTGTCTTGTAAAATGTCCTCTCTATTACACTCCCCAAACCCAAGAGTGTCAACAGAAAGGCTCCTTCATCAATAGCGTGCAGCATCCACTCCACACAGGAGTGATCAATGTCTGCTAATGCAGCGATCAAGTGAGTTAACAAATAGGAAGAAAAGATGATGTGATGTCCTCTCATTTTCTTAAATTCATTTTACCCCCCATCTTGAAATGGGGAACATAATTAACATCCAATTTAAAATGTCATTCTAAAGGATTTAATCTATACTAAAAAGAACTGCTTCAGGCTTCGTGGAATGTCATTAATTTCCCAATTAAAGAATTATTTTATTTGCCATTGAGCAACAGCCAAGGTATCTTCATCCCTATAATTATTACCACGTCTGTTGATTACGATGAGCATCCCACTATTCTTGGGACCACCAGCTGGGTTTAAATGCTCCACTTTGCAAAAGTGACTAACTGGCACGGTTATCCTTTTTCTTTCTAAGAATTTATAAACACAATAATTTTTCCTCCATTAATTTTTCGGCAATAGAATTTAGTCCACTTAAACATCGGTTCAAGATATTCAAAGCAAACAAAGACGAACACAACACAACATGCCGCTCTAAGCACAATTATTTAACAGGTGTCCTTCAGAAATCCATTAATCCTCTTAAAACACAAATGGGTCCTCAGCAAGTTTCCAAAAAAGAATGACAAACAAACAGAGATAAGAGACATTCTGCATGCAAATACAAAGCCTGAGTGTGGTTGTGTTTTTCCTCCACTATCTGGATTCAGACATTTACACCCTGAATCAAACATTAATTCAGCTTTTAATTTATGCTTCATGTCCGACGAGGCATTTTTCTCTCTTAACAGGCAAACCTCAATTGTGTGTGCGTGATTACTGAATGTGTGTTTGTGCGTGCGTGCGTGTGCGTGTGCGTGTGCCTGGAGGCAGAACTGTAAGTGCTATTAGACTTGAATATTGCAGAGGTATAGCTCACGGGAGCTCAATGCAACTCAATGCCTTTGTCATTTCTTATCAAGAGTGGAGTCTGAATGTGTAACAACAATCACAGAAGCCATAAAGCCCTCTTAACAAATCCGGCCCCTGGTCATTTTCTATCCTGTAATTTTAATTCTTCTGCTTACAAAAAAGAATATTCCCAGACAACCATTCATTTTACATTCATGTCCTTTATCTTTTGTTCCTGCTTTTCGTCTTAAGTCCAAGAGGAAAAGAATTACACAATTACACAATAACTTCACCTGTTAATACTGTAGCAACAACTAAAATACCCTTGATAGGATGTGGCTTTGTGTTAAATGAATTACTGCACACTTTCTTCAGCATTCAGGAGTTTGTATTTAGTGGCTTAAAATGTTTGTGCGTCCAGGCCTGACGGTGGTTTTGGGCTGTTGTTGCTCATTAGAGTACACATCACTGCATTTTACACTAACAAGTGTAAGCATACAAAATGTGTTATAATCTGCTTAATCAAATGTTGAGCTAGATACCTAGCAGGTGGCTATGAAGGCGGGGGCAGCAGAGTTTGTTTTGTTTTTGCAGAGAGAATTGGATGTAAATTGACTGCATATTAAAGAATAGATCACACTTTTTAGGCACAATGTGCACAATCGCAGTTAGAATATGTAGATGAAGAGTTTGGGGAATTAACAAAAAACCCAGTTGGGTTATTGTCTGTCTATACTCAAGAACACATTTGTGTGAGTTTTTGTTCAAAATAGCAACACATAAAGAAAATGCTTACATTGTAAATAAAGTTTAAAACATTTCTTTTATATTTCAGCTTTTCTTGCTAGTTTACAAAACAATCCTTGATCCAGAAACTATTTTGTTTCTGGTGCTGCCGAATGGTGTGTGAGTCCTTATAATGTATATTAGGGTAGATTATTTGAAAGATGATATACAGTAATGGGGTAGGACATGATCATCTAGAGTCTGTCATGATATCATGAGGGAGATGAGGCAGGTACTATGAGGATGAAGAGATCAATAATAAAGAATAGGAAGAGGAAGGACAGCAGGCTGAAGGAGTAGGGGTGTTGTACTTGGAAGATTGAGTGAGGAGAGACAATTATGAAGCAGCTCAAAAAGCAGAGGCAATAGAGGAATAAGAAAATGATTACTGTTATGTAGAACCAGAGCAGCAGAGGAAAGATGAAGAGATAAAGTTAATAAAAAAGATTTAGAAAAGCTGGTATTGATTGGTTAAATATTCATGAGGTGTCTGATGTGCAGCTCCTCATTTCTAATGCCTTCTGACCAGACAGGCCGAAGTTAAAGCATCAGATCCCGGAAGAGATGCGGTTAATCGCTGTCTTTAATATCCTTTTCTGCCAGTCAGTGAATCAGTTTGTCAGTCAGACTCTGAAAAGACAGTCTCTAAAACAGGCAGTAAACCACGGAAGCATTAAACCTTACACGCAGGGATGAGAAGCAATCGATTGTGTATCAACAAAAAAGGTGAAGATGATAACCCATGTTTATCTCTAAGTATTGACTGGAGTAGAATCTAAAAGAGAGCAAATAAATAAAGTAGAGTGTCTGTTTACTGGACTGACCGGCTGTTCTGTTGTCCTATCAGGCAACAGGTCAGTGAAACATGTCTGCAACTAATGTTTAAATGAATGCAATTATTATGTTACTAAGTGAACACATGTTGAACTACTGTATTCATAGTGCAAAAGATGTAGATATTAAGGCCATGGAAATCTACAGTTACAAAGAAAAAGAAGTCAGTTTTGGAGAGCTGAATTTTGTTGAAGCTAAGATGGACTGACAGACGGAGGGAGAAAGAGAGAGAGGTAGGCAGGCAAGGCAGACAGACAGACAGATATATAAATAGATAGATGGACGGACGGACGGACGGACGGACGGACAGACAGACAGACAGACAGATAGATGTTATTTTGGCCCTTGAGCTATACTTATTCTTCCTGATCTCTGCTGTCTTTCCATCTGTCTGGCCTGACTCTGTCAATGCTCTTTTTATAAGAGTGTGTGTGTGTGTGTGTGTGTGTATGTGTGTGTGTGTGTGTGTGTGTGTGTGTGTGTGTGCGTGCGTGCGTGCGTGCGTGCGTGCGCGTGTCTGTTTGTGTTTGTGCGTGTGTGTGTGTGTGTGTGTGCCCCCAGTACATTTACAGGTCTGTGAACTTGCATCCAGACACAACAGGCTTTGGCAAATAGCAAATGCCAGCATAACCGAAAGACAGCAGATCACAGTAAAGATGAGCTGGATTTCACTTCCTGGCCAAACCACAATTACCCCTGAAACACAAGGCTCATTCAAGCACATGTCAGTTACACCTACCTGGCCTGAACGCCCATCTTCCTGTTTCCTGTTTCCTGTGGAGAGTTGCTCCTAGCCAAGCATGTCTGCCAGAGCTGGCACTGAAGACAAAGGGAACAAGTGCTCCTGAAAAAAGCCAGTACAGTATTATGACCAGGTTTCATAAATATACTCCTACGTACAAACTTACATGCACCAAAAAGTTTATGGTTTTAAAAAGAAAAAAAGTGCTCAGTCTTGACCTTAACATAGTGGCATGTTCAGTTTCAAACATACAGCAACGTTACCATGATGCAGAAACTTCTGCCATCCGCCACAACTCAAATACATTTTTGTAAAAACAGAACTGAAAAACTCATCTTTGTCAGGATGATGACAAATAATGAAGTTTGAGGAAAGTAAAAACTTAATCAAGAAATCCATCACTTTTGATGTGATTTTCAGTTAACGTAGCATTTTTTAGAAGAGGGGTTATCACAAATGTGAACAAATGTTCCAATCCAAACATTGATTTAAGGACTTGGAAGGACCAAATAGGTAGACTGTTTGTGTAAATTTTATAATTTCCAATGTACTGAATAGTTAAAAGAAAAACAAAAATATGTGAGATAATTTAGTGTATCATTTGTAACATAATAAGAATAATATGTTAATGTGTCATAATATAACCTTATTTTGAAGTGCTGCTCAAAAGTGTTAGTTTAATATTCAATGTTCGTCAAACATGTACATTAACTATGTATAAGCGTTTGCAAGGTTATATAAATGTAATTTCATTGCATGTGTGTGTGTGTGTGTTTGTGTGTGTACTATGTGTGCTGTATACTCAAGACAAAACCAAGATTTCTTTATTCTTCTCAATTGAAAAAACAACCAATCAAGAATAGATTCCGTCTAAATGCTTATTATTGAAATGCAAAATATAGAACTACATTTAATTTCAACGCACACCAACCAACCAACCAACCACCCAAGTGACCAAGCAATCAAGGGACCAAGGATAGATTCCGCATCAATGTATTACATCCCGAGGCTAGACCTCAAAAAAATAAAAAGAAAAAAAGGGGAAAAAAACTCTTATTTTAACTCTTATTAAAAAGCTGTTATTTTGTAGATTTTGGTTGGCAGAAATCTCAGTATTTCTGACTGCTCTATGTACTTTTTCATTTCGGCTATAATAAAATATTTTGAGGTAGAACACGATGTTTGTTACAAATTAAATTATTTGGTGCATCATTTGCACAAACCTGGAGACATTTGTGGTTCAAGGTTTTGCTACACGCCATTTTGCAGAGATCTAGAACTTAAACAGCCGACGGCTTGATTACTGAGTGCCATATTATTTCACTTTTTTCTAATTAAAACAAATATCACAAGACCTGTAAAAAGACTTGTAAAAAAGAGAACAGTATCATAGAAAAAATTTGCATTGTCGCTTGTACTTTCTTTTCTAGTCCACACAGTTATTGACGGCATTGTCACACCAAAACAGACATAATAAGCCCTGGGCGTGTTCGATTACGTTTTCATGCAAATACATGCATCAGCTTCACTGGTTGACTTAATTATCTAAAACAGCGAGATTCCTTTCCTGGCCAGCAGTGTGTGTTTGTGTGTGTGTGTGTGTGTGTGTGTGTGTGTGTGTGTGTGTGTGTGTGTGTGTGTGTGTGTGTGTGTGTGTGTGTGTGTGTGTGTGTGTGTGTGTGTGTGTGTGTGTGTGTGTGTGTGTGTGTGTGTGTGTGTGTGTGTTTGTGTGTGTGTGTGTGTGTGTGTGTGTGTCTTATCCCATCAGTTGTATAGCTTTGGGCTGGTTTACATTTGCATAATGAAGTCAATAACACTGCCCTCCTGGGAGGGAGCGTGGTGACATTATTACTAATTTATTAAAAAGAGTTGGATGCGTGCGTGTGTGTGTGTGTGTGTGTGTGTGTGTGTGTGTGTGTGTGTGTGTGTCTGTGTGTGTCTGTGTGTGTGTGTGTGAGAGAGAGACTTAATGAATGCCAACAGGACAAACTGTCATGTGCTGACTTGTAATTGTCGTACTGGATACACAAACACACAGAACAGGTGAGCAGACCCGAGATCCGCAAGACAGATAAGTGCTCAGAGGTGTACAATTTATTGTTTCATCCTAAGGAAGGAATAGGGACATTCATTTCCCTATACCAATGTTCATATTTTGAACAGGGAAGACAAAAGGTTTGAGAGAGGAGTGGAAGAAACTCGCATTGCAACGACCCCCCCCCTTTGACACCCCCTGGCACCCCCATCAACCATTGGTGAGGAGCCAGATGGGTTTCAGTGACGGTCATTGGAATGTAAATAGCACTGACCATACCCCACAGGGTTAATAACCTGGGACAAGACCAGCCACCACCAGAACTGAAGAAGCCTCTTGGATGAGAAGCGAAATGTCTTCAAGAAACATTATTAAAGTCCAGTGGAATTAGTTAGACAGCTTTGGAAAACCATGACCTGGATAACTGATAACCTACACAGATGTTTCATACCAAGGTTTTAGTGGTCATTCTAACCGGTGACAGTTCTGAGTTATTGAAGTTAGAAAGTGATGATAATAATGATGTTGTGTTAATGTTTTAAGTGCGACATGTGGGTTTCTAAGCTTTTGTGGCTGGCAAAATGATAAGATTTTTTAGTAATGTGGCCACCATGTGGAATCCTGATGTGTTCAGTTATGCAGGTCAGCGTCTTCTCGGCCCAGATGTAGTCAACCCAGATGTTGTGGACCAGCTGTCCACTAAATTCTCAGTTAAATGATTCAAATTGACTATTCAAAGTAGGAAATAAGGACATGAACATATTGATATTAGTGTCCTCTTTGTGATAGTTTTGTGTTATGTTTTTTAAGAACAAGGGAGACATGCAGAGTTGTGGCAACTACAGAGGAATAAAGCTGATGAGCCATGCAATGAAGTTATGGGAAAGTCTAGTGGAAGCTAGAATAAGAGCAGAAGTGAGCATTTGTGAGCAACAGTATGGTTTCATGCCAAAAAAGAGTACTACAGATATAGTATTTGCTTTGAGGATGTTGATAGAGAAGTACAGAGAAGGCCAGAGGGAGCTGCATTGTGATTTTGTAGATCTGGAGAAAGATTATGACAGGGTGCCCAGAGAGGAACTGTGGTATTGTATGAGGAAGTCTGGAGTGGCAGAGAAGTATGTTAGAGCGGTGCAGGACATGTATGAAGACTGTAAGACAGTGGTGAGGTGTGCTGTAGGTGTGACAGAGGAGTTCAAGGTGGAGGTGGGACTGTATCAGGGATCAGCTCTGAGTCCCTTCTTGTTGCTATGGTGATGGACAGGCTGACAGACGAGGTTAGACAGGAATCTCCATGGACTATGATGTTTGCAGATGACATTGTGATCTGTAGTGAAAGCAGGGAACAGGTGGAGGAGAAGCTAGAGAGGTGCAGGTTTGTCCTGGAAAGGAGAGGAATGAAGGTTAGCCGCAGTAAGACAGAGTACATGTGTGTGAATGAGAGGGACCCAAGTGGAAGAGTGAGGTTACAGGGAGAAGAGATCAAGAAGGTGGAGGATTTTAAGTAGTTAGGGTCAACAGTCCAGAGCAATGGAGAGTGTGGAAAAGAGGTGAAGAAGTGTGTCCAGGCAGGATGGAACGGGTGGAGAAAAGTGTCAGGTGTGATGTGTGATAGAAGAGTTTCAGGTAAAATGAAAGGAAAGGTGTAAAAAACTGTGGTGAGACCAGCGATGTTGTTTGGTCTAGAGACAGTGTCACTGAGGAAAAGACAGGAGACAGAGCTGGAGGTAGCAGAGATGAAGATGCTGAGGTTCTCTCTGGGAGTGACCAGGAAGGATAGGATCAGGAATGAGTACATCAGAGGGACAGCACATTTCAGAGGTTTTGGAGATAAAGTCAGAGAGGCCAGACTGAGATGGTTTGGACATGTGCAAAGAAGAGATAGTGAATATATTGGTAGAAGGATGCTGAGTTTTGAACTGCCAGGCAGGAGGCCTCGAGGAAGACCAAAGAGGAGGTTTTTGGATGTAGTGAAAGAGGACATGAAGGTAGTTGGTGTGAGAGAAGAGGATGCAGAAGACAGGGTTAGATGGAGGAAACTGATTCGCTGTAGCGACCCCTGAAGGGAAAAGCCAAAAGGAAAAGTAGAAGTCGTATTTGTGTTAGTATAGCTGACAACTATCTCATCCTATTTGCTACTTAAGCTAACATTAATACAGTTTCAGAATGGCATACAGCTACATAGCCAAGTTATCCCCAGTTATTTAACACTATTCCACCCATTGGTCTGTGCTCCGTGCCCCCCCTGTTTTATTATAACCGTTAGTAGGGGCCCAGAGATTGGTCCTAGCTTTTTTGTAACTTATACAGCGCTACACAAATAAAGAACAAAATTAATTAGTGACTTGAGTAATGATTTATGTGTCAGAATATTAAAAGCACAATTATCTGCCATACGTGTTTTTAACTTACCTCACATAATTATGGTAACAAAAAAAAAAAATTGAATACACAATCATTATCTCCTGGGGCTGAGCTCCCCCAAACGGTCTGACTCTAAAACCAGCTCAGAGTCATACCTGTGAGATTCCATTAATTTTGAGTCCAGATGTCTGTCAGCTGAAAATGACTCACAAAGCAAAGCTCAAATTATCCTTCAGACATACGTATTTTTAACCACTGTGAACCATCTGAGATTATTGTACAGTCTATTTCCTACATAAAACACAGTTGACCTACAGAACAACTACCTGATTAAGTTCTACCTGTCCGGTGGGGAACACGGGTAAAATCTTATATGTTTGTCTTAGAAGTACATTGACAGTCATGGAGGTCAAACCTTAATTTAATTTAATTTTAATTTAATATACTGTTTTGATCCCCGAAGTGAAATTAAGAATGCATACTCTAGCAAATGATTCAAATGCATGCATACATACAGTATATATATTAGTGTGTACAGGCCCCCGTAGCACACACACATACACAAGGGGGCCTGTAGGCATGCAAGGGAGGTAGAGTGGCAGGCAGCTCTATCTTGGTGCACCTCAAATGAGCGATTGTAAAGGGGATGGCACCTTGCTCAAGGGCAACTCGGCAGTGCTCCAGAGGTGAGCTGACACCTCCCACTGTCAGCTCACCTCCGGGTATTTTTTTGGGTGGGAGCAGGAATCGAACCGCCAATCTCGAAATCCTAGGACTACCACTCTACCGCCCGCTTTACCACTGAGCCACTGCCGCCCTTGGCGTAGTCAGCATCGTTGAGGAACAATTGGTCCTCACAGTGTCAAAGATGGAGGTGCGCTCATGGAGAAGTGCTCCATAGGAGGTGATCGAGTAGATGCTATGATGGCATGTCTTATAACACAATCTGATTAACTTTTCACTGAACCAAGAGAAAATTAAATGTGAAGGCTTCTCTTGAAGAAGATGTTTTTGCTGTTCTCTAGATTGACTTTGGCAGCAGTCTGATGGTCTGTTGATCTGATTACTGAATTTTGCCCATGATTGATGATGATGAACAGATGGCTCGTTCAATCACCTGCTCAGTACTTTTTTTAAATGCATGCCCTTTTTCCAGAAAACAATATATCAGACGGTGGAATAACCATCTGGTGCGTGAGGTTAATGTTCTGTGTGTTCCATTGGTAATGATGCCACAGGGTTACCACTACCTGTTCTGGCTTTTAACACAGCTGCAGGTCCACATCCAGCCAAGGATACAGAGGACACCAGGTCTGTCATTAAAGCAGAGGAGTCACGCATCAGCCATACATCTCTGTCCCTCCATGGCACTCACTGCTTCCTCACTCCTGTATGTCCCATATGCTTTGTCGCATGTGTCCTCATCTATTTCTCCCTTAACTCCCTTCCTATCCTTCATTCACCCTCACCTCTTGGTCCTCTCTATCTACTGCCTTCATTCCTTTAGTCTCATCTTCTGTCCTTAAGTCCTTCTGGTCTCACATCTTTCCATTTTTGTTTCACCTTTTGTACACTTTTATTTATTTATTTTTTAATTTAGTTTTTTTTCGGACATGTTAATATAACAGACTTCACACCTTCATCATATTTACAACATCAACAACAACATCCAAAAAAAAAGGGCTGACGGGTAGAAGCCAATAGACTATGGAAATTCCCGTCCCCCAGAATCAACAAACATGTCTCTCATTACAATATGTTGTCAACAAAGTCAGACGTTAAATGTTTTCAATTAGTTCATCCATTGAATTTTGACAGATGTTCATTCCCGTATCTACTTCTAGATATTAGCCTTTGTCCTGGATATAACCTAGAGCATAACCATGTTTTCATTCTTCCTAGGAACAACAAGGCTTATAACATCATAGATAGTCAAAACAAGTTGACCTTGCCAGTCTTCTCAACAAGAATATAATGACAGTGTTTATCCAAGAATTAACAAGTTTGTTGGACACTTTAACAGTTACACATGCTATTATATTGTCAAAAGATATCAACATGCTCTTTAAAGTCTCAAACTTAATGTTATCCCTCCAAACAGAAATCCATGTTTTTTTGTTCATTAATCTGTTTCTGACATTGATGATGTTGAATGGTTTTTCAACTGTTCCATGTAATACTAGCTCCCACTATTGAAGTGATTCTGTTGTACTCATCTAATAACAACTCTTGTCCATCTTTATTGCTCGTATTTCACCAACTCCTCTGCACCCCTGATCACCATTGTTTTCATCTGCTCCGGAGGAAGCCCCTTTATTTTGATGGATATCCTACTGTTGTTAATGTAAATGTTGTCATGCAGCCAATTCAGTTGTCGAGCTTTTTTAGCAATATCAGCATTCTTTTTGGTGAGATTCTCATTAATGTAAACATTGTGTCCTTTCCTTGTGAAGCCTTGTTTCAAAAGAGCTATTCTGTTTTTACGATTCTGGAATTTTATCAGCACTCCAGGTGGTCTCCTACCTCCAGATGGTAATGGGTAACATGTCCCAATCTGGTCTGGATCTATAGTTATCTCCAGATCCCTCAGTTGAAAACTCACTTGTTGCACCATAGTCTTGATGTCAGCACTGTGCTCAGTTCCCTCTCCTCTGGCCATAGCATGTGCGTAATTCCTCAACTCCTTGACTTATCACTGGCTTGATGCCAATGATAATCACATCATCTATTCAAATGCTTTGTTCCAAATCATCCATTCAGTGTTGTCCCTGTTCTAAGATAACAACTTTTGGTCTTTTCCATCTATGTCTTCCCACATTTTCTTCATTTCATCCTTCATTTCTTCCACAGTGTCTAGCACCTGTTTTAGCTTTTCTTCCAACTTTTTATCAAAGTCACCCCTTAACCTATCAAAGTCATTCCTTAATTTATCAAAGTCGCTCTTTCATAGAAGAGACCATCTGGTCTAGAGTAGCCTTCATATTTTGTTCACATCCTCCTCCGATTTTCCTCTTCTTTCCGTCATTTTGCAGAGAGTCAGTGAGAGTCAGTATGAGTTCAGACTTTAGTTGAGTATTCAAATTTTCCTGTGACCTAACATTTCTACTCTGGTAATCTGGATTCCTCTTACAGTGCAAAATCATCCCATAAAAGTAAACTGGAGTCTCCAAATGATCCATAGGTGGTGAATATGCCATTTCTGTTGTTTTTGCCTCCTTACACTCCAGATATACTCAACCCAGAACCAGGTGCATGCCCTAATAAACATCTCTAGTTAACCCCCAATAGAGAAGGCAATGCATGTGCTCTTTGTTTGCTCCTACCCATTGTGTCAAGCAAAGATCAATTTACTTTTACAGGAATTTACACCTCAATGCTTTGTACAAGCACAATGCCACATCATGTACAAATTGTATGGTTTCCCTGCAGAGCATCTGTATTCACCTGAAAACACAAGTTAAAGCAAAGTCAACATTTTCTCCTTTGGTTCAAAATTGCACTGTAACTCAAAGTCTCCTAGAAGCATTACTATAATATAAAGTATATATCATTCAAAAAGCACTCATCAGTTGAGAAGTGCTTGTTAGGGTAAAGATATGTGTGCAGTAGAGTTGCTAAATTAAGCGTTCTAAAATCACAACCTCGAATTCAAATGTCTCTGCAGTTTATTTCATGAGCTGCATCACAAACAAACGCTACAATTTCCTCATCCTCAAGTCAGTTTCAAGTTTATTTATTCTTATATAGCCCAGATCGACAAAGAATGCCTCAAATGGCTTTACAGTCTGCACATGGACGATATCCCTCTGACCTTTGTGTACTGCGAGCAGTACGACCCTCACATCGGATAAGGACCAACTCCCCCAAAACCCTTTTAACAGGGGAAAAAAATGGATGGGAGAAATCTCAGGAAGACTACAGAGGAGGGACCCCTCTTCCAAGAGTGGACAGATGAAGCAATAGATATCGCATGTACAGATTGACAACACAATAATGATAACAATGACAGTAACAATAATAATAATAAATGTATGACAAAGGCACGCTAATCCATCCAGTAGAGTGAGTCACCACCAGCCGATGAAGCACCCAGAGGTCACCAATTGCAGAGGATCCACCACTCTGAGCACAGAACAAATAATGCCTAAGTCATTGTTCTCAAAAAAGTTACAGTGAATGATTACCCCTGCTAAAGCCCAAAAACCACATATGAACCCAATGAGATGGAACCAGACTCCCCTAGTGGATGGCGATGTAGGTCCATTGTGTAACTTTTGATATCACCAGCCAAGGAAGCAGACAGAGGTCACCGATTGCCGATGATCCACCACACAAAGGCCTGAGAGAGAGAACAGGAGAGGGAGGGAGAGGGAGAGAGATAGAGAGAACAGGGGCGAGAGTGGTGCTAGAGGGACCAGAATGGCAGAGGTAGTTAATTTCTGCCCTCACTTTCTGCATATGCCCATGACCCGACACATGTACTCAGTAGGAACAGACACCTGAACCATACAGCCTCAGAGACTCTTCTGGTCACCATAGCTTGAGGGTTATCATATACAATGTACAAATTTCCATTGTTTCCATTTTTCAAAAGAGTTGTTATTGCGCTAACATGTGTGCTATTGCTGCCTGATACAGCCCCTCATATGTTGGTGTTTTTCGTGAATAGGATGTTCCGTTGTTTACTCATGAAATTTTTTTCTCTTAAAACATAATCTTTGATAAGGATAATGCAATGGTAATAGTTTAATATTTTGTACTATAGCTTCCACCCTAAGTGACTATGGATGTGTCTTATGGCAGATCACAGTCTTTTTTTTGCAAAGCACTGCCACATGAACAGAGGGGGATGTGTACTGTGAACCTCTCTACTGTTAATTAGAATTGCAGTGAACAAACTTGATATTAATTGTTGGAAACATTGGGGTCATACTCTAATGTTGGAAATGGGAAAAAAGTGTTTGAGCCATACTATGCAGAATTTATGATGCGTGAAAAAGACTCATGCGGTAAAGGTGTCCCTTCTCTGAGAGTCAAACAGTGCAAATCTTTAAATGCACTGACCGGCGTTGAAGTAGACAAAAAACTGAACCCGTGATCCGATTCACTGCACGACTTCTACAATCTATTACGCAGTAATTTACAGGTGTGATGATTTATACCAGATACACCTTCCAAAACGAGCTTTAAGTACATGCTGTTGTCTCTCCGAGCATCTCAACACGGTCGACTTAGTACTTTGGATACCTTACTGTTTATCATGGATGTTAAAACAAAGGTTAGTGAATATAGTTGTAGCGGTGACGATCTCTCTGATGACAACTCTGCCTCTCACCAATAATAATTCCCCCTCCTCTTTCTTCGTTGTTAAGGTAAGCTAAAAGGTACAAGCAACATGCTACATGTTACAGTACTGTACAGTGACTGTGCTCTGACTGCTGTTGCTGGATGAGATTTTCATTTTTGTGGTGGACAGATGTTAAATTGAGTGAAACGACATAAACATGATCTTTATTTTCACATATATTTTCACATGAAAGAGAAAGCATGAGGACTAGGCCTACATGAACAGGCCATAATTTTCAGCAAGGAGCCGAAGTCAAATTTTAAGCAGGAGCTACAAACCAGGTACAACAGGTTCATCTCCACAGTCATGGAACAGCAAGTCATTGTGTTCGCTTTCAGAAATGATTTTGACTTCAAGTCAAGTCACATTGTAGATTTTTAACCAAGGATTTGCAGCACCCACATAAATGTACACATAAATGGGAATTTTCACTGTTAGGCTGCACTCATTCATTGAGATCTGTGTACATATATATTATATGTTTCTATGCACTAGACCTCTGTAGGTATGTAAGTAGTTCTGTGGGTGTACTGATAGTTTTCATTTGTGTGTTGTCAGTGGATGGCTTTGTCCAATAGGGAGCATCATCTACTTCTACTTGTACATCTACATCTACTTCTAGGAGCCTGACAGATTGAGACGACTCAACCAGCAGCTGTTCTCGGACTGGACCCCCAATAATGTGTGTAGGGGAGTGTGGCATGAAACGCCAGAGGTTTCTATGACAACACCGAAACCGAAAGATCTCTTCGTGTGTGTGTGTGTGTGCGTGCGTGCGTGCGTGCGTGTTTGTGTGTGTGTGTGTGTGTGTGTGTCTGTGTGTGTGTGTCTGTGTGTGTGTGTGTGTGTGTGTGTGTGTGTGTGTGTGTGTGTGTGTGTAGAGGAAGTTAAACTAGATCCATGACTTCCATCTTTGTTAAGGTAAGAATGTATCTCTCTTCATCTCAGTCATCTTATCTGACATTTGATGAAAAGTTGATGATATTTTGTAGATAGATTGCAGAAAGTTCAAATCCAGACTTCAATGATATGTTTTCCAGAAAACATTTGTAGAACTATTTTTTTTTAACATTTTCATATTTCTTCAGACAAGCACATGTGTGTGTGTGTGTGTGTGTGGGGGGGGGGGTTACAGGAGCAGCTGTGAGGTTGTCTTCCTTGCATTCTGAAGTCATAGTAACAGACTGTTACTATGACTGTAAATAAATAAATTTAGCAAACTGCAAATATTTTAATGTTAGAATTAGCATGATTGTTAGGGTATTTTATAAACAGATTGTTGGACTGTTTTAATGTTATCTTATGTATGTTTTTATAAATTTATTAGATATTTTAAATCCAGGTTCACAATCACATACGTACATGTGTGCACTCTGGCCTCTGTAACTAAACACACCAGGAGTCTCCATGGTAACTATATTACTGAATAAACTTAATATTGTTCCGGCCATACAAACTCATAAACCCAAAATTTAAAACTTGAAATACTAACATAACATCACAAATGATCATTTTCAAACTTGAACAATGACGTTCTCTTTCACCGTAGCGGTCTTAACTCACAACAAATCAGAGTGACCTCTCTGTTAAGGAGAAGTTTGGCCTGTGTTTCTAAGACAAAGCCCCAGCCAGTATTCTGTGTTTCTCTTGGCTGATGTATGGGTGAGTTTGTTTTGGTTTCCAGTGTGGCACTGCTCGTTTTTAATGCAACCAATGTTTATAAGATCATTACTCTTGTTCTATTTGAAGTAGAAACATAATATTGGTAACGATGGAAAGGATAAAATGTCCACTTTTGTTTGGGGAGAGTTAATATCAATTTTGGGGATGCTTCACCTATGATACGACTTAAGGTTATTTGTACCAGTCGTGAAAAATGCACTAGTATGAGTACCACTACACTATGAAAACGTAACTCCATAATAAGAAAGTTTGGAAGAAGTTGTTCAGTCACACAGAACAGAGGCTGGATCTGTCTGTCTGTTGGACTTTTACCAATCAGTTCCAGCTATGTCTGCAAGCAGCCATATGTGTTTCAGCCATCCTCAAACTACCCTCGTCACCCTCTCCCTGCTCATATGCACTCTGAGTGTCCTCTCTAAGGGTCTGCCTCATTAGCAGCCATTGCAGACCAATACCCCTGGAGTAGAAGCAGGTTTTTACAACCATCACACAGCAAGTCTGTGCCAACTTAATGACTGCATTAAATCCTTTGTGGTGTTGAACATGGATGACATCTAGACATTAACAACTGAAGGATCACTTGGCATATACCAGTAAGTCAAAAATGCCTTGGCAGATACAGTATATTCATTTTTCTGTTTAGCATTGCTTAAAAACATCAAGCAGCCTGGAAGAATCAGTGTATAAAATGCAAGCCTCCTCAAAAAGACACTGAAACCATGGTCAAAAAACACACTCCAGCTACTAATTCTGCTGGAGAGACTGAATGTTCATTCCAAAGGTATCTCTTGCCTTCAAGGTTTATCTTGTGGCGGGGAGAAGGCTGTCTCATTCAGCAGTGTGTGTACACATCGTGACAGAGTGAGAGAGGGGAGGGTCTGTGAAAGGCCCACCATCCTTGTTCCCTGTCAAAGGTGCTTAAATATACATCTGTTGCTTCCCAGGGTTCTTAACCTTTGCTAGGTCCTGAAAAAACAACTAGCTTCAGCTTTGAGCATTTCAAAGCATCACTGTTATCCTTCCATTCTGAGTGTGATGCTCAGGATTGTTTCTTAGATGATAAGACACTGATGTTGAAAATTTTTGCTCCTGATTGCCTGTGTTTTTATGCATTACTCATCCTGAACTATCTGAACAAAATTTTATATAAAAAAGGGGAACCTGAGTACACAGAAAAAAGCTAGGTTTATACGGATGTCTTTCTAAATGAGTTAAAAGGTTATCCAGTGCAATTATTAATGCACTTGTTTGGGTTTACTTTTCAGGGGGGAATCTTTTTCAATCAATAGTAATCAATCGATATTCAAAATTATGTTTAAATACTTCAATTCTGTGTTTGACAGGTTGTTCTTACTTCATGATGAATTTGTTTGAAAATCCAACGCTATTTAATGCTAGATATAAACAGAAATGGGTGAAATGAAAAGCATGTCTGTGTCAGTATCTGGTTGCTTCTTTATTTTATCTCTTCAATACCCTTAATTAGGGATGGGAGAAAGAATGAATCAACCAATTTCTGAGACACACTCTCACTGATACAGCACACTTCACTGTAGTGCAGACATGATTGTTCTTGCTGATTGCTGTTAGTTTCCTCAGGATTACTTTGAGTGGTTGCTTTCTTGCTCATGGGTTTTCGTGCGTGCATACACCAACAACCTGAACACATATAAATGACAGCTGAATAACTAAAAATCTAAATGAAGTCAACAGCAAATATTTATCAGGAGTCTGAGATGTAGATTATCTCAGATGAGCCTGGATGAATATACAGCCGGGAACTGTGTGCCTGTCTATCTGATAGTTTGTCTGATTTGTATTGTTTTTGAGCTGAATGAAGGGAAAACCTGTCAGCATTTATCAAGAAGTACAATGGAGTTGTAAGATATACATGACCTGTTTATACAGAGAAAGAGATAGACTGGTACAGGATTGTGGGATATGTATTTTTTTTACTGTTTGATTGCAATTTTTTTATTTATTTATTCATTCATTCATTCATTCCTTTTTTATGCAAAGCATATGCAATTTCAGTATATGTAAGTCGTATTGTTATGATAGGATACCAACAAAACATGTGTACATTTAGTATTTAGGATTTAAACTTGAGTAATTTAATTTATAGTTAGAATGTAAAAATATGTCAAAAATAAAGATAATCAAATTTTAAAATAAAAGTTAATGATGTATATTACTTTAAGTAACCTAAATTAGCGAATACCATCCATCCCATTTCTTCTACATGAGGCAACTTTAATCAATTGGTTTTCAGCCGCTCCCCGGGTCAGGGGTCACAGGCTACAAGCAAGAGGCGAGTTACACCTCGGAAGAGTCGCCAGCTCATCGCATGACCGTAAGAAGACGAACAACCACTCATCCAAGTTTTTTTTTTAATTAATCTGAGGGGAGTGTGTAAGCAACCTGTTAAATGTACTGAGGAAGATGTGTGTCTGTGTGTTTGTGTGTGTGTTTAGGTGGATTCATGTCCCCCAAACTCTCCGTGTATCCCACATATACAGCATATAAAGTCGGGTCCAGGGTTAAACCACCAGCTGCTGTCTGTATCTCTAATTATAGCTAGTGCACTTCAGACTCCCAGGGCAAGACTGGGGGTCAGGTTACTCTTTCCCACTGCGCTCTCATATAGACACACTCTGGTTTAAATTGGGCCTCAAAAACAGGTTCTGACAGGATTTAAGGACTCACACTGGATATTTATTCACCAATTTGGTCTTCACTTTGACCTCTGTTTGACAGAGCAGGTTGAAGGAAGTTAGTTTACCTTGGATGAGTTTAAAAAACGGTTGAAAGCTTTAGAATCCAAACGTTCTGACCAGCTTTTAAGTGGTGTTCAAACACACAAGGTGAATGTTTTGGTTCCCTATTGTGATTGTGTTGTGTTGCTGTTGCTGTTTCAGAGGACACATCGGTTCTAATCCTATTAAAACAAATCATCGACAGGACTTCCACACGGCCTTGGTATTCTGCAGTGAAAAGCCGACAGCATGAGAGGAAAGAGGTAATGGGCTCTCAGAGGAAAGAACTCTGTTGCTGCATCAGTTGTTGACCGCCTCCCTCATTACAAAATGATTAATAAGCTCAGCATTGACCTTTTTCTCTTTACTTCTCTTCTTCTCCATGCACTCGCTCTGACACATTGTGTTTTCTTCCTCTCCACCTCACCTTCTGAAGTATTCCCGTCCCTCTCTTCCTCCCTCCTTCCACTTCCTCTGCCTCCCTATTTTGGACCCTCATAGGGGGGCAGGGTGACTCTCAGGGTGACTCCTCTCATTCTCTTTCTGTCTTCACCAGCAAGAAGCTAAATTTTAGAATCTTCAACTCATGGACACAAACTAAACCCATTGAGATAACTTTGAAACAACAAGAACAATAAAGAAAGCAAATCATTTTCCTTCAGTTTTATCCCGTGGGGAATATTTTAGTATATTTTTAGACCTGCTGTGATCCAGCTCAGTGCAATTCCTGAGAGCTTTATGCTGCCAGATACAAGCATTACCTCATCGTCTTTTTCTCACAATCAAGTGGAGCCCAGAGAGGATTTAACGAAGGAATTACATGCTTGTTTCTATGGTAACACTGCATTTCCTGAGCCATTGAACCGGAGGTTATCACTGAACATCCAGAAATTTGAAGGTGCAGTAAAATGTATTTTGTTTTTATTCACTCATAATGATAATATTTTGCATGGTTTATCTATCTGTCTGTCTGTCTGTCTGTCTGTCTGTCTGTCTGTCTGTCTGTCTGTCTGTCTGTCTGTCTGTCTGTCTGGCTGTCTGTCTGTCTGTCTGTCTGGCTGTCTATCTATCTGCTTGTGTTCCCTCAGAATAAAGGAAAGAGTCACATCAGTACAGATTAGGGCCTCACCATAACTGTGAAAAACGAGCAATTTCATCAGATATTAAATGTTCCATGTATTGAGTGGAAAATACAGAATATAAAACGTTTTTCTTTTTCCTTATATTATCCTGGGATCTGTCAGATGTATCTGGGGTTCCTCAGGGGTTCCTTAGGGGTTCCAAACCCTCAGGCTGAAAAGAAATGGGCTGGAATCTTTTTCTTCTCTCATTTTTTCTTTTTTTTCCCATTCTGACAATGTGATCATGTCATTGTTAAAATTGCAAACAAGAGGAGCGGTTTCAGAATGAATCATTATCTGTTCACATCGGATAACGTGAACAGATAAGGTTCATGAAATGCCCGTGGGCACGTGGCACCACAATCTTTCACAAGAAACATATTACACATTGGTGCTTGGCCCCGTGAATGTTGTATGACATCATCATGTTGACTCGACTATGCGTAAGCACCGTGTGCGTGTGTGTTGATAGATGTGGTGGCAATGCTCTGTCTAAAATATAACTTTATAAACAGTTTTACATTCGTCCTAAAGGTCCATTAGTGACTCACACTCTCATAAGGGCTTGTGTTTCTTTTATTTGACACACATGACACACACACACACACACACACACACACACACACACACACACACACACACACACACACACACACACACACACACATTGTTTTAATTCTGTTCATTCCTGTGGTGCGGTGGCAGCAGTTGTTCTCCTTGTTCAGGAGTGTGGAGATCGCTCGGCTCCTGGTGGGAACAACAGGTGGGCTGAGTCGTCTGGTGTTTAATAGAGGACACACACACACGCACGCACACACACACGTGCTGAAAGTGGGACACATTTTGTGACTCAAACATTAAGTAGCAGAAATTAGCCATGTAACTGTTGGGTGGATGATTTCACATCCACCCTCCTTCTGATGCATTTAAACTCTGCTCCAGCCCCCTATCACTGTAACACTGTGACATTCTACCTGCTGTGGATCAATATGTTGGCCTGACCAGTTGCTGCCAGAGCTTCACAAGATCAATGCTCAGCTTTTATGTCTCACAACCAGATACGCACAGACTGTCTTCGGTCCATATCTGATGCGGTGCACACACCAGTTGTTGTTCTCCAGATCAATGGTGGATGTTCTGGAATCAGACGCACACACAAACATTTAAGCGTGCGTGGAGACAATTATGTTAAATTGATTTTTCACTTTGTTATATGAATGCAGAAACAGAAAGGTCAACCTAAGACCAGCTGCCAAATCAAAACAGGCCCATTCCTTACATTATACAACAGTCCTGGATAAAGTTCACACTGTTAATCAGAAACACTTCATGATCTTCTTAGTTTTTTTCAAAGATATGTAATATATAATGGATGGTACTGGACACAGCTATGTCATTTACATCCAAGAATAAGGAAGGATGTATGGATGGATGGATGGATGGGTGGATGGATGGAAGGAAGGAAGGAAGGAAGGAAGGAAGGAAGGAAGGAAGGAAGGAAGGACGGAAGGAGGGAAGGAAGGAAGGAAGGAAGGAAGGAAAACCAGGTAGGGAATTTTTTTTTCATCATTAATTAATTCATTCATCTTCATACTGCTTCATCCACTGTCACGAGTCACGGGGAGCTGAAGCATATCCCAGCTGACTAAAGGGCGTGAGAAAGGGAAAACTCCAGGCGTGAAACGCAGAGAACATGAAAACGCCGCACATAGCGGGACTCAAACAGTGTTGCCCACTGCACCACGGTGCCGCAAGATTTTCATTATTTTCATTATTGTGATGTATAATTCTGTACTTTTAATAATAATAATAGTAATAATAACAATAATGATAATAATAATATCTCATAAATGTCTCAATATCACAAACTTTTCTGCATTCATTTAAGCCTTTCTCTCTCTTTTTCTCTCTCTCACCCTTTCTATGAAAATATATATATACATATATATACATATATATACATATATACACACACACACACACACACACATATATATATATATATATATATATATATATATATATATATATACACACAGACACACAGACACACACACACACACACACACACACACACACACACACACACACACATATATACTGTATATATACTGTATATATATAATTATATTTCAAAATATCAAATATCAGCTGTTAACACAATTAAATATTCACTCTCATTCATATGGTCCATTAGAAGAGAAAGGTGCAGTATAATTGCTCCTGCATCGGAGTACTGGTCTACAAGGCCTATAATTTAGCTGCAGTGTAATTTGATGTGTGAACTGCCTCTGACTTGGAGGTTGATGGAGTGATTAATAACATCAATATTTTACCCTCAGGCTCCTTAACGGGTTAATCTGACCGTGCCAAAGTGCACCGGCTTATTGCATTAGGTTATAATGGCCAACTTGTTGCTGCTTTTTGATACAATCAAGCTCACCTTCTTCTTGATTTGAATTCATGTGACAAAGAATATTAAATAATGTAGTCAATGAATTCGAGTTATCTAGTTTGACACAAAAGAACGAAAAGGTAATAAATTGTTATTTCAGTTGAACAAACAGTATGATATGATGAGGAGAGAGGAAAACATTGTCACTAATTTACACTCAGCCTCTATTGATTGGCAGTGAGGATGAGAACCATTAAAGTCCAGACTGCCACCTAACTGTGTCAAAAAGAATGTCCTAATGAGTTGTGTTGCCCATCAGCCGGACCGGACCACACAGGACCCAAGTGGATTGAGATCCTTCAGAGCTTTATTATTGACCTTGAAAAGGTCAATTCTTCCAAATGGGAATATTAATTCACACCCCCACACACGTTGTATCCATCACTTTGTATTTGCTGATACATTGTGTGAGAGCCAGTTGGAGAGACATCGAAAATAAATCATTTCAGCAAGCGACATAATGAACACAAACAAACTAACGTGGGAGTGTAATCGTGTAATCAAGTTATGACACATGGCCCCGCTGCCATGCAATGATGAAAACTGTCTTTCGAGAACCAATTTGACTTATAGAGCAGATTTTTCAAAGTGAGATACAAATTAATCTCCTCATTGCCCTCGGCATATCTCTCTCTCTCTCCTCTCCTCACCCTCTCCCTCTCTCTGATTTCTCCCACTTTTCTCCCCCACATGTCTGTCATTCTCATTTAAAGAGAAACAGAACATGCTTGAACGGTTCACAGGCAACTATGGGAACAACACTAGATTACAGAGAGTAGATGGTGCACATGTTAATGACAGGATAAAGTTACCATGGTGATTTCCTTATG
This sequence comes from Antennarius striatus, assembly GCF_040054535.1. Taxonomy (NCBI): domain Eukaryota; kingdom Metazoa; phylum Chordata; class Actinopteri; order Lophiiformes; family Antennariidae; genus Antennarius; species Antennarius striatus. The sequence continues at coordinate 11,291,180 of NC_090794.1, read as the reverse complement.
GGAAGGTGTCAGTCTGTACTAACACCATCAGATTCTGTAACCTTGTCTTATCACATTTAAGTCAAAAAGCACCTTCCTGCAATGCAATTTTCAAAATCAATGCATCCATCCATTTTCTTGTAGACAAGACAATTGCAATCATGGCGTTTACAATACTCCAAATATGTTTTTAAAATTACAGCGGTTTTATTTTTGTTTTCTCTACTAACCTGTCACACAATATAGTCTGTGATTAAAGAAATACATTCTATTTCATATTTTATTGTAATATAATATGATATAAGTCCTAAAGTACTTAATACACATTCTGGTGATGTCACCAGAGTTGTATTGGTCAAACCATGGAGACAAGTTCAACCAGAAGAAAAAGCAATTATAAGTTGCATTTAAATTCTGGTGCAGTTCCTTTTCATATTCACTTCATGCAAATGAACCCAGAGGACTAAACATGAAGATATACAGACTGTAAGGTGTCTCAATGCACATCATCAGGACCCACATCTAAATCAAATACTGATAGACTTTTGTTTATCTAGCAATTCAGGCTTCTGATGTATATGGGCTGTTTGAGCATTATTAGACAGGAAATCGACTTTGTGTTAAGAACTTGATAGCACCCCTAATGATGCCATCATCAGAAATCAATTGCTATTTCACTGCACGCTGGTCAAATCACACACTCACAGTCCCATGTCATTTACTGCATCTCAAAACTATTTCAGTACTGAATTTAAAATCATGCATTTATTATCAGTAACTTCTGCGATCTACAAAACCGTTTGAAATGCCCCCGTTTGATTGGTTGTGAATTTGAAGGTACGTATCGGTAGTAGTGTCAAGTCTCTACCCGTCTGTTACCATTCTGTGGTCCAATACTTATTTCTACCCTCTAGATATATGTTTTAATGAAGTTTATGATCCAGATTTAGATGTAAAAGTCCACGGTGGTGGAATATTATGTCTAGGTGGGTGATTTGTTATAAGTTGTTTGTAATTTTTTTAGTATTTATTTAGACGATAAATGCAAGATGTCTTGTCTTGACTCAAAATGTGATTAAGTCAAGTGGTTTAGGAAAAACTAAATGGGATGTGGGATTTTCTAAAAAATGTATCTATGTGTGGGGGTTTGGCAAAAATTATTCAATTCATTGCAACTTTATTATTGAGGCCTTAAACTGGCTAATATTAGTTGTCAGGCAGTTGAACAAATTAACAGCCAGTTTATAATTTGTAATCTATAGACCTTTTCATTATATTTTTATATCATGATACCAAAATGATTGATTGGTGCATTTCTTCTTGCAATTTGAAAACATATCATTTCTTTTATTGAAAACCTGAGTCTCTGTATTTCCTCCTCCTCATCCTCTTAACTTCATCTCTCCTTCATAATGACATTGTCTGCTGTCTAACCATCTCTCTCTGCTCTTAGCTCTCATCACCAATGAGCATCCAGGTCAATGGGAGGGAGGTGGTCCCTCCAGTCCGGACCAATCAGAGGACGTTTCTGGACGAAGTCATTATGACCTTTAGTTCACCAATGGCCTGGCTGCTGGTTATAGCTCTGATTCTCACGTGGTCTGGAGTCGCCATTGTTTTATTTGATCTGCTCGACTATAAAACCCTGACAGGTAATAAAAGTTAGTGCCTATTTTTTTTTCATTGTCATTTAAATATTTTACATTTGCTATGTTGCATTTTAGGAGAATTCCTATTCAACAATAATGATATTCTCATTATGTGATATTCTGTTATTTGTAATGTTTGATTAGACCTTGTGACTCATTTTACTCATTCATTTATTCACTCATCATTTGCACATCCATTTTTAATCCAAACATGATTTTACAACCTTTCAGATATCTCAAGAGTGGCAGTCATGCACCACCTCACACTTAACATGAATTAGTCCATCACCTAACAGTTTATGTACCAGTGTATGAATACAGCTGTGTACATGCTGAGGTCAATCCACTCCTCATTTTCACTTGCATTTCTTACTCATACACTTGTAGGATGAATTGAAAGGCACTTCCTGTTGTTAGATATGGATAATATAATAAATAATACTTGTAATCAAAATAATCATGCAGTAAATTTAGCTAAAAATTCCACTGGTGTCAAATTTCCCAGCTGCTGAACTACAGAAACTCTATTTTTTCAACATCCCTTATGTCATTATCTCCAATTCATGATTTAATTGCCTCGTCGGATCAAAGTCTATTTTCTGTCATCAAACTTTAATTACTTCATCATCCCAACATAACAGAAAATGAATTTCCCAGAGAATGGTAATTTTCAACTGATTGGTAAAGTAAATGCAGCAGACAATATTCTCCTTCAAACCTTTTCTGTCCATCTTGACAGTGTCTTTTCATCAGGGATGTGATCAGGTGTACAGAGCAGTGCACACTGAGCCATCTTGAGATAATGAAAGACGTCTGATTACGGAATAAGAGTCGGAATAGAGAAACAGCGATCGTGGAACACAGCTGTTTTATATTGTAAACAAAATCCGGTTTAATACTTCATAAATCAAACACAATATGCCAAATATTTCAATGTACTCATTTAATTATATTTCAGTTATTCTTTACATTACATGTAAAGCAAAAAACTTACTATACTCATTTTGTTTTGGGAAATATTGTGCGCTTAATATCATGATGATAACATTGAATTTGGTTTGAGTGATCTGATTAAAATCATGCAACATCATTATGGGGGGCAGGTTTACTGTTTGCTAATGATTCAAGTTGTTTAATTTAAAAGGCAATCCTGTAAATCTTTTTGACACTAATTACAGAAAATAGAAGCAAAGTGTATTTAATTAAATTTTTTGGTGGGAGCTCAACTAATTAAGCAAACATGTAAAATACATCTAGAGTTACTTCCACGTCCTCTCTCCAAAAAGAAGTTATTTAGTTGAAAATGATCTGCAAAATAAAATATACAAGGTTTGTCATCATGTGATTATAAAAAGTGAAATTTTCTGAACAGACCTGCACACAAGCTTCTCATCTTCCACACACAGAACAGAAAATCAATCATTTTATAACAGGTGCATTAAAGTATAGTCAATTTCCAGTGATAACGACCTTTCCATCAGTTCTGTTCACATCACTCCCCCAGCTGCAACATATCATCATATGCTTGGACTATCCTACAGCGGGAGGATAGTTCTATATCCCACACATCAACACGCTCATCTGTGTAACTCCTCTCCTCACTCTCCCCCTCCCTTCACCCCCACGCCTTCATCTCTTGTCCATCTTCATGCTGTCAATCACCTGCCATCCCATCCAAAGAGTACACATCACACTGTGACGACCCCGTGTGTTTACATCCTGGTAAAAACATGCAATACAACTAACATTCTGACTGCACTGCATGCTGATGGTAACGCTTTGACTTTGACTGACCCCAAATTCAAGATATGTTACCCCTGATAAATATTTGTCTGGTATTGCACAGCACGGGTAAATCAGCTCCAAATCAGCAAGAAAAACTAAAGTTTTTATAGCTGGAAACTTTCCACAAGCAGGTTTTTGCCACCAGCTGAAAAATTAAAATCTCCTCTGACCTGTAATGGACTGTAATGGGGTCAAATTTCACATTTACCGAGGATTTTTTTTATTATTTATCAGCTGGTGGAGCAACAGGTTTGTTAATTGTCTCATTTGCAGCCGTGCTAAGAAGCTTGCTAAATGTAAGTTGACACACACTTTGCCTCATTTCACATTTAATTGAAAAGAGGCATTCCTACCCTTGACTCCTGAGTCATAAAGGTCTGCAAACCATTTTCTTAATTTGGGTAAAAGTTTATACTACACCAGAAGGTTAAATAAAACCTGGTGGTGAAAATCAATTAATGAGCCATGACAGTTCCAACCAACTTGGATCATCCAGCTGTTTTCGGTCTTGTAGATTCATAAAGCATAGTTTACCTAAGCTAAACTTTATGAAAAGCTTTCATAGATTTTTTTTAATATTTAAGTTACTCACTCCTAATAACATTCTTGGGAGTATGCTATGTGTGAGTAGCCATACTGGCTGATTCTAGGTAGATTTACCTTTACTGTCTGCAATGCATTAACATTGTCGTCTGTTACCACAGTGGTTTTCAGAGGAGTCCTTGAAAGGTTTTCAGATATTCTCAGCAAAAAAGTGAATAACCTCAATGTAATTGCAACCATAAATAAGTGACAGAATATATGACTAATCTGACTTGGATGCACTTTCTATATCAAAAACTTTAAAGGCCAAATTCAAATCAACTGATGGAACCCTGGGATATCTCATCTCATCAAATGGGGGTCAGTAGTTTAATTTGTTTCAGTTATGGGGCTTTCGTATGCAGTTGTGTAGGGAACACACAAACACTGTGCCAGCAAACTTAAACCACCTTTGCTCATCAAGCTGTTCAGCAATTTCGAGTTCTTGCGACTGGAAAGGGCATGTTGCCTGGTTTCTAATGGACCTTTCTAGTCACCAAGCATCTGCATTTGCTATGTATTTGTGTATTCTGTTTGTAAGACTAGACTGTGTATTCGTAGTCTCTGTCTACTTGCATTCAAACACAACTCAAACACATTACTGTAAGTCTGTTTGTGTTTCCTGTCAAGCAGAAACATGTAAAACTTTAAAGTGTAGCTATAACTGCTGTGTTTAATGCCAGGGTGAATCTGTAAGAATTTAGGATTTTAAATTGGATCAGTTGATTAAAAATTCATGAATAATCACAAAAAGCAAAAATGTATCAATAAATATATTACAAACAGACAAAACATGATAGAGAGCCTCTACATATATTTCCCCCTGGGCTACTGGGGAAATCCACTGTCTTCTGTGTTTTGTCTTCCATTTTTGAAGCAAATGTTTGCAAGCTGACAAAGACCAAATACCTGATAGCATTTTTAGTCACAAGGCTCCCTCCATGACATTTCAATAAAAGCAAGTGTGTGAAAATGAAACAGCAACAAACATTTTGGATAATACAGAGGAAACAGAATTCTTGCTGTCGTGAGAAAGTAGAGTTGTGTGTGTCTCTGGTGAATAAAGTAGCGTCAGAAAAGGATCCTGATAGTGAAATCGGAGGACAGAAATGCTTCCACAGATGGTCCTTACAGAGCGAAAGAGTTTATATGAGATAAAGGCAGTATGTAAAGAAAAGAGCTTGGAGGAGGAGAGACAAAGAAGCAGTTAATCAGCCAATTTATCTAACCTCGGGAAGAACCCAAGAGAAAAGGAGGGGGTGAAAGAAGGATTATGGGAAGGAAGGAAATACATGAAGAAAGGTAGGAAGCAAAAGTTAAGAGAAAGAAACAAACAACAGAAGAAAGGAGGATGTTATTTGTCCTCTTTTAATCAGCTCAGATTCTGCATGTTTCTTTTTAGAAGTACTTTGGAGGTTCATGGGTTTCTTGTTTTAATCTCTACATCCCAAAACATAATTTTGATGTAGATACTAACTACACAAAAATGAAAAACAAGGGTACAAAGTCAGAGAGAAGTGATTCTGGGTGAGAACATAAGAGTATAAGACAGAGACAGAAAATTGATTTTAATAAAGAACAGAGATGAACGGCGACACTGAGTCAGAGAGAGGGAAAGAGAAAAGCAGTGGGCAGAAATACATCAAAAAGATGACATACTGTACAGTGGAGCTGGGGGGAATTCTAGCCTTCTGTGGTGCCTGGAGTGCCAGTCAGAGAAATGTCAATGCATTAATCAGTTGTTGATGACAGTGGACTTCTGCACACTGTGCAACAAACAGAGAAGGCTTCAGCCACCTGGGTGAGAGAAGATTAGAGAAATTAAAAAATGAGTAGCAGCTGGGACAAAGCTGCTCAGCGTCCACACACTACTTGACGTTTGAAGTGCTTCAAGCACATCGTTTACGACAAAATGACGACTTCTAACTGTTTTGTTAGCAGCTGTGTCCTAAATTCTCTACCTGTGGGTTACTACTAGGTTTACAAAATTACTTGTGGAATGAGGCCCCCAAAAATCAAAGTGACCAACACAAGTACAATTCCTTCTGAGCCTTAAGGCTTTATTACCAATTGATGAAGCATTTATTAACTGTCTATGTATGAGCTTTATATATTGTTTGTAAAGTATTAATAGGAATGTCGTCTTGACTAAAATTTCCCAATGTTCAGTATTAGTTGTTAATAGAGTTAAACCTTCTGAGAAGTCTCTAAATTGCAGGTAAAATCGTGCTACTAAGATATCAATAAGCATCATGATCAATCAATGATGGGGTTCGAGTACTAAGAGCTAAACAGACAAAGTAATGATTCTGCTGGAGGAGGCTAAACACAATCCTGACACCCAAAATCTGTTTCTGTTTTACATGATCTTTAAAGCAATGTTGAATATTTTATCATCTATTAATTAAGGACCTGAAAGGTTCAAAAATGTTTTTGCATGTGTTGGAGTTTCACTTGATTGGAGACCAGTTGATTATGTGAGTGACACAAATGCTTTACAGGATAAAGCTGTGTGAGGAATGCTAAAATGCAATTGTGTCGCTGTATGTTGATTTCACTCTGCATGTCCTCAGTGTGAGATGAAGTGTGGATTCTATATGATTACCATGAGAATAATCTCGAGCTGCGTGTGTGATTGAAGTGATGAACCGTGTGATAAAGACCACTAATCATGCTGGAATGTATTCATTTATATCTTTTTTGTTTTAATCTCCCTACAATCTTTACTTCTCTCAGTTTGTTGTCTCTCCCCTCAGGTCTCCCACCTCCTGCTTCCATCGCTAAGAGAGGAATGAAGATGAGAGGCAAGCAGGATCTCTGTCACACATTCCATATTCACTCTATAACAAACCATTTAAATATATCAAATGTGAAACAATACTGTTTCTGTTCACACTGAGATTTAGAATAGGGGAAAGTGGAGATTGTCAAGCCAAGGAGTAAAATGAGCCACCCCTGGTATTTTGGTATCCATTAAATAATTATGTGACCACTCAGGACATTTAAAAGACATTTCAAAAGGCTCCAACCATTTTGGAGTAAAGCAAATGGAGTTGGGGGTGAGCAAACCAGTGCTTCAAACTGTCGTCTTAGATGAGTGAGGAAATTGATTTCCTCAAAATTTGCAAAGGATGTAGACCATAATTTAAAGGTTTATGTTTAAGTTAATTTACATACTGTATGTGCAGATGACAGGTTATGTTCTGGTATTCTATGGACAAGATCAACATGGAAAGGCAGTATAAATAAAAATATGTTCAGCCTCCATGGGTGAGGTAGAGGAAGCAGCAACCAGATGTCAATTCAGTCTGTGGTAAAATAAAACAACAAAAAACAAGTGTTTCTGAAAATAACTGGTATTTTGACCAGGTTTCAGCAACACTCTCATGTACAAACTTACATGTTCTGAACAGTTAACACTGAAAAAAAATCTGATTATGACAGGACTGAATGCCAGTCAGAACACTAAATAAATATTATTACCTACTGCACTTTAGAAAACAATGTCAGCTGTCGTGTGTTAATGCGGTGGTGGCAGGGTGAAGAGGTTGGCCAGGTTTACTGGGTAACTGATGAAACAGCCAAGCAACCAAGCAGCCAAATAGCCGAGGCTCCAGCGGACCACAGAACCAGGGAACTAAAGAACCATGGAACCATGGAGAGATCCTGGTCTTTAAGCTGAAATGAAAATACCAAAGAGCAAGATAGAATAACAGTGAAGAAATCAATAAAAGCAATGAAGGAGAAGTTTCCAGAATAGGCAGCATAGCTCTGATTTATTGTGATTGCATGGAGTCGGAATTTGTCATCTCCATCAAGACCCTTACAGACCAGTTTGATGAACTGACTCGCTTAAAATGTTCGATTACAAACCACTGCTACTCACTGCGGAGCCAATTAGGTGGTTCACCTCCATCTCACGGAACCTCCTCTGTATCTGTGGATATACCTGTAGTCCAGCCTCATCTCTGTGGATGTAGTCCAGCTCTATCTCTGTGGACCTAGTCTAGACCTTGAGTCAGAGCAGGACTAGGCCACAGTTTTGTCTCAACATCGTCAGATCAAGAATTATTTTAAATTCTAAAAAGCAGAACAATCAAAAGAAAGCATGTTTAAATTTTGAACCAAAATTATGTTTTTTAGTTTAAACTTTAAAAGAAAAAGCAGTTTTTACTTAACAAAAAAAAAATTGTGTTACCACTGAAGTTGCTCATTCTTTTCTTTGCTGGTATTACTTATTTTGACCTGATCTTGGAACAGTTTGTGCAAACAGTTAAAATTGACTATGACAAGTCACACACACACACACACACACACACACACACACACACACACACACACACACACACACACACACACACACACACACACACACACGCACACACAAACTTGCTGACATACAGTGTATATACTTTTATTTATAAAAATATCATTGGACTTACGACCTCAGTCGTAAGTCACTTCCCGTTTTCTTATGAAATTTCACTCTTTAATTTCACAAAATTATTTCCAAAATTACTTACAGTGTAAGTACAGTGTACAGTGTTCTGTTTCTTCTATTTTATTAGGTGCAGTTCGTCCAATCAGATCAAGCCCTGCTGCAGTACCTAGTGATGTTGTAACTCAGGATAGCACCGATTGGTTGGACATGATATGGGCTTTTGCTGTCAGTTTGTTTGCTCCTGATGATGATGAGGAAGGTATTCATCAGCTAACAGACACCCTCACATGTAAGAAAGCACCACCTCTCACTTATTAACCATGTCATGATGATCATGAGTGCAAACTAATGTAAATAAAATGCTTTCCCAGCAGTGAATCATTATTAATATACCAGCATTCTAATGTATGTAAAAGTAACTTGTATCAAACTGATTGTAGATGTTCATTATTATAATACATGTGATGAAGATACGAGTAAAGATAAAATAGTCAGAATGAAATCACTCACTGGCTAACACAGTAATAATGAATATGATGCCCCTCTAACCTTCTAATTTGTAGAAATACATAAGGCATAAATTGCACCTCCCATCTTATCTTATTCATCCAATTATCAGAACCAACAACCCATTAAAATTACTCTTAATTAACTGTGGTAAGAACTTCAACTTAATCACTTTTAATGCACAGTAATTCTATGGCACTTGAATTTCATTAATGGGTTCAGATTGGCAGTGAGAAGCAGAAACATGCATTAGTCACAGTTATTGTTCCATGAACATAACAAGCACTTAATTTGTAATGGTGGATGGCCAGACAGCAGCAGACAGTGATAAGAATGAGAAAGAACATCTTTGCTTCATGCACAGTTTAATCATTACTGCTGGCCAGGTAATCAGCTGAGAATCCCTATCTGTCTTTATTCTCACTACCACTTTTTTTTTTTTCTGTGAGTTATTTGAACAGTCAATATTCCAGTTTGTCCTCACCGAATGTTTAAACCTTCCTGTTGCCCTTCAGCTTTCCACTCAGAAGAACTCTGAATGAGAGGATTGTGGAGAGAGCAAAGATGGATGAGTATGAAGAGCAGGGGAGAGGAGGAGGAGGAAGAGAATAAGGAGCCCCTCTGATATAAGTGGAAAAACAGATATGAAGAAACAGAATAAGGACAGGATTGTACAGTCTGCGATGGTTGTGTTTCTGTCTGTATTTAAGTGGAATTTGTGAAATAAAAATATTCTTGAAAACATTGGTTTGATTTTCTTGAATTAAATTATGAATACACTATTGTACTCTTTTACACTACCGACACTGAAGAGTGACTTCAAAAGGTACGTTTCAGCACAACAGAGTAAGAATTATAGTGTTGCTCATCCTGTGCTAGAAAGCTGCATACTAACATGGAGCGCTTGAAAATGAATTTGTAGAAATGACTTTGGAAGAAAAATTTAAAAACTGACATAAAAGAATCAGTAAATATTATCGTCCATATTATTACTATACAAATAATTTCAAAAGATAGATGGATAGAAATATACTTTATCCCAGAGGAAATTGCACAAAATGTTATACATAAATATATATGTATACATGCTCTGTCTGCATCCTCAGATGAAAACATGGAAACATTTGTACTGTATTTACAAAATGTGAATGAAATATATAAATAATTTAAGTAGAATAATGTTAGCTAACAATCAGTTTTGTGGAATGTGTTCCAGGCATAATGAAATTTTCACAGAACTAAAATGAAAATATAATGACATAATCATTTCATTACAGCTTCTATGGATCTTTAACCACATTGTAGCTAGCATGTAGCAGAGCAGCAAATCTAGGGGGAGTGCTTCATTTCCATTAAATAACAAATTATGTTCTATTCAGAGTAAGATGTTTTAATTCGATATTTTTTCTAATTCCTTGTATCGTTAAAGAATGCTTTGCTTCTAAAACCGACCAATGAAAAACAAAACATTAACTTCTGGAGCCCGTGTCTTTCTTCGTCTTGATCCATCTTTAGTGGTTAAATAAGATGTCACATCAATAAATTCACATTAGATTTAAAAATATTTCTTTTCTCTGGAGACATTGATAGAATAGACAAATACATCATTTCATCACAGCTCAGGTAAATGAGTATTGCTTTCATTCTGGTGATGGCTTGTTTGGGAGTTGAGCAGGATCCACACAATCATTAGACACAAAACACTGGGTTAAATGATGATGATTTCTTTTAATTAAATGTCTGGTTTGAATGTAGAAACAAAACTAAAATAAGTAAGATAGGAAACTGGAAACCATTGGGATATTTCCATGATCCCTAGCCTATTAAGTTACACACTGTGGGGGGAAAAAACAAACCAAGATGTGATTTTGAATTAGATTTAAATGAGCTGTTTGATTCCCTCATGTCTGCACACTGAATAAACTGTAATAACAACCAGCTAGTTTGCCACTGGGAAACTGATAGACTGAAATCCTGGAATCTTGTTGGAATTTTTTGGAATTTTTACTCTTTGGATTTTTCTGACAATAAGCAAATGAGTTATTATGAGTAATATAATACTCGTTACTCATATGTTTGGGCACTATATAGGTTCAGGTTCACGAAAGCTTTGTGCTACACGAAAACCAGCCAATTATTTGCATTTAACAGTTAGCATAAAAATACTGAGGTTAGTCTGAACGCTGTTCATCTTGTTTGTAGCAAATCTAGCCAACTATACATAATAGGTTCACCAACCTTCACATCAACCATATAATATATTTATCCCTTCTCATATTTTTAACTTTGTAGATAACTCTGAAGACTGGATCCTATTTATATATTGTACTACCAAATTTTACTTGTAAATTAACAATAAATTGTGCTTTTAAATAAACTGATTATTCTACAGGTCTTTTTTTTTTTTTTAAACTTTTCCATTAAAAAAATATTTTAAGCTGATTCTGAACATTTTCCTTAATACAAATACAAATACAAAGTACATGCTGTACCCTAGTGCTTTTTGGTGGGGACTAATCTTGTATTATTGTTTAATACTTTGTTTTATTTCTTTTTAATAAATTAACTTCACTCAAAGCCTAGAAAAAAGAATGCATGGGTCAACAGTATCAGACTAGTTGGACATCTGGCAGCTGAATGACATTAAGTTAAAAATACATAATATGGGACCTTTAAGGAATCAAATATAGCTGGTAGCAGCCACCGGTGATTAGCAAACACGTATAGCTCATTGTCATCTATCTAACATTAGTTTAATTCTCACTCTGTGGCTGCAGAGTTGACTGGTTGGTGTTTGCTGATTATTTTGAAAAGATGAGACAAGTCTTGCTTTCTTCCCCACTTGCTCTCACTCTTTAATTCACTTTTATCTGTTGAAACTAGCATTTCTCTGTCTCTGGCTGTGTGTTGTGTTTTGTCAAAATGATTGATACCTACAATCCACTTCTGTTCTCCTCCTGCTGCTGCCTCTGCATGGAGAGCTGCCTTTTACGTCACCCTGCTCCTTTCCACTGTCCCTCAGCAGTAACTCCTTTCATTTTGTTTCAGCCTACATAACTTCACGGAGAATGTTAAATACTCTGTTGTGTAAATGTGGGATGTGACATGACTATGTCACAGTGACTGGTGTAATTTTGGTTAAACCCTGGGTAAACTGATCATGTACCAGAAAAGCTGATGTTATTTGTAGATAGATAATGGTGTGATAGAAGTAGAACGCTCGATTTTAGCAGCGTTTGAAGCTGATGGCTGAACTCCTTAAGAAACATGAGAGCTGATTTAGACATGTGACCCATGATATACCAAAGGTATTGACCAAGACTTCTCTGTTAAATACAGGCCAGAGGACATTTATGGACTGTCCATTATCTGCTGGCTGACCCAGAAAAGGTTGCGACAGGTTTTCTGTAGGAGCTTCCCCTCAGTTGCTTCCTTCAGGTCCACCAGTTTAGCTCAAGTTAAATTTCAATTTTGCATTCAAGCTTCAGAAATATTTTCAAATGAGTATAGCAGCTGTGCTTTCAGACAATCAAATGTCACTCCTGTTTGCTGAAAGGTGACTGCAGATACATATGAATACTGCTGTGTCAGCATTTCATCAACAGTTTGCTCTTTGACAAACAAGTGAGGCTCGCCATCAACAACAGTTGATGTGTTTGTTGTGTGTTGTGTTTCTCATGAGCGGCGTCAGAATTAAACGTAGGTTCTCTTAACAGGATAATGTGATTTGGTAAGTGTAGTTAATCTCCGAATAACTAACACATACACAGCTGCCCATACATTTCTAGTAGTAAAAAAATGTATAATAACAATTATTATTATTTTCATTATTATTACTGTTATTATTATTATTATTACTGTATTATTATTATTATTGTTGTAAGAATAACTAGTAGTAGTAGTAGTAGTAGTAGTAGTAGTAGTAGTAGTAGTAGTAGTAGTAATATTAAGTGTGTATATTATTTTAAATTATAGTATACATGTATCTTGGTTTTGTCTAGCCATGGGCAGAAACTTGTAGACATAATTTGCTGCTTTAATATATTTACACAACCTGGTAACCACGGCCCCTCTGGCTGGGTGATGAGACAGAACTGATAGCATTGGAGGATGGGGGGGGGGCGTACCTGCAAAAGTGCATGTGAAAAAGTTACTTCAGAATGGGGTCTGGATTCTGCACGACTTTTAATATATTTATTAAAATGTTAGCGAGTAAAATTTCTGTTGACCCAAGAGTTTGAGGCCACCATGACAAGATCTGCTAGGAAGGCAAGTGGCTGCTTAAACAATTTGTTACTTTGTGCTTGGGGTGAAGAGCTGCTCTTGTCATCATCTAAATTTTCAGCAGATAATGACTGAATATTAAAATAGAACGTGCCACATAACACAGTGAATAAGTGAAAAACAAGAAGGAATAACAAGTCACAAACTTCCATGCAACTAGTACAAATGTCCTAAATACAACAAGCGCTATGTCCCGATTTATCCGGTTTTCCAGATTTAGTTCTTACCCTACTTCATGCTGAGCACATCAGACGCTGTTGATGGGTCTCAGATTCAAATTGTTGAAACATGAGACAGAAGCTGTTTAATATAAACTGACTGTGTTTTTGTGAGTCATCATGACTCTGGTCTCAACATTTTGGCAGTTTTAGATAAATGGCATATAACATACAAAACAAATGAAACACATGAAAACACATGAGTCTTGCTGAAGTTGAGTTTTGATTTGAGACAGCTGGGTTTTTGTTTTTTTAAGTCATTTTTTCTTTTTATATCCAAAGCAGATTTCGGGATAAGCTGTGCTGACAACCTTTAATCATGCTAAATTATAATTTTTATTGTGTTGCCAAAAGTCCTGAATGTTAACAGATGGTGTTTACAGGATTCTCAGTTTGTTTATAAAAGAGTAATAATCCCTATAAGCACTTTATTGTACATACATCTTTAGATCCACATCAACACTCAAAACAGAAACCAAACTAATAGAGGCACAGAAGCCCACAGGTGAGTGGGTTATGAGTTTGCAGGAGTAAACACATTGGCTGGTGTTACAGTCACACACAGCTGTTATTGTACTATTATTAGACCCGCAGCAGGAAATTAGGAACCTTTCAACACCAGATATGGTCTTTAATTTATGTAGGCTATTGTGCTAAAATATTAAAACCTTAAACACAGAATTGCGTTCCAAAACAAACGTAGGTGTTGGTGCGGGCTTGATCTGCTCTGGCAGAAAAAAACAAGACTTAGCTGTAATATGGTGAATGAAGGTGAATGGAAGTGAATGAAGGTGTAATAGGTTCAATAAAATAAATTATTTGAAAACAGAGGTTAGCGGGATCATTTAGAAGAAAGGTTCCTTCTGGTCATTTTTACATGATTCGACTATGGTTCGTACTGGAACTGCTTCTTGAAGGAACAGTTTGACATTTTCTATGATATTCTTACTTTCTTCTTTCCTGATATTAAAGTTTATTAAACCACTCTCACAACACTTTTACAAAAAGAGGATCAGAGTATAGCTTTGGCTAGTATTAACAGTGGAAGCATATTTTGGTTAAATCACTGGATAACTGTCTGAAATTACTCCACCAGGCGAAGATTAAATGGTATGGGACCTTTGGAAAAATTGCTTTTATTATTGTACAATGTTATTTATATGAAATAAACAAACTACGTACTGTATAAGCAGGGTGCAGGGTTTGTTATCGTGAAAAAATAAGCAATCAAAAAGAATTAGTCTTTTTTTTGGGTTAAGGGTAGGCTATGAGCCTAAACTCTGACCAGTTTAACATTAATATTAATGTTAACACAACTATTAATATTAATGTTTGGTTAATATGTTAACGTGAACACAAACCCAAAAGGATATGTAACATGTACATGTAGATGACGAAGACGGCTAACGTAACATTAACATCCCATGGATTAAGATTTCACATAATGTCATCATAAATCAGCAAATATCAGACTAAGTGTGTAGTTTGGTCTGATGTCAGACTTCACGTGGTCTTTTCTTCTTTCCTGTTGGAGCTTCATCTGCAGCATTTCGTCCTTCTTTAATCCACGTCCCTGTGAATTTCTGAGCAAATAAACGCACAATATTCACGTTTTATTTATTTACGCAAAATATTTATGTGTGTCACTAACATCAAGACTCTGTCACAACCTGCCTGTTATTTCATATTTGTTTTAATTATTGACAGATTGTCCCCCCTGTAGAAGCTAAATGATGAATTGTTTCTCCTTGGGATAATCTGTGCTCAAGTATAAGTAGGAACCAACGATGTCCCGGGTTGTTTCTGCCTGGAAGCATTAACAGTTTTTAGACACCCTCATCCTCCCCCATCCTCCTCCAGCAAATTGCACACTGTGTATTTGAAACATGTAATGAACTTTGGAGACATTACACTAGCCAATTAGCTTCAGAATGAATCCATCTGGCTGCCATCTCTGGCATTGTATTCAGCACATAGAAGAAGAGAAAAAGAGTGGCATCAATCCTGTCATCGATATGCGTCTTTCACAAATTCTTTGAATGTTATACCTATGTGTTTCTGCAGTGTTCCGGGTTGTTTTAATTTTACAGAATCACATACACAGCATCTTTTTAGCTAATTATAGTTTTCTCACCAACAATCCTTACTAGATCAACAGCTCTGGGATCTGTTTTAATGTTCACACAGATGAATTCAGTGCCTGCAGTTTAATGTTTTTTTTACAACCACTCCCCATCCCTGGACAAGTGGAGCACTGTATTCTGTCTTTTTCCCCCAGAAATGGAATAACAAAACAGATTCTGTTGGCATTATATTCGTAAAATCCTTCACTTCATCTCCCCGTACAACTTGTTGCAGCTCAGTGTTTGTCTGTGCAGGATATTAAATTTGCTGGTGTGGTTTGTCAACCTGGGAGCTCTCTCCTGCCACTGCAGTGCTGAAAAGTAATCTGTTTCTCCATGCTGCTGTCATGATCAAACGAATCCCAGTCCCATGACTATGACACACACAACAACCCGCATAGATGTATGCAAAGACACACATGGATACACCCTCACACACATGTTCATGCACAAACATACACAACTTTTGCACTGGCATGCATTCAGATACATGAGGACGTTTAAAGTGTGGGAACACAAATAGTGTGACATGTTGTTAAATACAAAGAAAATATCACTTCCGCTTGATGTGTGTTTCCTTAAAGAGGATCAGCTCCTGTTGGTAAAACTGCAGAGAAGATGGATATACACACACCCACACACACACATTAAACACATACTAAAAGCAAATGCACAGCAGAATCTAACAAAAGCATAAATGATCAGTGAAAACTCCCGCTTTATTTGTGACTGTAGAGAGAGAAGTTGTTTTGTTTTCTAACATTTTAAGATGTTTCTCTCACCATCCCACATTTTCTACTGTACTACCAGACATCTAGTGGCACCACATGAAGACTTGTAACTCTGACGTTGCTTTTAAATTTTTCTGCTTGAAGATGTCTCATGCTGTGACTCCAATATGATATCAGCTGAAATATTCAGTATTTCTACAAATTCTGGGTTTTTGAAAGCAGGAGGATTTTATTCAGCAGAGAGCCATTTCGATGATTCGAATGCGGCAGTTGAGCCATAGAAAATGTGAATACGGAAGGTGGTTATATATGTCAGTGGTTGTTTCATAGATGGATAAAAACTAATATCTGCTCTATATGTGTGCAGCAATCACGGATTTTAGATGTGCTACTGCGGGTTTGCAGTCTACTCCATCCGCTGTATCAGACCCCCACCCCCTACCTCACGGGAGACTCTACCTAACACTCCTTTCATGCTTTAGTCATCCTGCCTGGGCTGCTGCAACATCCCTCCTGGCTGGACTCCCAAAGCTCTCTTTAGCCCTTATATCCAGAATTCTCCCCTTCAACACACACACACACAGGCACACACAGGCACACACACACACACACACACACAGGCACACAGAGGCACACACACACACACACACACACACACACACACACACACACACACACACACACAGGCACACACACACACACACACACACACACACACACACACACACACACACACACACACACACGGGTGTTTGTATTGAATACAAAACTCAAACCTCCAGGCCACAGTCTAGTTGTGCACGTCTCCCTCTGATCTGCATTCTGTCGTTAGCTGCCACTTAGCTTTTCTCTCCCTGCGGCGGGCTGCTTATTGTTTTCCCTCCCCTCATCCCTCTCCTCCCTCTCTCCAAAGGTGGAATAGCTTTACTCCAGACGGATTGGCAGTCAAAAACCTGTCTCTTCATTTAACATATTGCGTCACCTCTGACGTACATCTCATGTCTTCCAGTCTAATCCTCCCTACCACATGTCTCTTATAGTTTAAACACGTGCATTGGATTGTTTTTGGCTCAGTTTTTATTTGCATCTAAAAGAAAACTGTACCGACGGGTGAACCTGAACTCTTTTAAATCTCCCTTTTCCTACTCGCCTCTTGATTATAATGAAGAGAAAGGAATGTTTTTAATCAGGTGAAGAGATGGAGCAGCAGACCAAACAAGAACTGAAGGCAACGGGAGATAAAACACACAAGAATAAAACATAGTATACATATCATACAATAAACTGACCAGTTTGTGCATGTAATAATTATGTTAAAGCACTTTGCCAAGGTAGTTCATAGAGAAGAAAATGAAATACTGTATCCTTTTACTGTTTTTTATTAAAAATGACATGAGAAGGAGTCAGCAACAAATTATCATATCAATCTTTATTATGGCTTTGGTTTATGACTTAAACTTCCCTAAAAACCAATGACTGCCTCAGCTGAGTATGTTTGTTGCTGATTATAAAATATCAGCATGCTATTGCAGTCAGTGCTTTGTTTAACATTTATATGTTGACATACTGATTGAAATATCAGCATGCTGATGTCAGCATTAGTTAAAGCTGTCACACAGTTGAACCTTTTTGTTTGGACCACAGACAGCTTGTGGTGTGGATGTATTCAACGTGAATTCCTGGCTCATTCTACAAGCATACTTAAACATTATTTAAACAGCAATAGTGTGTTATATATTATATCGTGAACAGATGACAAGAAAAAAAGAGTATCAGAACGAGCCTCCCTTGTTTTTCTACATTTGCCTATTTCACCTTCCTCTTCAGCCCCATCTAAGCGAAGGAATGTGTGCTGTTTAATCAAAAAAGTGTCACATTAATTCAGACAAATTCAAGCAATCTACTTTTCTAATAAAGCTGTCATATTTGCATCCGGTGACTTACACTCACCATCGTTTTAGATTAATTCCCGTCACAACCTTTTGATTTATGAATGCATAATAACTGGGGGCAATGTCTGTGACTGAGAGCGAGTGTGTGTGTGTGTGTGTGTGTGTGTGTGTGTGTGTGTGTGTGTGTGTGTGTGTGTGTGTGTGTGTGTGTGTGTGTGTGTGTGTGTGTGTGTGTGTGTGTGTGTGTTGTGTGTGTGTGTGTGTGTGTGTGTGCGCGCGCGTCTTTCAAACGAACATGTATTTGGTGCCCAGATGAGAGGAATCACATTTTGTTATAATTAAGCATGTTAAGTGGGAAGATTAGACTTCTGGTGTGGAGAAGCGGGAGTTGCATCACTCTGTCCCTGTTTCATGATCGCGTCTCATCTTTCCTCTTTCATTTACACTAGTACCAAAGGGCCAAATTCATGCAAGAATTTATTTTTGTCATCCTAACATTGTCTTTCCATATCCACTTTGTGTGCAAAACATCCAAAGGTCAACGTCTGTTTTTTTCAAGACAAAAGATGGATTTTCTTCTAATTTCTGCAAAACTTGAGTAACAATCTTTTTTTAACTTAAGTTGAAAATTTTTAAACAAATCCACAATGAATAAAACTGCAGAGGATTTGTGATTATCTTTGGGATTTTATTGGCTCTTGCAGTGAACTTTCTTGAACTCCTTTCCTCAATATTACATCATATATGGATTTTATGGAGAGTAGCAATGTATAACGACATTCCTGCACAATGACAGCCAATATTCAATATTCAATAACTACTCAATTTTATCCTAACGTTCCTATTTTAAGACGGTCTTGCAATACAATTCTATTCCCTAAGTATTATTAGATATTTGATTAAAAAAACAAACACCCACACCTGTTACACTCGCTGTTGCTGTTTTCCCTTCATTGCTGTTGAGTAAAGTAACTGAAGTGCACACCGGATATAATCCTGTTGTTATGGCTAGATCCAAAGCAAACAAAAGAGTGATGTTCCTGATAAACTATTGAATTCTTAGCTCATACACAAACATGTCTACCAGTGTCAGTTTGCTTTGTATTCACTATTGTTATATCATCAGGCATCGGCTCTGGACTGTAACTGATGATAGAACATGCATGGCCCGTATCTAACTGGATGTTCCCCCAGTTCTGAGAATAAAAAGGGGAGACTGGTCCTCACACATTGATATTCCCTGCAACAAAAAACAACAATTGTACTCAGAATTGCACAAATCTAAGTTATTTATCTTACATTGGTGATCACACCTTTCAAGCCTCCTGATGGTACCACCACATTGCTATGTTATTAAAAAATCTGACATTAACAGAGTTGTTCATCACCATGTCATCAACATCATATGATCTCTCCAGCCTTTAAATTGGAGCAGCAAATAAGACAATCTGTTTGTGTTAATCATTGACTCCATCCATACACTGCAGCTTTAGCATAATTTGAAAGGCTGGAGGCCAAAACATTTCTGGAAACTTTCATATTAAAATTAATACATTTAATTTCATTTCATCACCTTTTTAAGTAAACCAGAGTGATGACCCAGCTGCAGACATAGAAAACAACGATAATAAGGGAGCAGTTCAGGGATTCAACTATAAAACAGTCCATATTACAAACAAAGGTCAAAGGGTTTTGAACGCTGAACATTTTTTAAACAACATACAGCGCAGTTCATATAAGAAAACAATAAGCAGATGGGATATAGCTACACAGGTTAAAAAAAAAAAAAAAACAGTCAACAAATGTTCAGCAAATGATAAATCTGAAAAGTCCAAAACAGCAAATCATAATCCAAAGAGAAAGGCAAAATCCTCAAAACAGGCAAATCAGAACTTTGTAGAATTACTGGAATATACAGTATGAAAGGCACAGGAAACACTTGGATAAAAGGTTCAGTGCATATACTTGTAGTACATGTAATTGCGAATCGTAAGAATCTAAATGAAATAAAAGCAAAGACCATAAAGTGAAGAAGAGACAAAGGAACCCATCAACAATCTCAAATGAAAGGGATGTGCGCATACATGTAAGGGTGAAAAACAACATAGAGAAAATAGGACTAAATAAACCAAGCCCAGATACGATTACCATCAAGTTTACAGTTGTCTTCTGGCTAAAGATTGTCACTGCCTGTAAAAATACTGAAGGCCCAATGAGTTAATGTCATATAAAAACAGCTCAGCCTCTTGTGAAATATATGTTTGTGTGCTGTTCAGATAGAAAGTCTTTCTTCTCGCTTTCCAGAGAGAGAATATACATCCAATCGCAGAAATAACTTCACATGAAACAAGCAGTCATAGCGTGTTATTGTTGTCATTCCCTCTGAGAGATTTAAGGTGGGACCACAACCAATCAAACCTGTAGACTAGCAATGCCTGTGGATGAAGGCAATGTGCATGGACTGTCCTTTATGCTTCATATTTACAGTCATGAAGAACAGCTAAATGTGGCTATGATCTGTCCTGGCTCTGGCTGAGTTAGCTGAATTTAAAATTTTATTTGATGATTTTTGAAATAGCGAAACAAGGAGTTGTGGTGAGAGTAATTCATACACAACATGGTCCTCTCATCTATTTTAACCCTTACAAAAGAGGAAAAACTAAAGAACATTTATACATACATATTGATGGACTCCTGTGGTGTTTCAGAAAATAACCATGAATATAGAATAGGTGTGATAATAAAACTGAGAGTCATATGTGTTGGAGCAGATTAAGACGCTGTGCGCTGGTGAAATAAAAGCTGGGCATTGCTGCACTCTGCTGGCTCTGCTTCTATCTTACTGAAACATGACGCCCTGAAACGTGACGCACGGATACCAAGAATCGATAATGAAAGAAGAAGAAGTCTATAATTAGCAGCAGCCCGGAGGTCAAAGGGATTGAACAGAGACATCTAATGGCTAGATAATTATTTCCCTGCAGCTGTTAAATGATGATGTGGCTCTGCATAAATATGCACTACAAAGATTCTATGGATGTGTTAGACTTTGTTCACACCACAAGCATAAGTAGCACCAAGAGACCATGAGAGTTTCATCTGATCTCTACATCTGGATTGCTTTCATAAGGAGGTGTTCACACCACAAGCCTCATGATTCGATTCCGAAGTTTTGGCTCAGATCAGTGTCGCGTCCTTTGACGGGTCACATACGCGTCTTTCTCTCATCCAGAACAGCACGCATGCGCACCCTGACAGATGTTACAGGGCTGGAAATCATCGGCTGTGTGTTTTCTTTCCTAGTCATGGTTAAAAACTGCACAATCACGCTTCTCAGGAGAACAGCGTCCATTTTAAACGTCCGTGCGTCACGACGCAAAACACATAATGATCTTTAACTTTCACTTTCTGATTTGACTCCAGACGGCGATGCTTTTCTTTTATTGAAGTACCGTAGAACCTTCCATCCGACCCAGAGTTCTGATCTTTTGGATGAACCTGGTGTAAAGCTTCTCTGACGCTGAAGTCAAACATCTGTTGTGTGAATCGGGCGGTTTTAAGGTTTATTTTCTGCTCTACTCTCAATTTGTTCTCTGACGCGGTTCAATTTGTCTAATGTTCTTATAAT
The DNA here is from genome assembly GCF_040054535.1 of Antennarius striatus. Taxonomy (NCBI): domain Eukaryota; kingdom Metazoa; phylum Chordata; class Actinopteri; order Lophiiformes; family Antennariidae; genus Antennarius; species Antennarius striatus. Next base: position 11,269,361 of record NC_090794.1, on the reverse strand, counting down.
AAATGTTCCGTTTTCGCCTTACATGTCGTCTTTTTCCTTTTACAGGTGTCATCATGTCACTGCTTGAATATATAAAAGCATTCGACCCAAATGTAGCCCGTGTTTTGGAAGGTAGGACATTATTTTTAGACAACTGTTTAGTTTTGGTTTCTGTCTCTGCTAAGTGTGTGTGTGCGTGCGTGTGTGTGTGTGCGTGCGTGCGTGCGTGCGTGTGTGTGTGTGTGTATCCATCTTTTCTGCAGCTTTAACAACAGGAGCTGATCCTCTTAAATGCGAACTTTAATGTATCTGTAACATTCAATGAAAAATACCACATATAAAAATAGAGAAAGGAACCGTTTCACTGCACAATAATTATATGAAGATATATATTATCACAGATTGTGTTTGTTTTTAATTATTTCTGTGATGTGTTAGTTAGTAATATTTGACTGCGGGATTTCTGCTTGTAGTGTTTTCCCACTGTGATATCAGTACTTTTACCTATGTAAGGGTCTAAATACATGTATTTATTTACCACTATTAATTTTAGACTAAATTTTTCTAATAAATTTTGCATTACAGAGGCAAATTTGAGCAACAACGTAGATATCTGGGCACTGACTCGAGGAGACCTTCATGAGTTGTTTCCTGGACATGAGCAAATTAAACTGAGAAAGGAAATCTTTAGGAAAATACACAAAGAGGTAAGCAAATAACATGAACTGATCAATGGAAATGGATTTATAAAACGTGGGTAGGGAATTGATCCAAGAAATTGTACCATGCAAAAATCTTTCGCTTTATCCAGGTTTTTCTGTAATTAAATGATTTTGTTGCAGAATCCATCTGTACTCATTCGCGAGCTGAAAGAGTTCATCATGTTTAAATGTGGCCAAAGTATGTATAACCTTTCCTTGCAGCTTCTTTCACAATTCTCAACTATGTTGTTCGGGTTTTTTGTTTGTTTGTTGGTTTGTTTTATATTTTTCTGGTAGAAGAAACATGTTTGTACTGTGTGTTATGTAACAACCACAACCTGATTCTCTCCCCTCAGATTATCCAATCAACAGTGAAGTCTTTGTTGATGACCTGCAAAATCTGAAGGACTTGAAGATCCACATAAATGAATTACAGGAGTTCCTTGATGTGCACATTGGTATTCTGGAAAATTCCACAAAGGATTCAAACCATGGCAAAGGTTTGATGGGGTGTTAGGCCATATTAAGGAATAATGGGAGATGTAAAGTTGTAAAAGTTTGTAGTCAAAATTTTCTGAGGTTAGAGTAAGAATGAAATTGGGCACCAGTAGACCCTTGGGAACCCCCTAAAAATAAGGGGTGGTATTTGAGGAATGTTCCTCAGGTTGAACTGAAAAGTTCCCATCAGTGGGGTAGGATTTAAACCAAAAGAGTCTGTGATTCCAACATACTTCTCTATGATCCACATAGTCAAAGGCCAGAGTGAGGTCAAGAAAATGTAGTCAGGCAGTTACTGGAGTCGAAAGTTAATTTATATTGTTAAACAATCATGGCAAGGCTGTTGTCATTGCTATGATGTGGTTTAAAGCTAGACTGGAACTTTTTGTAAATGTTGCATTCCAATAAAAAAAAAAATTACTGCAGCTGCATAAAAAAGTTTCTCTAAGACCTTAGAAATATACAGCAGTTTAGAGGTTGGTTTAAAGTTTGGTAAAACTCAGGGATAAAGACTTGTTTTTAATAAGAAAATGTACCACTGCATTCAGTGTATAAAATGAGCTGGAACACAACCTGAACTAAGACTGGGATTTATTAAAGAAAGAACAGTTGTCCCCACAGATATTAAAGAATCCTCAAAGAGGAATGAAGGAGTGGTGTCAGAAAAAGACAACTGTAACTTTAACCATGTCCGAGAGTCAGGAGTGTTTTAGTGGAGAGAGTGGCTGATTCACATGAGAGTCCAAGATGTTAAACAGAAGCTGAGGTTTGCTGTTGCTTTTCTGAGACAAGATTAGACATGTGCTTAATTTCTGCTGCTTTATTAACCAAAATGCTAATCAAAATGCAATGCTAACCAAAATACAGGAGGCTGAACTGGAGGAGGCAGAGTAGGGAATGCTGAGGTTTTCACTGAGAGTGACCAGAATGGACATGATTAAGAAGGAGTACATTAACGGGACAGTTTGGAAAAAGGTTTACAATTTTTTTACTCTAACACAACTATTTTAGCACAAGTCAGGCCCAAAATATTTGTAGCTTCAAATATTTAGTTATCATGTCCAACAGGCCTTCTACAAACAATTAATTTTTTTCTTAGTGAATACGATATCTTTTATTTCAGTAGACTGAGGTAAAAATTGACATTTGTTCAACAGATGTTTTGAGTTAACTTTCAAAAAAAACTTTAATTTTTTTTGTAAACTAGCAATACTGTCTTTTTTACCAGAAAGTCCCTTCACGGTCCTCGAATTTCATGAAGGTGAGTGTGATCTTTCAACACTCCCCATTCATACCTTTGTTTCTCCTTCAAGAGATCTTAATCAAATCGTAATGCCAATGATTCCACACATGGTTTATCAGATCATTATCTCATGACAAATGTCTTAATTCCCTGAACCACCCTGACTACCACACTTAGTCTTGTAATTCATCCAAGTAATTCAAATCCTTACTGCCCAGTCATTTGTTTTGTCCGTGAGAGCTTTACAGTGAACTGTAAAAGCTTGTCCAGTCAGCCTTAAATTCATGTCATCACAGACTGTTCTTCTGGTTGTGGGGTTAGCAATTCTAGCAACTTGATTTTTACTCACCCTTTTTTTAGGATTGTTTGTAGTGAAGTTGTTAACGAAATCAATTTTATGTTTTAAAAATGCCATTGCTCCAAACAGATTCTATGCTTGACACTCCCAGTTCACTGGAAATGAGAAGTAACAGAACTCCTCAAAGAGACCAGGGTGAGTGACTTCCTTCTACATTTGAAATTTCTAATGTGTCATCAGGTGTATTTTTGCTGCAACAACTGTAAAGGGGTCTCCATCGTCAGTGGCCTCATAAAGAGAGAGTGCATTTACGTCATGTATTTAGAAACCATCACCACACTAGTTTTATTAGTGTTTAACTATTGTGAAGATAGTTAGTGATATACTGTCACTGTTTGAAATATGAGTTTAGATGTAGCTGTGACTTCAGAAGGAGTTTAGCAAATCTTTGCCATGGCATTAAATACATTTAGATATTTGAAATGAACATACTTTGTTTCATTCCTTCAATCCTTGTTCTTACATTAATCTGTTAGTGTCACAATAATTTGTCTTTCCATAACCACAGTGACATACTGCATTGTTGGTGGTGATAATACTTTCGGTGCCCAGCTACAACTTATGGAAAAAGTGAAGTCTCAGGATGAGATTCAGTTTCTTGAAAGCAATGAGGATCACAGTATCAATGTTGTCTTCTGCCCAATCACTTCACGCATTGGGACTGATGTTGAGGATGCTTTGACTGAAGTGAAAGGTAAGGTAAATACTTAGGTATTGGTAATAAAAATCATCTGTTTTTCTTTTGTGTTAGAGTAGAATAACAGGGTCACTTCTGACTGTTTATGATTAAAATAATAAACACAATGATGTACAGTATTATTATTGTTTTTAACAATTATAAAGTAAATATTTTGATGATTATTTGTGGTCAGTCTCTAAGAGCTTTGCCGCACACTAAATCTTACAGTTTTAGCTGTATGTTACAATTTAAACATGCTGTATTTTTAGTATTTAATAGACGTTATTTTTCTCATGTACAATGTTGATGTACTTTTTTTGTCCACAGATGATAAACCTGTTATTCTGGTAGTGATGCACCACACATTTGGCTCTGACCACGTACAGTCTGTGAAACCAAGTTTTGCAAACTCCAATGTTGTGCTTTATGTTGAGGTTTTCTTCCATATGTCAAAGCCTGGACTTCTCACATGCAAACGTAACAATGCTGCTGCCTACAAAATACAGCAGAAATTGCTGGAGTACAGAACTAAGAAATTCGGAGATATTGGCAAAAGTACCATTGAGTTGGGCGTGGAAGTTGGATTCATGTAATCTCTTAAATAATTTACAGATATGTATAAAAAATGAACATGAGCTGGGTCAAATAAATAGAAAAATTAAAAAAGCAAAGAACTTTATTTGATTTATACCATCTACATAGTTCATTACAATGTCTGAGAGTACTCCAATGATGTCAGTATTAATTTTATTCATGAGTGTAATTACCCCGGTCAGACTTTGTGGACATTGTTGAAAATAATTTGCTGAAAATATTTTCTTTAAATAAATCAGAATTGCTGAAATTAACTGTCGATCGTGGAATTTTCCAGCTGCAGTATCAACATCAAGTCTGTCCTCTAGTCTAGATGATATTTTTTCACTGTTGTGCTGCTCTTTAAAGCTCGTAGTTAAACTTTATAGTAAATGATGCTGTTTTGATTTCATTTATTTCATGAATGTATTTAGCAGATCTTCGTTATTTAGCGCTGCCTAAATGCACAGTGAGTGATTAAAAGTTGGCACAACACTCACTAATTAGCCAAACAATTAACTCTGTGATTATCTAAATACAGATTATGTAACTAATTCAGATTAAAATAAGGTTTTCTTGAAAGCATTTGTGTCAAATTTTGCTGTTACATATAAAAAGCTGTGGAAAGTACAAGTTCTGATGACATAACAAATTCTTCTAATAAAGTACAAGTGTTGGTGAAGTGTTGTCTGTTGTACTTTATCAACACCAAATGTATATTCATGGCACGATCTATGTACACGGTGAAATATATGTCTTGATCATTTTCAAATAAGTCATACATTTTATACTCAGTGGACTGTGCCACAAGTCATGTCACCATATAGTATTATGTGTATGTGTATTATGTGTATTGGAAGTGAAACCACATTAATCCACATTAATGAACATTTTAGCCTTGTTTAGCCCAAAAAACTTGTAAATCAATATTTATTGTAAAATTATCAAATCTGTTTTTTGTCATTTAAATGACAGTCAACAATGATAGCTCCCTGTAAAAAAACTGATCTACAGTTTTCTAGAACTATAAGAAGAAAATTGTGATAGGGAATATTTTATGAGTAGCAGTAACAATAAAGTTCTTTTAAATAAATATTGTGACATTGACAAAACATTCACAAATTAAGAAGATCATTACTATTACTTAAATATGTTGATTGATGCTTTTATTTTGGAAAGGGGGTCTTTTGTTCTGAAAAAAAAAACCGGATGTGTGTCACAGCTCAGTAGGCGGACGCTTTTTGTCAACATTCAAGTGCTGAGGATCTAAATGTTATGCTCAGCTGTTCGTGTTGAGTTTGTCTGACACCGGTGAGCGTTTTGCTCATGCAGAATCACCGCTAACGAGTAAATAGGATGAAGTAGTGAATGAGTTTCTTTCTAATTAGATGCATGACTCACAAACAGCTGACAGTTAGCCTACATAGATTCTACCTAAAGCTGTTTGATTCATTTCAACAGGTGTTAGCTAACATTTCACGGCGGCAGAGTTTACCGCCACAGGTTTGTCAGTGGTTACTATCAGAAGGGAGCTGCAGGTGTATTTATTTTGAATTATATATCTGTGTTTGTATGCAGACTATATAGCATTTTGGTTAGCTGGGTTGTAATAGCAGTTCAAGGAGCTAGCTGTTAATGTAAATTGTGTTGTAGGCTGGCTAACTCTTTGTCACGTGGTTCGGGGTCATGCTCCTCAGTCGCGTTAGCTTCAGGCACATCAGATCAGCTTTTGTTGTCAGGGAAGTATCCCTCCAGAGACTGTGTCCCTTAAATTCCATTCGCTGCTATAACAACCTTCAGAAATTTGCACACCAGTTTCAACTTAAGGTATTTAAATAAAAGTCAACATATCATGCTGGTATTACGTCAGTGTGCCATAGAACAGCATGTCAGTGTCTGTTAAGTTGATTATGTAATTGTCCTGGTGTTGTGAGACAGTTGTGTGTCAATCGGCTGATAGTGTGTGATATGCAGGCATCCCGTGTTCCCCATGGCAGAGAGAACACTGCGGCTGCCTTTGCTGATGGTGATGGAGATGGGAGTGAGGATGTAGTTGCACCAGAGAATCCCAATGGAAATGTGGAGCTGAAGAAGGCAGTGGTGATTTCAGTCAGTATGGAGGTCCAGCAACATGAGGCTCACGTTGGATCATCCACAGAGTCAGGTGAGTCTGGTGTGACTGATTCCCTGAGATCATTGCCTGATTTGCTAAAAAGCCTACTAAAGACAATGCTGCTTTGTTCTGTGTGGATTAGTGTATGCATGTCATTTGTGATATTTATGTATCTTGCATTGCAGGGCATCTTAACTTGTTCAAACATGGTAATATGTGACTTTTGTCGTGCACATTCAGATAGAAATTGCTCTTTTGTGCCAAAAAAATAACAAAATCGAAGTCAGAGGTTTTGACCGAGTTCCTTGTGCAGTATTGTATTTTACTTTGCGTAAGACTGTGAGTCTCAATGTAATTCTTCAGTGAATTTTAATATTCATTTAATAAGCCTCTTATTGTGTGAATCAGGAAGAAATTGTCCTTTAGCCTAAGTTGTCATTAAGACTTTATCCAACACTAACATTCAGCTGATATTGCTGATTTGGTTGTTAGCCCTGATAAGACTATGAAACTGAACATACCTGACAAAGTAGTTTGGTGTCACCCCTACTGCTTCTTTTTTGAAGTCATTCCTAATACAGACAATCCTCTTAAGCATGACTACAGGATCTGCTCCTGGGTTTTGGTTGATATCGTAAATGCTGTATGAGCATTGTCTCTTTTCAATTTTTGAGATTTGTTTTCCGAAGTATATGGGTTTTTGTTTTTCTTATTATAATGTATTTTTCTTTGCAGCTCTGAGGGGATCAACTGAAAAGAACAAAAAGATGAAGGTGAGGAGGGAGAAGAGGAAACAGATGAAGAAAAAGCTCAAGTCATCAGATACTTCAAACAATGTCATGTCAGAGCTGCCATTTTCTCTGATGAGCCCCGGCAGGTGGAAGGAGCTAGGATGTGTGTACATTTTCAAATTATTTAATCAGAATTATTTAGTATTTATAATAATTCACATGTTACATGTTTACATGTAGCATGTATGATCAGAAATGCTGTAATGTACTGCACTGCTGGCAAGATGCACTGCTTGTACTGTTGACTATTGAATTCCTGTGTATGGGGATTGGGGGGGTCGGTAAGTATTATCTATATAATAATGATGAAAAAGTTTGTAACTAAATTATTTTATGTGTGTATGTTTATATGTATATATGTATATAATTAGCTTGTCCTTCCCCTCTAGTCACCAACCCAGAGTCAAACCAAAAGAAGAGAAAGAGAGGTGATGCTGGAGGGCGAGTTGATAGTGAAGAGGATGCTAATAAGAAGAAAATAAAAAAAGAAAGCCAGCGGCCCAATTACTTTATCTCCATCCCCATCACGAATGCACAAGTAAGGCATTTCTGTCCTCTTCACTTGTTTGCTGTGAGTAACATCTGGACTAGTCCACATTTAACCTAATTTACTACATAAATGCTCTAAATTCCTCTCTGTGTAATGACTGACTGGGGTGTTGAGGAAGCCCGGAGTGTTTTGATCATGTCGCTCAGTTAATCTGTATTGTGGGGGTCTGGTGTTCCTCATCTACCTTTTGACAGATTCTCTCCAGGGTTCGAGTCAGGTTTGGGGACCAACCACTCAAACACAGAAACTCCATTGTCAGCAAACCACTTCCCAGTAGCGTCACTGAGGGTAGATCCCAAGTCCTGCTGGAAAAGGAAATCAACATCTCCTTAAAGCTTGTTAGCAAGAAGAAGAAGACTTCAAGCAGCTTGGACTCTGTGCCACTCCAACCATCCTGCTGACCCTTGGAGCTTGATTTACAACTGAAATGTCGAATTAATTTAATCTGAAAAGAGGATTCTGGACCTCTGAGCGGTGGTCCATTTCTTCTTCTCTTAATCCCATCTTTCCATGAATATGCTTTGACACAAGACTCTGAACAGTCAGCCCTATTTTCTTTGGCTTCCTCTCCTTGAGGAGGAAGTCAGTGAGTGTCTGGACAACTGTGAAGTCAGCAGTCTTCCTTGTGATTGTGGTTGTGTGTCGTTAGACCGGTGGAAAGATTCATGATACTTATACTGCAAAAAATGTTTGTGTGCGTTTGTATTCACACTATATATCTATTTTTAAACATATTTTCAGATATGTTTTGAGTTGTAAACTGTAGTAATTGATATGAAAGTAAGTGATTGAGTTTGTATGTAAGCATTCTAAAATATGCACAGTTTTCACCCTCTGAAAAAACTTACAAAAACTATTTGTAACAAACTTTTCTATGATGTTCTATTTTTTGTACGTATACACTGGATAAAATGCCCTACATTGGAAAAAAAATCCAGAAAAGATACAATTTCCTCCCGGATGATGACATTGAAACCTTAATGGATATTGACCAAAAAGCTTTTCTCTTTGGGCATTGATTTGGTCATTCAGCTGCATCTGAGAACCAAAACTACCAAAAATACATCCTTTTCCCCTCTTTCCTCTCCCCAGCCTTTCAAAGCCAGTTCTAGGAAAGAGAGGAGCGATATTTAAGTGTGCTGTGAATGAACACGTCCTCCAAATGATAGTGAAGGCTGATAATTAATAACTTTATTTTGTCTAATGACAGATCAGATCAGCTGTGACTGAAATCCAAGAGGCAGTGCTTCAGCAGGAGCCGCGACTGTCCAAAGCCATGATCCCCGTCCCAACTCTTCACATCACACTATTAGTCACTCACCTGGCCAATCAGGAGCAAGTAGATCTGTGAGTGGTTGTACCTGCCCACATAAACACAAACATGCCAACAACTTCGCATAGACACAGGTATACATATGAGATGACTTAATATTATTTATGTGAAGTGTCATCCAACCTTTTGCTGCTGCAATTATCAGTTTGTGACAAATCTGACCTAATTTGTTGGATAGAACAAAATAAATAAATAATAAAACTGGCAAATTTATCATGCAATAAATAAATTTGTCCAAAATCTGCACAGGAATATTTAGGATAAAAACACAAATAACCTTTTTCAAAAGTGGGCTTGACAAAGATTAAAGTCCATATTCGTTAGGAATTATTTCCCTGTAAATGCTCAACATTTTGTAATTGTTATTTGCGAAGATATATAACGTGCTTTTATTGGAATGGAAGCTATCTTGCATTTACACTGCTTCTGTTTGCAAAGTATAGTGGGATTTTTGGCTACTGTTTTTACCGGAACACGCTACTATATTGGAGCATTCGTAATTGAGGGGTGGGGACAAAGGCTGGGGGAGTTGCTAATGGACCCAGGTCTGTTCCAGTGAAGACTGATTGTGAGGTCTGTAATTACACAGTATCTCTGTCTTATCTCTTCCTCTCAGTACTTATAGGAAAACTGGTTGATTGTTTTAAATATATTTTTTAGGTTTACGAATTGAGCCCTGAAAACACTGTGGAATGGTGTCTGATGATGGAGTGTAGTTTTTTTCTTATCAGTTGGAAGTAGATGCCAGTCAGGACAAAGAGAAATTAAATCGGCCCACTTAACCAATTAAAACGTGTTGTCAATGTAGAAAAATACCTCCACTAGCTAGAGGGTAAGACATTGGAAAAGTGTTTCCTAGCACTTTGTGATTCAACTTGGTGTCGTCATGGCAGCATTCCTTCAGAAATGCTAAAGGATGTTCTTCATCACATTTCGGAACATGCCACCCATGTTATTATGACGATACTAATGCTGAATCTACATCAAGCAGGAGATTGTGTCATTAATCACTAGATTATGCAATATGAGAGGGAGAGAGAGGATTAATGTGCATCTGTGTGCATGTTGTACATTTTCATGTGTGTATTTCCCTTTAGGGCGGCGACCGTGCTGACTGAGGTGGAGCAGCGATTGGCTGAGCTGCTGGGTGGGTGTGATCTGGTGCTGCCCTTTTCAGGGATCGGTCATTTCAGGAAGGAGGTGGTGTTTGTTGGGCTGGCCCCAGGACAGCACAGGCACAAACTGGAAAGTCTGGCAGGTCAGTGACAATCATTAAGCTTTTCATTCTTATTGTGTCCTCCTTTGTTCTGCTTCATTCCTCTGTCAGCACTTGTGTCTGTTTCTCACTGTAAAACTCAATTTTTGTTCAACTTGTAGTTTTCTAAGTGCTTCTCATGCTCCATGCATTTCATAAGAGGATGTCAATGTGATGCGTTGCCTTCTCTTTTGTCCCTGTGGGGCGGCATCTGAACTTGAGGGTCAGCTGAAGAGTCCTGCAACTGGTTAGAGGGTTTGTTGTCTTTCCTAATAACTGAGTGGGTGCTTGCTGTCGTTGGATATGTTCTGTGGGAGATCTGACTTGACAGTTTTAGAGCAGGAGGAGTAAGCAGAACCTGAGCTTGTCCTGGAGTGAACTGGTGATTGGGTTAAAGCATAATTTCTAGAAAGAAATGGAAAATCTTTTCAGTGCAGTGTAAAATGTGTCAATGTCAGGTGAGGATTCCTATGAGCTGTACTGTTGTCCTACATTACATTTGAAGTATAAGAATTCAGATTTGATTCAAATGAACACATACTGTGTACAAATGGATGTCAGTTCTACAGTGCACCCACATCTTCCTGTTTAAAAAAAAACAAAAAACTTTTATCCTGTTCTTTTTGTAAATTTGTCAGGCTTTTTTCTTTCTCTGTTTTGTTCATTGAGTGTCAGAATTACCAAACTAAAGCACACAAAAATATCATGGTTGGAGTTGGAAAGAGATTGCTATACCTTGTCAAATGCTGCAACCACCTTTTTGGAAGAAAGCCCTGAATGCTAACATTTCTCAGATGACCTTGTTTTTTGTAAATTTTAATATGTCCGATTTTGCTTCTATCATGTCAAGAATTTTTTTACTGGCATGTGCAGAAGCAATTTCTGTGTGTGTAATTGTGTTGTGCCTTTGGCAACGATATTAAGCCAACATTTCTAAGAGGATTCCTGCTGCATCGCTATTGCAACACACACACACACACACACACACACACACACACACACACACACACACACAGGCACACACATGATGTAGATGAGCTCTCATATGGTGAACATGAACCACCTCCACTCAGAAGTATGCGGTGATGTTCCTGTGCACATCCACAGCAGTAAATGGGAGCTTTGCGCAGCTCAGGGAGTGTTGTCTGTAAGCACACATATTAGATTGACTGAACATACAGCCTGTTATCATTCAGCTTTAAACTCCTAGCTTTTTTCCGGTTTGCTGGATTTCAGCTGTTAACACTTGTTTGTTAGCAGCTCAGACTCCAGCAGGTAGTGATGGCCAAGCTGAGACCAATCCCCAAAGTCTTTTAATCTCCGGGGTTTATATAAAATGAAAATATAATAAATTAATCTTCTTTATAGATGAAGTGCCCCAGTTCAACAGCATTACCACGGGTTTACCTTAAAATCGTAGCCGTTGTAATTGCATGAAATGTTTTTTCCAGTCATAACATGAGAATGCAGTGAATATATTTCCAATTCAATCTTTTGGAAAATGGTAGGAGTGCAGGTTTTGTCTCTTTCAGAGACTCCATAACAAGCATCATCACCATTTTCTCTAGTCTACTTTTTTTATTGTTTTTTAAATCAAATGTCTCCTGCAGCATAAAAGAGGCAGACCCTCTCTGTTTACCTCAATCAACCACAATCAGCCCAAACACTGGAGTGAATCACTGTTAGGAGTGTTCAGTAGGTATTAATAGAAGCAGGTTTTCTTCATTCACTCATTTAAATTTTGACATTTGCACAGTAAATTATGGCCATACTTTAAAATGACTAAAGACACTCCGTAATTTGAACACATTTATGAGCTGGTAAACAGACGCAGGTTGGATAAAGCTGCTCATTTCCCTGAATTAATAAAACACAGTACGGGAGGAACTCGCAGCTTCTTTTATTTATTGGTTTATTTAACCGGAATGATGCACAGAGTTAGTGTAGAAGCCAATAAATTGCTTTAATATATGTCACATACATACAATATACGTCTGTAAAGGGATTTGTCACCCATTACCCTACGGACTTTAAGTATTTTATTTCCATGAAATATTTAATCCAACTCATTTGGCTCGCTTGTCACACATTAACACAAGTTATAGCACTTCTTAAAATAAAGGTATTTAAGTCTTATAGTTCTACCTTTGGATGTTTTAGATTAAAGAACAACTGTAGTTTTGTATATCAGTGATATTTGCAATGAAACATTAGTACTATAACACAGCTGGATTTATGGATGTGTAACCCCTGGAAACCATTTTCAATAGAACATTATAAACATGGGTGCCAAGCAGTTTCATCCTCTCTGGAGTTGTTTTGATGTCTGACATGAAAAATAGCAGCAACAGAAGATCCATGTTGTTACCGCTGAAAAAGGAAAAGTCTCTGCCTCTCTGGCCTCGCCTCTGCTCCCATCACCAACCGTATTGATTATTTACTAACCTTTCTCTCTTTGTAGCGATCTTCCTCTAAAAATAAATGTGGTTTCCCTCTAAACCTCATCAGCTGGTGTGCCCGTTTTTGGAGGTCGTCTGTGTGTTCATGCCCTTGTTTATGTGTCTGACTTTAGAGAGTAAAAGGTTGTTTTTTTTCTCTCACCTGACGTTCATTTTAAGTGTGGCCTTGACTTTTATTAAAATGAATTTAGATGATAATATTGTGAATGTGCTGCAAACTGAAGATGTTTTTGGTTTGTATGTTTGTGGAAAATTGACGGCTCTTCTCAAACATTCTTTTTATAAACCTCCAGGTACTTTTGAACCTTTTTGTGTTGCAGAGTGTTTGAGAAGCCGTTTCATACAGCGGGGTCTTCTGCAAGGTGACAGTCGTGGGTTTGAACCCCACCTCACCATTATGAAGCTGTCGAGAGCATCAAAACTGCGATCTCAGGTACACACACACACACACATACAAACAAACATACGAGGAAATGGAGTTACACAATTGAATAGTTTATCTAATTTGGCAGATTGAGAGCATAATCACAGTTTTTGGCAATTTTACTATTGTTGGGCAAACGTGTGTCAACGAGGCTTAAGTCGTGACATAATACAGGTTATATTGACAAATGCCTTCCCTGTGGACTGCGTGTGTATACATGTGTATTTCCATATTGGTTTGTTAAAAAACAAGTAAGAAACTAAAAGATAATCCGAAAAAATCAGACCTGATGCTCAATGTCTGCTGTAGTTCAATTAAAGTGAAAGGTGAATCTAAATAAGATCATAAAGCTCCACCAAATGGCTTTGCTTTCATAGGCTAATGTCAATAATAATTTGAAATGTTTTATTTACACTGATTACACATTTATTTGCGCTCTTAAACACGCTCATTTTCTTGGCAAACAGTTCAATGATGCTCCTCTGTTGCCAACCGTACTTGATAGTGTCATAAAATTCCCCTCAGTGACTGTAAACTGTCTCATCCAACAGTTTGGTGCCAAATTATCACTGTAGCCAAAAACTCGTAGTGAGGAAAAAAAAAAACTGCTTTGATTTTATTAAAATAAAAAAAATCTGTATGAATTTGTTTTTTAACTATATTTTTTTATGTGGATTTGAGAGAAAAACATGCAAGATTAAGAAAGGATTATATAAGAATAAAAGAGTCAAAGTGATTAAATTGATATGAAATGTCTAAATATATCATTAAGAGGAATAAGTGGGAGAAGATGTGAAACAGCATTAAGGAGGAAAAAGGGTGAGGAAGAACAGCAGTTTCTTTGAAATCTGATAACATCTTGTTCTGCCTGGTGTCTGCGTCATGGCAACCTCTGTGTGTGTGTGTGTGTGTGTGTGTGTGTGTGCGTGTGTGTTTAATAAACGTAGTGCATTATATAGCTTGACTTCTCATTTTCCATTCAGGGTATCAAGCGTGTGGACCCTGCTTTATTCTCCAACTACACTAACCAGTAGGTGCTTTTTGTTTAATAAGGAAAGAATTCAAGGTCAGTGCTCTACATGAGAGCATTGTGTCTACCTCCATATAAAAGATGTTAGCACATATTTGGCTGTAGTTTTACTTCGATAACATCAGAGTTTGTTTATTGTCCTTGTCAGGTTTTTTGGAGATCAGACCGTTGAACGGGTGGATCTTTGTTCCATGTTGAAAAAGAAGCAGAAAGATGGATATTACCACACTGAGACATCACTACAACTGGGTGAGTACACGTGTGTTTCTGTGTTCAGCCAGTAGAGGGCGCCGTCTGCTCATATACTGCAGTCTGCTTCTCAGATCTGTTGATCTCCATAGTTACGGCAGTGGTGTAAAATGTGCTTGATGTAGCAGGTAGAAATTTGCTGAAGTCATTGCAGATGGTTTAACTGGGTGGTCAGATCATGTTGATAGAAGATGACATCAACATCAATCAACATCAGTTTATGAAAGGCCAAGATCCTGATGGGGTTACAGTTATTGATTAAATTTCTTTGCATTTAAAATTAGATTATTTTATGCTGATTTTCTGAGGTGCAGTGAAAAATACCGACAAATCTTTCTTTTTTTGTAGCCATAACCCAAACAGATTCATTCAGGCTGTGTAACAGAACCAAACACTTTCTGGTTGTCCTGGCTTGTCAACTGAATAGAAATGCTCGGTTTAACATGAGTCATTGTTTAAATGTGGCACAAATCAGATGAATACCTCAAACAAATGATGAGTAGGTTGTTTGTGCTGCTCATCCTTGTTATTGAACTATTTGTTATTGTATTACCCTACAAGAGCATCAGATGGGGATGCTCACCATTTTGGCATTTGGGTTGAAGTCAGTAAAAATTGATGGGACACAATTTGTCTGTAGCAAACAGTATTTTATAGCTATCAAAAATGTTCATAGGATTTTTATATAAACATGTCATATTTATTGTCCGCAGATTAAACTGTTTGCAAGTCACAGTGTTTGAGAGTTTAAAGTAATGACTTCACCTAAAATAAGGCTTGATTTTGTACATTTGATGACTTTATATTCTACAAGTGGAGTTGTTTTATAATCATATAGTTCAGATATGAACTCAAAATATATATGAATTTATTATCAAGGTGTTGTCATCCAACTGGATCTGTTGTGTACCTCAAAACTCCCAGAGGACACGATTGCTTCCACATACATGAAGTGTTGGATTGACAGGAACTCCCAGAGTCCTGTAGCTGCATTAATTTTGTGTGAGAGAGATTTGGAGAGGCTGTCAGCATGAGTGGAACCTGGCTGTCACAATGTTTTGTGGATCAATGGGCAGCCCGTGAGACAAAGAGTGACGGTGTGTGGAGGAGTGTGAGACGGAGCGGTGGGGCGTTCGACTCGCATTCATCGACTGAAAACTCCTGTTTTCATCCAGTGTTTTTCACAGCCGGGCTCACATCTAAATGCATGAGAGGTGGAATGGAGCGCTGATATCATGCGGTCCTCTTCACAGCAGTGAGGACAGGACAGCGACTTCAGCACTTAGCTCTAATGCTTGTGTCTCTGACTGAAGTGCCCCTTCAAGCTTTTAAGTTACATAAGCTTTTAAAACTTGACTATATACATTTCAGAGGACAATACAGTCAGCCTCTTCACTCATAAGAAATAAAACATATCCTCCATTCACTTTACACTTTTTCTCCATTCCTTTTGCAGCTTGTAGCTAATAATGACCCGTGTCTGTACCCGTAGATACTGATGTGTTAGTGTGATGACTGTCCAATACTTGAACCACCGTTACCCATATTACAACAGTGCAAACTTCCTACCTTGACCAAGGTAATGAGAAAGTTTGTTTGGTTTTTCAAAACCAACATTGCAAATTTAAATTACAATGCGGAGCAGGTAGACTAAAATAGCAGAACATGACTTCAGTGCAGCCACAGATATCTTCCTGCAGCCTGTGATGGCAAAGATTTGCTCATACAGATGTGTTATTTGAATTGAACATGACAATCAGTCTTAAAAACCTTTTGTTAAACTGTAGCATAAAAGCAAAGTTCCATTTTTATGAAGCCACAATGCCACAGTAGGAAAGCATTTACTCAGGCAGCACTGATAAGTTTGATTACTGTGTCAGTGGATAATGATGGAGTGGGGGATAAAGAAACAAGAATAATTTATATCAGAGCAGCTATATTGATAATATTTTATTTTCAGTAGGTGCTGATATCTATTTACTTTTAAATGAATAAAAAAACAACATATTGTGTGACACCATAAACAGGACGTGACGTCTACTGGTTAGACTGATTTTTCCTGAGTAAATCCTGATCAACGTACCTATTCTTCACAGGAAGCCAGAGGTTCTGTTTGCTCTACCAGCTGGTGCACAGCACATGTTTGATTATCTGTGCACATATGGTAATCTTATAATCCACTGTATGACATCTTCCACTGCAGAACCTGAACACAACTCACTGTAGCAGCCTTTGCTGCATATTTAATATTTACATTTCTTACAACCCACAAGCTTTCAACACTGGTGGATCTGGTGACACCACCTCTGGTTGCTGTGGTAACAGCAAGTGTGGTTTAATACCAGAGGTCCCAGAATTCTAAGGAAAACGCCCAATCATTCATTTTTTCCAGAAATACAATACAAGAACAAATTGACAACAATATCAAAGATGGCTGCAATGTCATAAAAATCTTTGACTTACACATGTGAGCTGATAAAAACGGTTTGTATATTTCTTGATCACTTGATCACTCTGAAGCCCGTTGTGAAAACCTTTTAATTCAATATGATCCAGCAGTTGCAGGTTGTTATTTGTGTTTCTTTCCTCCTGATGACATCAGCCCCGACAACTGTCATTTGGTGCTTGTTATTTTACTGAAATCCGATGTCTGATGCAGTTAAAAGTCAACAAGATGAGGTTGGTGAATAAATTAAAATAATCTGGGGGGGCAGATATTTCAACACGGAGCTGAAACTGATAGGACAGCTCTGTTAAACTGAAGGAAGCTGCAGAGTTAGTTGTCAATCATCCTTAAGTCCATCACCAGAATCAACCGCTCTGTCATTCCTCTCACGATTAGTACATTATAGTAAAACTGTAGTATTGATTATAAAGCTTATATAAAGGTAAGCTATTCATTTTATTCAGCCCAACCTGGTAGCACCAAACTGGGAAATTAAAAAGGTGTATTTGGAGGCCATAAGGATAGGTCAAACAATTCCCAGAGCAAAATTACACAAGTACTATAATACACAATTCTCAAGCTAAGCTGTGCTGCATGTCGCTACCCAGCTACGGCATCCATCCATCCTCCACCCCCCACCCCCCATGACCCTGTGGATGCCGATTTTTCTTCTTCTTACATAAACAGTCAGTGCGACATTTTCAGCATATCTGTCAAGTACAGATAATATTCTTCCAAAAGATGGGGATCTGCAGCTGCTGTCATGGCCTCGTGGTATTTAGAATATATCTTAGTTTACATACAGAAACACATCCACGCAGATTCACAAAGGGTTCAGGCACATGAACAGAGGGACACTTTGCTGCTCTGTGACCTTTTGGTATTTGAGTTAAGGCCCGGTTCTGCTCTGCTTGTCCTTTTCTTGGGTTGTTCTCAGTTTAGTGTTTCAGTTCACATTGGGTTAAATCCTTTCTACTTTACGTTACCAGAAAGGTCAGCTTTTGAACCCCTAATACTAATGAAAAAGTTGAAAAAATGAAAAAAACAGATTTCCTCCATACTTTTTTTTTTGTATTTACGTTTCTATGGAAATTTATGTTAAGATGACTGATGGTTGGTTACCCTCTCATTAGTGTGTATCTAAACTAACGTAAACTACACCAAAGCAGTCAAGGGTGTTTCTCGTACTGCATTTCAAACAGTGTTTCAGGGATATATCCATAATGTGAAAAAATTGGACTTACGATAACAATTATAGAAATTGATAGCCCCCCACAGCCCCATCTAGAAAATGGAATGGATAGATTTTTCCTGCTCTCGCTGTCACACTTACTTCCTGGTATCTCTAATATTGTCTAGAAAGAGGACACACGAGTTCCTTATTCACTCGTGAGACAATAATTTCTTGTCATGTTAATACAGAGCATTTTAAAACGACTAACTTCATAGGTTCAGAAAATAAACACAACTGATGACAGTTGCGATTTAAGGGAACGATGGTTTTTAATGATGATTCAGCTCATCTGACAGGAAGTGTAATGCAGTCATGTGGGTATAATGTCAGTAAAGTTAAACATGTGAAATTCCCTGTCCATCAGCGACCAAACCACCAGACAATAGAACCCAGCCACACATTTGACTTTTTGGTTAGGTGTTTACAGGCTGCTGAAGTGAGAGAAGAGCTTGTGTCACATCTATAATTATGGCAATGATGTTGGAGCCACTATCAAGTGAACTTTGTCCCAGGACACACCCTTCCAAGCACTTGTAGTTCATACACACAATGAAATATGACTTGTGACAAATTCTACCCTTCTGTGTCTCTCGTACAAGACCTAATAAGAATTTCTGAATGTTAAACAGTGATCATTTTAAATAAAGAAAACAATGCACAACATAAACACTAAACCTGTGTAGCAGGCTAATCTGAAACCTCACTTTGGGTCCCACATCGAGCCAACAGTAAGCTGAAGCATCAGCCGAGATGACATCAGACATGTCAAAAGACTGGACAAGAAAAGACAAATGGAAAAATGAGGCAGGCAGCGAAGACATTGATGATAAGACAGCAATTAAGACCTTATGGATTAAAGAGGGCAGAGCAAGCGATAAGTGAAATTAAACATGAATTATAAATGGGTTTGGCAAAAGAAAGGCAAAGCAGGAGAGAGGACTCAACTAATACAAGCTGTAGAATTAGACGGTGAGGATGAGGAAAGCAGATAATCTGGGGGAAAGCAGGACTAAACCTCCAAGAAAATTTGTTTGGATTCTAAATGGCAGACCCAGGAGAATGATGTGGGTCAAGCAAAGACGCTGTCAAAAGGTGTGAAAGGGAGGAATGGACAGGCGTAATGCTGGAGTGTAGCAACGAATGGAAGGAGGATGAATAGGGGTTCTGAAAGGGACAATAGTCCTTCAGGGTTTGTTTTTTTCTGTCTTGTCTGATGTAACAAGAATCAACTGAAAAGGGTTTTTTTCTGTCTGGCTCTTTGTAGACGTTTTAATGGAGCATTGATCAATTTTGAAATTATTTAGGTGACTCGGGCCTGTTTTCTTGCTGCACAGAAAACCTAACTTCGAGGCAACATTAAGAATGTTACTCTTGGGAAATTGGAAAAATAAACCAAAAACATAAATAACTCTTCTTTTTTTTTCTAATCAAAGTCCAATCGCCATAATCAAATTGTTAGCAGCAAAATTAAATTTAATTAATGTCATCTGAAAATACTTTAAAATCCAAAGCTGCAGGAGTGAAAAAAACAGAAGAATCCCACAGAGCTGAAATTCATGACAGTGAGATTATTGTTTCAACCTGGACACAAACAGGTAGGATGGAAGCTGTGTTCTCTTGTAATAACACTGGGAGATACTATAATGGAGATTCAAGCAATTGGATTTAACTGTGTATATTTACAATTCTAAAATATCTTGATAGCAGTACTAAATAAATCCCCAAAAGTAGAGTGAGCCTGCTGGGCCTGCAGACCTGTGTGGCAACATCTGTCTGCAAATAGTTGTAGGGGAGATGCTAACCTAGCAGACTTGTCACACACACGCTTAACATTCTTTGTAACATGCAAATAGTGGGTGTGTTTTTGTGCTTGTGTTCATTCTGTGTTTTTCTTTTACGCACATGCACGTTGGTAATTAATTATTATTATTATTATTATTATTGTTACACTAAACACTAAGCCGTGTAAGAAAAGTAGACTGAAGTCCTGTTATCAGTAGCACACAGTTGTCTTTTCTCTTTGTGTGCATAATCTGTCTTGTGATTAAGCGTTAGGCACACAAATCGACCTTCAGCTACACAAAGTCAGTGCTCTGGGAGGGTTTCTTTCTCTGTGTGGTGAATGTGGCTCTTTAATAGTGTGTACATCAGAGGTAATAATGCTCTAGTCTATAGTATAGAGCATTATTCCTTCCTGCAGTATAGAGCCTATACTGCAGAAAGGAAATGTGTACATGTTGACTTAAGCGCTCTGATTCATAGTAAAAATAGGTTGATTTGCACAATTAAAGAGCTGATACCAATTTGATAATGTTTTTGAGTCTCCAGCTGTGTGTTCATGTACACATGTAATAATATTTGACACCAACAACAATATGCCTTACTAATAGCTGTCATCACAGCTGCATATGCGTTAGTATGGTTGTGTCTATGTGTGATGTACTGGTGGATGTATGTGTGTGTGTATGTGTGTGTGTGTGTGTGTGTATTAGTGTGAAAAGCAACACAACAAAGTGTTTATGTTTTAAGTGGCAGCTGTGAACTGAATGCTGCTCTTGGACAAAGCCTCTGCTGTCTCCTCTCACAGCTGAGCCCGGTGCGTGATGCAGTAGCGATGCAGTACTATGTACGTGGTATGCTGATGTCAGTGGAAGTGTGTGTGTGTGTGTGTGTGTGTGTGTGTGTGTGTGTGTGTGTGCGTGTGTGTTTATTTGCTTTAACATCTCACTGGATCGTCAGACTAGCATCCCCTCAGCCCTCGTTTGCAATCGTCCATTAACCCTGAAGAATGCATCTTCCTCTTCATTTCGGTGCACATGCAGTAACATAAACACACCCTGGAGCTGGTGGAGATTAATTTGTGTTACTGAAGGGTTCATCATCAGGGTGGTGAGGAGAGGGCTGTTGAGGGGGCTCGAAATAGGGCACTGTGTTTGAAAAGCATTGTCTCTTAATCACCTTTCTACTGTCATCATCGTTTCATCCAGCGTTGTAAATCAGTGTTTCATGATAAATCCGAAGAGTAGTTCATATCAGTACGATGTCAGGAAAATGTATTGCTTTTTGTTTTACAAAAATCAATACATTCATTTACCATAAGTCATTCAAAACATGATCAAAATGGCAGCTTAACACTTAACTTTCACACTAAACATGATGGCAAAATCATAGATTTGGTAAAATTTTGATTTTGAGAAGTTCTTTAAGGGCGATACAATAAATAAAGTCCTGACTGTATACAGAAGTTGCCAATCACAAGTGAAGGCCTCAGGTGGAACGCTAAAGTCGAACTCTCATTTTCAAAGACATCATGTTAGGGTCAAAGTTTCGATGTTATTGATGTGCCGACGGTCGCCTGAGAAACTTATCTGAGGATGAAGGTACAGTGGCAGGTCAAAGGTCAGTCATGTTGACACTGATGTGATACTTTTGTGGAAAATCCTGATCAGACTCTCCACAGGAAACAGAGCTTGACAAAGTTATGCTTTAAGATCTGTGGCCTTGTATGAACATTTCAACCACAAATACTTGAAGACTGGCAGGAACAGGACACCAAGATAACGGTTATCAGATCTGAGTTAAGCAAACTAATGTTAGACCCAATACATGTTAGAGTAAACAGGACACATGTCAGTGTGTCAATAACTACTGTCAAGTCGATTCACCAGTCATTTAGTTATAAGATAAACAGCTGTGTTTATTTATGTAAACCTGTCAAAATCATTATATTGAACAGTATCTGAGGAGAGGTTAGAAATTTTATTAGTGTTATAGTTGCTGCTTGTTGCAGAGTACAGGTTAGCAGAGCCAGACGGTTTCATAAGAAACACATACTGTAGGTTTGATACGATACTGAGAAATACTAAACTTTTCATAAACTTCAAACAATAAAGGCTGCCATGCCCAAGTAATATCAATAAATTACATTATTAGCTAGAAGGAACAAATACTTCTTTTTTTTTTTTTTTGAAAAGTCCAAACAAACAAACTGCAAAATAAAGTCTTGTCACTGTCATCAGACTGTGGCACCATAAACCATAAGTTTATCAGTCATGTGGTCAGATGATTGTTGCATATTTTACAACTGCGTAAGAGGAATCCAAAGTTCGAGGCAGATTGAGTCGGAGAAAAAAGTCTGACGTGGCCTAACTGTTTATTTGAGACCCTTTTAGAATCCGTTTTCAAATAGCTTTGCCTTTATTTAAATAATTATGTGCTGAACGAAGGTGTTAACCTGCTCTCCTCCTGATCTGGCATTTTCCCTTGACCCTCACCTTGAGTTGCTATTTTTACACCTATTGATCTCCCCTATTGAACCTATAATCCATGCTTGACCTTGATGTTTATTTGTATTCATTAGTTAATTTTAATAGGTTTTGTTTCTATTTTATGATATTTGTCCCCATCAGGATTGAATTTATGACATCATAGGTCAGAAATATACGCAGCAAAGCAGGCAGCAGATTCCAGCCATTCAGCAACCATTATTCAAGCCATGATGACGGGGAAGGTGGAGCCTGGTACCCCCCTTCCCCCTACACACACACACACACACACACACACACACACACACACACACACACACACACACACACACACACACACACACACACACACACACACACACACATTCTATTTTATACATGTCCCTCCTCCACTGTCCCACGCACATTAAAAATTACACTCTTTTGTCTTTATCTTCTCCTACACACCTCCCTGTGATTCCCTCTCCTCTCCTCCCTCTCTCTATCTGTCGCTCCCCCCCCCCTCTCTCTGCCTCTCTTATACACACACCCCTCCTCTTGTGTGCCACTGCAAAGTAGAGCGAGAGCAAGGAGACACTCGTTCATTTTTTTTTTTCGTCTGCAGACTTGCTCAGTCTTTTCTGGTCTGCACGGAGGCAAAGGGAGGTTTCTTTTTTCTTGCCTCTCATTATCACCGAGTCCATTTATTCATTGAAGGGAGGAGTGCAAAAGAGTGACAGAGCAGGGGAGAGACAGGGGGAGAAGCAGGACTCTCGCCCCACCTGTCTGTCTTAAAAGGGGAAGAGGAAAAAGAGGGCTCATATTGGGGAGAGGGAAGGAGGCGCCATGGGTCAGCTGTGCTGCTTCCCTTTTTCCCAAGCAGAAGAGAAAATCAGTAAGTATCTCCTGCTCCTGTCTTCATGCGTGGGTGTGTGTTATTGAAGAAACCAGTAGGATTGATACACTCAGCAGTGCCGTGTGTGCAGAGGGACCATAGAGGGGAATTCGACTGTACTCTGTGGGTCATTTAATGACAAGTGTCTGCGTCTCTGACTGTCTGTGACCTACAGACGAGGAAGGGCTGTGTCTGTTGGAGTGTCACCCTGCAGCTCTTATGCGCTTCTAGGGTTGTGTCTGTGGAGGTATTATATCAATGAATGATGTTCTGCTGCATGGGGAACTAGTTGCCATGTTAATAGTTCCGTTAAGTGTGGTTATACCCCTCTACAGAATATCTCAAATTCGAAGTGTGTTCTAAGGGCTTTTATTGAATCTGTTTAATGTCTCCAAATATTAAAAAACTCATAGTTGCTCATCGGAGATTTCTTGAAAACTGATAAAAGTCACATTTACCCTAACTGTTTCCTCACTTAAACTCCTAGATTCTGAAAACTCAAAAAAGTGCAGTTGAATCTTTGTTTCCTGCATTTAAAGCCCATTTTTTGAAAATATTAAATTTAAATATAACAATCTAAAATCCTCATGAAGTGATTGAGGGACAACGGGTGGATTGTTGTGAAATTTTCATATTTTGTTTTTCTCAATGAAGGAAATACCGAAGTTTTCACCAAATGCTGTATTTGAAAAGAATTAGTCATCAGTTTTGACAATTTTGAATAAGTTTTAAAAACAAGCAATCAAGCTCATCGCAAGTAGCAGTGAAATATATGTCACCAAATACCAGGACTACAACAACAGATTGGTGGTGACTCACTTCAGTTTTCGTTCAGTGTATTAAATCAAACAAATGATTACAAATTTCATTTCTTATTGAGCGGCAAAAGTTGAAGCATGACTTGTGCACATTATGATGTTGATGCTGTGATATATTGTGCAGCCACATTGTGAATTGTGTATAAATACTCGCTCTTGTGCAGCATACGAACACTTCTGAAATCATGACCCTAGCTCCGGTCACCATTAGAAACTCAACATGACTTCTGTATGTTAGTTGATTAGTCGTTGGAATGTTGATTGGTTGTTTGTGGGCTGTTGAAGTTATTTGTGAGTTGTTGGTTGTTATTTTGTTGATTGGTTGGTTGCTGGATTGATTTACAAAGAAGTGGGCAGTTGCTTGGTTGGTTGGATTTTGGGGGAGTGGCTGGTTGGATGTTGGAGGTAGTTGTTGGCTGCAGGTGAAAACACATAACTTTGGCGCGCCTCCTCCTTTAACATGGTCAGATTTAAAGTCTTTACACTAACTTTACTGGAACAATGACTTGGTGGCAAGTCGAACGTGGGTCAAGCATGAAGTGAAACCTATGTGGGCCAAGTAAAGACATTTTAACATTTAAATAAACAAATAAATCGAAATAATCCTAGTTTTCCCAGAAATACATCATTTCCATTCACAGTTAAATTTGCAGATAATGTTTGAGTTCAAAACTGAATTAGTGGATATTAGTGCAAATTTCATCCTAAATAACCACTGACTTCACTTCGGTGAGTAAAGAACACAGTTTGTCAATGGACAAACATTAAAAAACATTATTATGGTGTCAAACAGTAGATTGGACGGAAACCTTAAAACAGCTTCAATGGTGCGTTTTTATTTGGCGCATTTGTCCAATAAGCATGTGGCACAGATCAGCCAGACATCTCCACATCTCCACGACCACAACTTTTTCTGGATGACTGATGTTTGATGTTAACGGACATTTGTCACGCAAAATCATCAGCAGTAAAGGTAGACTAGCAGTAAAGATGCTCATTTTCTTATGTGATGGTGATGATGGTAAATGTTGCTCTGCTTCTGCTCTTATTGGATGAAATGAGCTCTTGAGGATAATTAGTGATGCAGCTAGCAGTCTGATTACAGCTTTAAGCAGCAAATCCCCTCATTCAGTAGAAGCTGCACCAGAACAGTTTGTACTATGTTGTACTATGTTCATAGTTGTTGTGATTTGTCCACTACTGTGGTTTGATACACAGTATATTATAAAAAAAGATCACAATGTTTTTAGAGAAGATGATTGATTGTCTTTTCATCGGCAGGTTAGTTCATTTTAAAAAATTGTGATTACTCACCATTTTTCTCGCTACAGCCTGAGAATGACATGTCGCCTATGGCTCATGGTTTGTTTTTTTGTTTTTTTAAGAGTTTGGCCCTGATTTACAAGTAAGTTTTCATTCAGTAGAATTCAGCAGAATTCTGTTTGCCATGCACTTTTGGGGAAGTAAATTGGATGAGTTACTTGTGCATCCAGACTTTCATTCTAGTGGAAGACATTGATCTTATTTATATAAACTAATAGAAAAACATGTCTGTTTTATTAAAAGTTTTTTTTCTGAGTGAGTTATAGTGGCTTCATACCACTGGGTTGGATTAATAATTCAACAAGGATACCAGGTAATAAAGCGATTCAATCATTTATGGCCTGTGCAGTGTTTGGGTTTATAACATCACCATCATAAATCCTAACTTTGGCACCAGCTGAAATGGCAACTCTGAAAATAGGTGCTGTGTGCATGTGTGTGTTAGAGACACAAATATTGAACTGGGCTGCAGTTCACACGTGACTGTGTACATTGCTCTGCTCCTTACAGCTTCTCTTGCATTTTCTCTACTCTGTCCTTCTCGTCTCTCCCCCTCTTTGTCCCCCTCTTTCCCCGCTTGCAGCTGCATTGCTATAAACAGTCAAGCCACCGTGCCCTACTTCTGAGTACGGAGAAATGGAGAGAGAAAGAGGCAATAATGACGCAGGGAGTGATGAATAATAAGGCGAAGTGGATGGAATCTCTTACAAAGAAATGGTGACATTGAGATAAAGGATAAGGAGAGGAGGTGGTACCCGGACCATATGAGGAGAGAGTTTCTAGGTCAGATGCTGCCCCTGTGATAATGACAGTTACCCGTGTGACCACAGCCAGACGTGTGTGTGTGTGTGTGTGTGTGTGTGTGTGTGTGTGTGTGTGTGTGTGTGTGTGTGTGTGTGTGTGTGTGTGTGTGTGTGTGTGTGTGTGTGTGTGTGTGTGTGTGTGTGTGTGTGTGTGTGTGTGTGTGTGTGTGTGTGCGTGCGTGTGCGTGTGCAGTATGTCAACCATGACCAATGTTACAAGCTGTCGCCACACGCAACCAAGCACACAAAAACAAACACCCACAGAATCAATTACTTCTTATGAAGTACATTTAGCTGATATGGAGAAGATCTAGGCAAGCATTGCATTTGGGAGAAAACTATCAGTTATCTTTTTTCGTTGGTTATTTTTATTGTTGGTAAGGCAGACATTGCTTTGGTGCTAAGGTGATATATATCAAGTGGGATTTCTAAATCCAGCTAGGGAGGAGTTCTACACAATTCTGGCTCATGACCACTCATTTTGAAAAGCTGCTAATTAGGCAAGACAGAACTTGAACATCAGTAGAACAGAGGGCTGAATTATTTTTTTCTTACATGCTAATTAATGTGTCTACAAAACAGAAATAGTATACTGTATTTTTCGATTATTATAACAGGAAGAGAAGTAAGTAAAACAAAATAAAAGGACAGGATAAGAAGGATGGTGGAAGGTAGTAATTTAGATTCCTTTGAGATATTTTAACTCAGATAATTTTGCTGAAAGGCTAAGATTTGGTGGATTGGATTATTTGAAGATTGGGTTGTTGTGGTTCAAATCAATGTTAATGCAGTTCTGATTAAGACATCCTTTTTTCCCTTAATCAAGCCTCTGCTAGGGTTGCTATTTGAATGCTTTAGTTTGATTCTCTTTGAAATTTCCCCCCATTCCAATGCTGCAGTCACTCTAAATACCTGAAATGTTGAAATTCTTAGCTCCTGTCCTAA
Organism: Antennarius striatus; assembly: GCF_040054535.1. Taxonomy (NCBI): domain Eukaryota; kingdom Metazoa; phylum Chordata; class Actinopteri; order Lophiiformes; family Antennariidae; genus Antennarius; species Antennarius striatus. The sequence goes on along the minus strand of NC_090794.1, from coordinate 11,242,418 downwards.
AATTCTTGAGATCTGTAGTTTTTTGTGGAGTCACTGAGCAGAAAAAGTCGAACCTGAATACTGACCGCTTTTGCCCTGAAGTCATGTCCCGATATGGAGGACAGAAGCACAGCTGGGCTCTGATGCTTCACCGGGGAGGGGGGGCGGACTAATGGTTTGTTATGTGAGGTTAAATGGAAGTAGCAGAAGCGTAATTATTTAGTGGACTTGTTTACTGCTTTGTCTTCTAACTTTGATTGTGCAGAGCTCTGGCTGATTGCTGCCTTAGTCTCTGTAGGTGAAGACTGTTCAAGTGAGATGCATTGCAGAATGAAACCAATGCGCCTGCAGGAGCTGCAGCTGGGAGCACATTCAGACATAAGTAATAGTGGTGAGCCTGTTGGGTCCCGGGTGAGATGGAGACAAATTGGTGTTCTTGTGTTGCTTTATTTTATAAAATGATGAAAAGACAAACACTGGGGAAAATACACGATATCACGTTTAGTCTCAGCGGGGCTCTGGCGCGCTGATGGAAGCTCAGGCGGCTCTTGTTACGCTTTTGTGTGTTAGCGGAACAGGCACCAAAAAGATGTCAAATCAAAGCCCAGTGTGTGTTTAATTTTGCCTGTTGTCATTTCATGCCAGAGAGCCCAGGATGTTGATTTGATCTCTCCCCCAGCTGCACAGGCTTAATGTCTGCCTCCTATGTCCGACCTCTGTGCCAAATGTTGAGAGTTTTTTTTTGGTTTGTGTTTTTCCATCCCGTGCATCGGTTTGTCTTTTTGCCGATTTTAACTTCAGCTTTACTGATATTATTTTTATGAAGCTTTGTGAAAGACTGGTAACATTGGCCAAGAAAGAAAACCCTTACATTCTGGAGATTTGAATTGCAGGGTGCATAATAAATAATTTTTCAGTCTTACAGTGAAAAACCTCTCTCATATTATCTCATATTACCTCCTTCCTCGAGAAAAGGGTGGTTTGTTGGGGAAACTAAAAAGTGAATAAGAGGGAATCTGCAGATTAAAGCATTGTTCTGTTAATTCTTCATGGTGGTTTTATTCTGAAGCAGCAAGTGACACACTCACACAAACCTGCACGACGATTACATAATGGTGGATTTGTGCAAATTCAGACAAATGTGTATCAGACACCCACCTCCAACACTTCTATGCATGACAAGACAGAAGGCGATGTATCCGTGTCACTGCATTTCAACCTGGAGTTCAAACTCACACCATATATACTTTAATTTGAGTCATAATATATTAAAATTATAATAATAGCAAGAAGAAAATTCTCCCCTAAAGGTTTTGGAAAATAAATATGGATGTACAGTATATCCATGGATCAGGCTGATAGGTTACTGGTGAATGAAATGGGCTGAAACGTCTCCCGTTAGGAGAAAAAAACACATTTATGTATAAGGCACAGGAGCTTAACTTCATTATTTAAATCACAGGATTAAAAATTGATAATTGATGTTTGTTCTTATGTGATCCAAAAGGTTGCACACAATTCTATGATACAGAGAAGCTTTTTACAGCGAGGCAACCGTCCTCATGAGGACTCCTGAGCTCCTTCAGAGCTCCCTGTTAATGCTTATTTCAGCAGCTGAATCATATGGAGACCTTGCTCTGCATCATCGATGTTCGCTACTTAAATACCCAACAGTATTTGCTGCGGGGACATTAGTGCTTGCGTGATAAAGGCTGAAACACAGCTTCTCTAATCATCAAAGTAAATCATTAACACAGGAAAACACTATAAAGGAGTCCCAAGGAGATGGGCTTTATGTAAAATGCACTCAGGTATAGTCAACTACTGGTGGGTGGATAATTATGTGTATGCTTGGTTTCTACCATCCACACGTATCTAACATTGTCGAGGTATGTGTTATCTTCATGTCCTTCTAGTTGAGCTTTTTTTCCGGCTTTTCGTTGTGAGTGATAGCTAGGAACGGGAGAGGGATAAAAACATAAAATATTCACATTGAGCAGAGGGTCGGTGTGTGAACTGAACCCAGGCAGCTGCAGGGAAGACTCACCACACAAACGCTCTACCGGCTGAATCGATTCTGAAGGTATCATTTTTAATGCTGTTCTTACAATTTGGCAGGATGGAGATGCTGGTGTATCCGTCACTGGAATACATCAACAGCCATTAGGTACAGAGCCTTGACTTTTTGGACAGCCATTCACTCCAGAGGACAAATTTAGTTGACATTGGAAATCCTATGGCTTTTTTCAAGTGCTGCCAAGTGTTTGCATACCAACACAATAAACTAAAACGACTTACATAGTTAATACACACTATATTGCTACAAGTATTTGCTCTCCTGCCTTCACAGATCTACAAATTCAAGTGGCATCTCATTCTTAAACCATAAGATTCAATATGTCGGTCCACCCTTCACAGCTAATCTCCTCTATGAATGTTTTCCATGAGGTCTAGGAGTGTATTTAGTGGAATTGTTGACCAATCTTTCAGAATTTTGCAGGAGAAGACCTGCCTTGCAATATCCTCTCCAATTCATCTCAAAGATGTTCTATCAGGTTGAGGTCAGTCAAGTTCTTCAACACCAACCCTGTTCATCCATGTCTTTGTGGACTGTTCTCCTGGCAACTGCCAGACTCATCCATCAGATTGCCAGATGGAGAATTCATCTGGCATTTGTTCATCACTCCAGAGAACAAGCCTCCGCTGTTCTAGAGTCTAGTTTAGGCGCGTTTTACACCACTGCGTCCAACGCTTGGTGATGTAGGACTTGGATACAGCTGCTCAGATGTGGAAACCATTCAATGAAGCTCTCTCTGTACTGTCCTTCAGCTAGAAGATGATGACATGAAGTTTGGAACTCTGTAGCCACGGACTAATAAAGTTGGCAACCTCTGCGCACTACCCTCATCGTCTCGTAACCCCACTCTGATTTTACATGCCCTACCACTTGGCTGAGTTGCTATTGTTCCCAACTGCTTCCACTTTGTTATAGTACTACTCAGTTAATTGTGGAATATTTAGGAGTGAAGATATTTACCTACTCACATATTCCAGTAATGAAACTTATTGCACAGGTGGCATCTTACCACGCCCTGAGAGTGACCCATTCTTTCACACTTGTGTAGAAGAAGCCTGTAGCTTGAGCTTATCGCCATTGGCCATGAAAGTGATTAGAACACCAAAATTGATTTGGATAGCTGAGCAAAATGTTTTGTAGGATTATAGCTGCTAAACACCAGCATGTTATCATTCAGAGCCACTAGTATGCCAATATTATCATTTAGCTGAAAGAGCAGCTTGCTTTGCTGTACATTATTACTGTCTGTGGAGTCTAAAGGGACAATAAATTGCGTCTGGTTTAGATGTGGTATTTTGTTGAATGAACAATGGGACTACACTATTGCGTGAAAACACGTCTGACATGTTTCTTAGTGTCACAATACTGAAAACAGCTGCTTCACAGGGATTTTCATCGCTACCAAATCAATTTACTCTGTCTTGTCTCTGTTAGTGTTATATGAAGGTGCGCTATATGGCTGCACATCACCTCAGGCCGGTCAGGCTATCCTTAAGTCTTCATCATTCTGATCATAACACTTTGAAGGCGTGACAGTGAAAATAGAGCTTTGAAAGAGTTCGCCTTCCATTGATGGATGCAATTGTCATCTATGAAATTGTCCGTCAGTACACTGTTGGAGGGAATGGAGCTGTACATTTCCTGGTAACAACACTTTGAATCCTATTTTTCTTAAAAACAGATAAATTGTCAGAAAAAAATTTTCTACTGAAATGTGTTTTATATATATATATATATATATATATATATATATATATATATATATATATATATATATATATATATATATATATATATATATACATATATATATATATATATATATATATATATATATATATAATTACACAAATTTTGGGAATTTAATGCAGATAATGTTTTCTTTCCTGAGTAATTGTCGTTCAATAAAAATAATGGGAATTAGGATTAGCCCTTTGCTAGTTCAATGATATGAGTTTTTAAATTTATTTATTTTATATTATTTGTCCAATGGGGTGAATTCTGGTGGGATCCTGGCGGAACCGTGAGCTGCCATAAAGGTGCTTATGTGGCAAATTGGGATCGAGTGTCTTGCTGAAGGATACTTGTTAACCTGCAGGGGGCTGCGGATCGAATAACTGACCTTTGGTTAAGTGGATGGCCGCATTACCTCCCGCATCCGTTTTCCTGATCTTCATTTGGATGTTTTCTCCTTGATTGTAAACTTTAAACATAATAATCCATAAATAGCTCTTCATTAGTGAGTATGTAACCTTAATACGAGCCATTTAGTACAGAGTGAGTATGAATGTGTTTACTGGGCTGCAGTTAGTACTGCATCTTGTGTCTGAAACAGCCTCTGGTATTTCCTCAGTGAACCGGTCCAACATCCGCTCTTTACCCTCCGGCTGCACAGCGTCTGTCAACCCCGCAGTCTTCGTCTTCCACATCGCTGTCAACAGCCTCAGATGCTGCATCCATTTTGTCCTTGTCTTTTTTGTACTTCCAACTTCTTTTCAGGGGGTTTCATGTTGTGCAATAAGCCTTTCCTTTCCTCCAGTCTTTCTCCTTTTTAGTCTCCACCTTTACCCTAGCTTTTCATACTCCTCTTCACCAACCCATGACTCAGTTACGTGTTGTCCTCATTCTCCTGCTAAGTATGCTGCTACATTTTTTTTTGCCTAGAAACTACCGTAGCTTTTTTGAGATCAGTTAGTCAGCAGTGAGAAGACATCGTAATAGGTGATTAGGCTGGATTGTAAATAGAATTAGTTCATCTGCTGCATCCATTGAATGTGATTCAGGCATAAACAGGATTATTATACATCTTTTGGTGCTGTAGAGGTAAATATGCAGTGCATGTGTGTGAGTGTCATCGTAAGACAGCGCCTGCACCTGAAAATTACAACATCCACCATCATGGAAAATTCAAAGTATTGAAAGCAGATGGCTAAAAAATTTGGCTCACTTCAACAGAATGTCAGTAGTGATCCACGCAGGAAATCGACTCTATTAGAAATGGATAAAGAACAAGATAAATAGCATCATCGGGGAGTTTGAAGTTATGAAGGTAAAAGCTTCCGACATGGGACAAAATATATAAATCAAAGGGATCGTTCTCCAATAAAAGTCCACAGGTTAAATAAGGCAGAGTAAAGCAGCGACGCCGGGAATGAATAGAAGCAGACACACAGTAGTTGTCACTTGACATTGTGCAGAGTGGCAGCTTTGAGCAGGAAGAATCATAATTCCAAACACAGCATCTATGCATTAACAACTCTAACCTGCGGCAACAAATCCTCAAAAAAATCAGACAGATGACAGAGAAAGTGAAAAAGAGATGCAGCTTGTGGCAGTATAGCTTTTTGTGTCTTCAATTGTTTGTTAGCTTTAGAGGTTTATCTGTTCAATATTATTTTAATATATATAATCCCTTAGCAATGGTAATAACTTGTGCTTTAAAAAAATATACTAATTTGTATTGGACATTTGATGTTGAATTATGGATTATTGTCTCTTCATTTTGTAAGTTATAGTGTATATAAGGGTTATACTGATAGAGTAGTTAAAGCTCCTTCATTGAACAGTCAGCCTCAGCTCATCAAAGCAGTAGACCAGCCAGCCTGCCCACAAACTGTAAGAGAGAAATGAAGACACAGCCTTGCTGTATTGCTTTTGGGCAGACAACAGTGCATCCTATGCTAATACCATTTCCTCTACGGGTTTACCTGGAATCTGCTAATTGGCTTCGTAAATGCCATATGGCTAAGAGGTTTAATTTGTCTGTGGGCAAGTTAGCACTGTGGTAAAAGAGGCCAAGACTGAGTTTAATTCAGTCATCCTGCACCTTTAAAGTTCCCAACTCCTCAATCATTTTAATTCTCAGGGATTCCCATTTGCTCACATGTGCTCCAGTGTTGTCCTCATTGCAAGCAGGAAAAACTTTGAAGACATCAAAAGTGATATTTGAAAAGAGAGTCTCAGACACAGCAGTCAACGGATGAGGGAATGATGAGCCTGAGTGAGAGTAAGAGCAGCAAAGAAGAAAGTAAATCAGATGGAAGAGAGGAGAAGATTGACTGATAAGAAGAAACAGATGTGAGAGAGGAGGACACTTCGGGGAAGACGAGAGCAAAGCCTGCCAAAAAAATCTGATGGAAGTCAGTAAAACCTCCGATGTTGTTAAAAACTTAAAGTGCCTGTCTGGTCCTCGTCCTGTCACCATGACAACACTGCTAGCAAGAAAGACAGAAAAAGTATGAGGTTGGAGACGGATTAATGGAAATGAGTCCACAAGTTGAAGAGAGAGGAAATGAGCTTTGAGAAATTAATTATTGTGCTAGAAGGTGTTTGGAATGCTGTCTAATGTGTGTTTGTGTATGTGTGTGTGTCAGACAAAGATAAGTGTAGCAGTGGAATCGTTCTGTCGTCAGTAAGAGAAGCTTATCAGTGTGTGTTGAACGGGTACAGAGGGCAGCTTTACTGCAGCTCGGCTGTCATTAATACCTTAAACGTGTTCGCATGTTTGGTACGGCAGATCCAAAGTCAAACACACCTCATTTAGATGATAAACACACAGAACAGACCTTTGACAAGCTAGAAGCTGTTTACGTCATGTCACAAATTAATATTTCCATGTATTTTCGTAAAGGAGGTGAAGGAGACAAAATTACTTGAATTATTTATTTAATCCTCTTCATCTGTTTGCATTTATTGTCCACTATAAATTATCTTGTTTGGCATCCTCTGCCATAAAACCTGCTTACATATGCTCTATTTTTACAATGCAGAGTTATGCCACTTCTGGTGATACAGTAATGAGTGGGTTTGACTGTCGGTTCTTCCTCAGACTATGCATGCATCCTTTTTAGTCATCATGCTGCCCGTGATCTTTGAAATCACCCTGTGGAAGCAGACAAAGAGGCTTTTATGTACTGCACAGCTTCAGTAGTGTATGAAATCCACACAGCATCCAGATATCTGTGTGTGTGTGTGTGTGTGTGTCTTTGTTTAATATTTGGTGTTTGTGCTTGTGTTGCAGATTTGGCTCAGAACCCACTCCATGTGAGACGTTCAAGTATGTTTTCCTCCTCATATCCTATGACTGCAATCAAAACCTTTCATTTCAAACGCTGTCATAATGTAATCTAGTCAGAATGTCATCCCCCCTATAATACTCAAATTTGAGATCATTGATTACTTTCAATAACTTCCAGAATGCTTTCATTACAAGATCTTTTTAATGTTGTTCTGAATCATATACATTCACAGTAATATTTTTCCAGAAACAATCAGTAATTGTTATCAAATTTATCTAATATTGAGTAATTCCATCCCATCTTGTCTCAACAGCGTTCTGTGGTCGCCTGTCATTTCCCTTCTGCTAATATCATATTTCTCAACCGTATTAATTTCACATCCCTATCAGCTTAAATTCAGTTAACTTAACAGATCCAAAGGAGAGCAGTCTTGTCTGGAAGAGAACAGGAAGTGATTACTGAAGCTGTCCATCAGCCGTGCTCCTGCTCCTGTTTTATAATGGCCTTGTGTTTTCTTACACTGGAGGCTCCTTGAACAAGGCAGTCCCTTTACCATTGCCTGATAGTAATTGCTCTTTGTTTTATTTATTTGCAAACATTTGCAAGCAAATATTTTATTGTACACATGAAATTAAGGCCTATTAAGATGACTTTAAATGTTTTTAGCATGTTTACATACTGCTGTGGATGCTTTAGCTTGTCCATTGATCCAAACCACAAACCTGTGTTCGCTACTTTCTGTTTATTGTGAAAATTATGATTCATGGAGATTAAAAATCATTTCCCTGATAGTTAAACTGGCAAACAGAAAAATACATATACAGGTAGTCGTCGACTTACGACCTATGCAACTTACGACCGATCGACTTTACGACCACAATGTCCGGGTAGGGCGGGGCATTCCCTCCAGCCACAGTACTCACGCTCTGAGGCTCCCGCGCTCTCTTCAGTCCCCACGGCGCACACACGCTGTTCAGTCACACTGAGATCAGCAGCCCAGCCCACTACTGATGGGCTGGGCTGCTTAGGAGGCTGTGACGGAGAAATGTATGAATGGCGTATGGAAAAACTGTCAAGCGTTACGTGAACTCTTCTGCTGGATTTGAAAGTGACGAAGAACTTGATCAGATTCGGGAGAAAATAGTGAAACTGGCAAAAAACCTCTCCTTGGAGAACTCACGAATGATCGCGCTGTATGAAGAACTAATCGCGCTGGAAGAAGAAAGAGTGGAAGAAGAAGAGAGAAGAGAAGCAGAGAAAGAACAGGAGGAAACAGAAAAAATGTTCACCACCAAAGGCTTGTCAGAAGGCTTTTCCCTGTTAAATAAACTCCGTGCACACTTTGAAGAAATGGACATAGAACATAGAAACATTTGCAAGGATTGAACGGATGGCAAACGACGCTTTCCGTCCATATCATGAAATTTATGAGGAGAAAAAGAAACGAACAATTCAGACAAAGCTCACAATGATTATGAAAAGATCGTCTCCCGCTCCCACCAACCCACACGCTGCCCCAGCTGACGATCCGGACGACCCCCAGCCAAGAACCAGCGCTGCTGGATTTAATTTTTACGTAAGAGTCGATTTACGACCAAGTCGAGTTACGACCAATCTGTCGGTCCCAATTGCGGTCGTAAGTCGACGACTACCTGTACTTGGTTACACATGGTTCTGCAATAATGGTGCCTTCAGAAATGTGCATTACCCAGGCTCTGTGCACTCATGCTAACAAGATAACGAGTCAGATGGTGCCTCTCCTCCTCAGCCTGGAGGATGAAGCATCCATGCTTTTCCAACTGTTTTAATGTGGCCTCATCAGACTGCAGGACAGTTTTCCACTTTACATTAGTTGATATAAAATGAACTCTGGTCCAGAGATGCTGCAGCTTTTAAGGATCTGGTTTATACAAGCTTTTTTCTCTACATATTGAATTTCAACTTGATTGATGGATGAAACAACAAATTGTTCACAGACAATGGCTATTGAAATTGATCCTGAGGCAGTGAGATCACTACAAAATCCTGCCTCACTGTTTGCGTTCAAAGATTTTGTGATATCTTTGGATGTGTGTCTGCGAAGTCCGGTTCAGCAGCATCCAGTGCAGAAGGTAGATGCATGCACAAAACTTTCATGGCTACCATTGCCTTAGGTTATTTTTTCCTCAATGTTTGTCGGTCAGTATGTTTGTTTGTGGGACTACACAAAATCCAATGGATGGTTTTCCACAAAGTTTGGTAAAAGGATGGTTGATGCCAGAACCTTTTAAAATATGATGGGAATCTGAATAAATGGCTGGATTCAGGAAAGCTAGCATTTTGTAATACTAACTTTGTTGTATATTGTAAATGTACTGTATACTTGACAAAAGTCAACTGATGCTTAAAAAAAGCAAAGTTAATACCAGGTCTTGATGTGGCCATGATTTCAATAAGTGGTTGGTTGTTTTAGTTGATTCAGTTAGAAACAACTATTGTATGATGTTGTTCCACTTATTATTTTTTGTTTGTCGAGAGGGGTAGGTATAAAATACCTGAAAACTCAAACCGTAGTCAGAGCCATGAGTCACTCAAGATGACAGTCAGGCTTGCAGATAATTGAATATTATCTCAGTGCAGCAGCAGGAGGGATGTTCAGAAAGCACAACATCTGTGCAACAACAGAACATGGTCTTAACTTCCGGTCTACTGTGTATCATATAAGGTAATGTTTGCACATGGTGTTACTATGGTTGGATGAGTAAGGGTTGTCTTTATGCCTGGGGGTCTTTACAATTCTGAATACTGTGTGCAGGCTTAATGTTTGCCATGTGACACACATGCATGGTGGTGAGGGTGAAGGTAGATTACGATGTTTATTATGTGCATTACTTAGTTTTGGCATATAGATCACTGGAACATTATGAATCCATTGGTGGCCTGTGTAACACATGCCACGACCCACTCAGACTCACTACAAACAGGTAATATGGGGCACCTTTAAGGGGGAATGATGAGCACACAAAACATGTTCCAGGACATGCTGATTCTGACCTCAGCAGCCCTCGATTGTCCTCATTCACTGCCTAGCTCGACTGTATGGGCTGTCTCCGTAATGAATAATAGAGCACCACTCCTCTTAAATACAAACAAACCTATGGGTCCATTGGGATTGTGAGATTTAAAAGATTAGCTGAGGGATTTTTCTCTTGGCCTTGATAATCAAATGTTGAGGTGGTTATAGTGTGTTTGTGAAACAGGGCAGTAATCTTTTGTGTGGATGGGTTGTTTTGGGTTGGTGAGTGACGTTCTGTCTGTCATGAGATGTTTTCCACCTCTCCTGCTCACTTTGTTTCAGATGACTTTATCTCTTCCTGATTCAACTACCAGCCAATATTGTTGCTGCATTTGGTGTTGACTTTGTTTGTGGCTGGCAGCTCAATCGTCATTCAGTGGCTTTAAATGTCATTATAGTTAAGATTTTTAATTGCATCTTAATAGACAACCAATTAGTGTACAAACACAGTGGGAAATCCAGTTTGATGAAGGATTTTAAATTCAACCTTTACGTTGTTATATAATTGATAAGATGCTCTCAGACCGCGTTTAGGAGAGTAGTGAGTACGTATATAGTGACATATCTGTTTCGGGTCATTGCTTCTCGTCTCAAGCAGCGATTTTGAGCTAGAATGCTCTGATAAAACAAATATACAAATCCAGGTGAGAAAAAAAAGTTGAGCATTTAGAAGATAAAGGTAAATGGATCCCCAGCAGTTAGTAGAGATTTATAGTCTGTTATAATGTTCACTGCGCCAGAATCAATCACACAATGTACTGAATGTTTGGGAAACAGCTGTTATATTCTTGTTTTATGCCATTAATGGCTTGTTTGTTACGCATGTGCGTCGTCAGGGCTTAAAGATTCACGTCTCATAACTGGTTTCTTCGCTTTGCTTATTGCTGCATTTGTTGGGCATATTTGAATGTCAACAGTTTATATGTCACAGTGCTATGATGGTGCAGGAAACGTCTGCACAGAAATGTTATGTGAGTGTTGGAGGTCATCGTCTCTCCACTTCAGCTCAATATGTTTTTCCGTTAGTGGGGGTTCGTGTCTCCTTTCGAGAATTTTTTTCTTTTTTTTGTTTTGAATAAGGAAATTTTACACGTCTGTGTATAATCATGCTTATTTTGTGAATGACTGATCATCTTTACCTGTAATTGAGTATGTAATCTGTAATATGTTTTGTTGTGCTCGCTCTCAGGTGGATGTCGCCGCTCCGAGCTCGATGAGGCGGAACTTCTGAGGGTTAGCAGGCGATTGGTCGAGGATGCTGTCAATCGCGCCTTGCAACAATACAAACAGGAAACACTTCAAAATGGAGGTGGGCCTAATGCCGTGACAGTGCAACCCCGTGGAAACACTGAGGAAACTGCAACAAAGACAGACACTACAGCTAACTCCACTACAGACAACAGGAAGTGATGTCATTGGACTGAGTTACAGAGACCTGGGGGGAAAAAAAGTCATCTTGAAAACATCTGCTGGACCTGGATGACAAGGTGAAGAGTCAGGAAGTCCTGTGGCGCCAAGCCTGGCCCAGCCAACTGTAACGGCTAGCCAGTCATGCTAGCTACCTGCCCACCTGACCTAGCCTGTCACTGCGCTAGTTAAATATATAATGTAGCTTGAGTTCACTGCGAGGTGACTGTCCCAAAGGTTCAGCCTATGTTTGTTATCTCACTATCTCTGGTGTCCTACATCAAACGGAAACCGCCATTCAGCGTTAGCCCAGATGTTTGCACAACAAACTCTGAAAACAGAGATGCACACGTCACTCAGCGTGACCAGTTTTCCTGAAACAACCCTTTTGGTTAACAGTTTTTGTTCGTCGTCACCCTCAGTTAGGATGGAACTCGGAATCCACAAGTTCCCTATCAGAGGAAGCCTTCTTCATTGTTTATGTTGAGGGAAATGTTTCACACCTTAGTTTAGTAATCTCTGCTGTCATCATGGATTAAAGATCACTCCGCTGCTCTTCTTTGTTGCTGATGCTGTGAGAAGAGTTTGACTGACAGAGTCTGAGCTTCAACTCTGTGACATACAGCATGTTAACTATTTTGTCGCTGGCTTTTGCAAAAAGTCTTCTTTTTTTTTTCTTCTTTTCCCTGTAAGGATTTAAAAATCTTCTTAAACTTTAACTCCCTTCTTACAGAAGATACCCTGTTTTATTTTCCTTTTCATTTCTACGTTTTTATTGTAGGAAATGATCTGATCCCAGTTATGCTTTTAGTATATTTTACTGTTAATTTAACTAAATGAGTCATGCAGAAGCAACACAGACAATCACCAGTTTCAGCTAAATTTATGAACTGAATTCAGTGATGACAGCGTTTCTAAGACCAATTTGTCAGCCCACAAATACGGTAAGGGACCAGTCTCACTGTCACGTTCAATTATGTGCACCAACTAACACTAACTTTGCTACAGATGTCAGCTGAATTGGACATCATTAACTGGAGATGGTAAAAGTAACACTGCAGCAAGACACAACAAGCTGCCACAAATGCATTTCTACTCCTTTAATACCAAACCCTAAAGCTTGTACTTGTAAATTTTTTATGAGACGTGGACAGACACTTATATCATAATCCATGCAATTGTATTTTTTGTTTTCTTCTATTTTATTGAGTTTTTATTGCATGACATTGGTTTGAACCAGCAGCAGAGCACCTGAAGTTATGTTGAGTTAGTCTCATAAATCCATTCATAAAAAGTTTGGGTTAAAGGCTCAGAAACAGGTTTAAGCTCAGCTTTCTGAGACTCAGTGTTTATTGGGAGCATGTCTTCTCATCATGAGGAGCTCATTCTGTTTTATTATTGTAATTCAGGCAATGCTGATGTCAGGGGGGGTCATCTGAGATAATCGATGGTGTCATCCGAAAACCCTCTGGCTATTAATTTCAGTGTCTTCCATCTATTTTCTTTTAATCGTGAAAATGAAATTGGCCTTTCTCACACTGCACTCCACTCCACAGCGAATGACACAAATCAGGAACGTGAGGAAGATTTATTTCGATTGAAAAAATCTTTTGGAGGCGATGAAGATTCAGCGATGAGAAGGAGTTTCCTCTGACATGACATGTTATATCTGTCATATTAGTCATTATTAACATTGACAAATCACCTCCTGTGAACAAATGCAGACATATAATTTGAAAATGAGGAAAATTACTTTTGATTTATACTTAAGGGTGGAAAAAAAGCACAAAAGTATTCATTTATTTTCACTGTTGTTTTTTTAGAAGCCAATAGATATAAACATGCTGTCAAATCAAGCCACCTCTGTTCAGAATAGCCTTAAGTCACTAAAACAAATTGATGTGATTTATTTTTTCTAAGTGCTACTGGTGACGATGTAAATGAACATTTTAGCTCCTGTGGTTGATGAAGACTCATTTTGCTGTGAGATTTGCCAAAATCTCTGAAATGTCAACCTTCAGCTAAAAAGGTTTTTTGAGTTAAACGTCAAACTTGTCCACAGTCAAACACATTTCCTGTCATTTCTGTTTGTAAATTGGTTTCTGTGAACGCAGGATGTATTTGTAGTCCTGCGAGTTTTTTTTTTTTCTTCCCATATGAAGATGTGTGAGCTGGAAAATGTTGTGTGAAGTCCACAGGAATCTTTGAAATGTCAGTAACAAAGTTGAATTGTGTTTTAAGGTGGACTTAGAACATTTTCATTTTGATCTTTTGCTGTCACCGGATCCTTAACCACCTTAAAATCCCCTTTAATACACAAGTTGTCCTGTTGGCCTGTGGAATTAATCTGTTCAGATGTTGGTGTGACTGTGATGTTTGATCAATATCTCCCCAGAGATTCCAGTCTCTCTCTGGGCCGTGTGTGTGTGTGTGTGTCTGTGCCACTGCGTGCGCGTGCGTGTGTGTGTGTGTGTGTGTGTGTGTGTGTGTGTTTCTTTCTTACCATGTGGGTGTGTTGTTTGAACTCCCTGGTAAATATTGTCCTGCCATATTTGAACAATAAAACAGGATATGAGACTGAAAACTAATATCCTTCTCCTCGTCTTTGTCACTTTGATGTGTGTCCAAGTAAGAATTAACACTCTTTACATCAAAGCAGAGGTAATACTAGGTCACCTTTATGCAAACCTATTTTAATGTGGCTTCTTCATCACTGTATTTGTGGGAGCCTTTATTTCTTAAATGTCATTTCCATGTTGGGTGATCAGCTGGTAGTCGGCTCAGCAGGCAGTGATAAAAACAAATTCTTCTCATCCTGCATTAATGGCTTTTGAGCTGGAGCAGGAAATTCTCCAGATAGTTTTTCTCTTGTTCTTTGAATGTTGCCCTCTGCCACCTCTGTGACATGTATGATGAAAATTGCATGGATGGCTGATTGTTATGTTATAAAATCCTGTGATTGGGTCTCTCATACTACAAAGGCTCTGTATCTATGAAGGATAGCATTAATTCAGACAGGCAGGCAGGAATCCAGGTCAGCTGTCATTCTCAGCCACATCAGCTGATCGCAGCTCATCACATTCATCCACCAATCAGTTGATAGCTCAGCTGATTCCCCTCTAGGTATCCATTTGGAAAAATCTCTCACACGGTGCGTTATTGAGGTGATTTCAGCCTGTCAAGCCTCACTGCCAGCCTCTGCAACCCACCTCCACTCCAGCGCCTCCTTTTCAGGTTGTTTCTGTCTCAATCAGTGTTTTTGTCGTCATTTATGCTGGTTCTTCATTTCAAATAAAGGTGCCAGTGGCAGCTCTGACATTAAAGAAACAGCACCACACCACCAAATATAAATTAATGTGAATGTTAAAAAGCTTTATTACCCTGCAAATTCAATACCCTCTCCGGCTTTACCTTTTTAATATCAAATACCTGCCAGATGTTGTTGGATGATTTACATGATCTGAAAGTCCATGAGAAATGAGTGGAATTAATTTGTGAATTTAAATTCTGTTGGAAAGAGAAGCTCGAAGTGTGAGTGACCAGAATCTGCATGTAAGGCTGAATTTACAGCATAATCCAATGTTTTTTACACATTACAGTACACAGAGACTGGGGAAACAAGCATTTTTACCCTGTGGGTACTTTCAAAACAGACGAGTTAAAAGTTGTGGTGGAGCGTGTCTTTTAGAGGGAATTCTGTGACTCCTGAGGGCCAACAAGAGGCATAGAGCTGTGTGACTCATGGGAGGGGGTTTTTGGGGAGATCTATGAACTGCTTCACATCTAACAAAAGAGTTTCGTACAAATAACTTGACTGGAGCCAATTATCCACATTCAGCATTGAGATGATTCACAACCAATAATGGCCTTCCTCTATGATAATAATTACAATAATAAGGCAGATCACAACCGATCATGACATCCCTCTATAATAATTACTATCATCATCATCATCACAATTACCCGCCGACATTGAAGAGATGTGGAAAAAGCAGTTTTATCATACCTGTTTTATTCATATTAAAGAGCACAGAGTCGCCGCCTTCTGGGAGCTTCCAATGCAAACAAAGAAGAAGAATCAGAGTGAAACTGGGGCATCAGGGTGTTACTGAGGAGAATTGCTACAAGCTCTGTTATTTCACAGCTTCCCTCATAGTTTGAGAAAATCACATGGCGTAACACCACACAGCTGCTGCTTAGTCAGCCCAACTCTATTTGATGTAGCGTTGGTGCCGATTCGTCTGAACCCGTGGATAAAGTAACAGCCTGTCGACACGATCTGATGAATTGATACTTGCTCTCTAGCCGATGCCCATTTCACATCTCCTTGTTCTGTGTTTATGGTGCTTAAACAGATTAGAATGTAGTTATAGAAATCATGTCAGATAAACGGTTGGATGCTGCACTCCATCCATTGTCATCATCTAGTCGGGTATCTGATTCAGTTTGTATGTTTTATTTCCATACAGGAAAGAGGATGAGAGTGTTTATCAAACCAGTACATTTCAGGTGTTCCTGTCCACTAAACCCTGACTCTTTCCTCATGAGAGGCTCCTCTGATTTGCTGACAGCTCCTGAAGTGTCATCAGCATCGGTGCCCGGTGAGTGAAAATCCAGCTGCACTCCACTGGTTTTACAGAGTATCTATCCAGCCTGGGAAAGACGAGCAGCTCTGGTTGGACTTATTGCTTATTTCTCAAGATGTCATGAAGGTTCAATTTATCAAACAGGACCTTAAGTTTGCGTTAAAGAAAATTATATTTTTGTTTAATAAATTATCTTAGTGGTACCAGGCTATCAATGGCCTGAGCCGCCCAATATGCAACTGGGCGGCTCAGATTTGTTGTGAAAATTGCGTGTGTGTGTGTGTGTGTGTGTGTGTGTGTGTGTGTGTGTGTGTGTGTGTGTGTGTGTGTGTGTGTGTGTGTGTGTGTGTGTGTGTGTGTGTGTACATGCTCTCTGAAGCCCACAGGCTTGTTCAGAGATAGACAAATATGCTTCTGTTTTTATTTCCTCTTCCTCTCTTCTGGCACCATCTGCCTTGCTCAACACATCTTTGTGAGAATATATAATGAAAGTGTGTGACTAAGAAAGCTATAAAGCACACACACACACACACACACACACACACACACACACACACACACACACACACACGTGTGTCAGCTTCTTTACCTTTCAGCTCACTGATCTCTTGTCTCCTTTCGTAAACATAAAAACAGAACCATTATGCTAATACTGAGGGCTGAAAACTGGTAATTATCATAATAATCATTCAACAAAATTAAAGGGCGGGTAGAGGCAGGGGGGAGAACAACTCTTTAGTGGGGAAGAGGCTTGGCTGGAAGATGACTGCAGCATGACTGGAATATGAAGAAGGTGCCCCCGCCCTGCTCCCCCACAGACAGATACAGATATGTGCATGTACAGATAACCAGAGAAAAATGATACTCCAGGTTACAGTGACTGACATAAGGTACTGTAAATACATCGGTTAGAGCATGATTGTTGAAATGTTAAATATTTATTTAATGTGTGAAGAATGTTTAATAATGTTCACATTAAAGTCAATGTGAATTACAAAAACCCATTAGAGTTTAGTTTTTTGTCCTGTTCCCTTTTTATTACCTAATTCTCCTCTAGACTGTACTTGACTGATGTTACAACGAATTCAAGTAAATTTACTTCAGTTAACTTCACGTAAGGAGACCCAGTTCAGGCCACACTTTCAACTGCTCTGCATTTTATCAGCATATGTTTCACTTCTTCCAGATACATTTATCAAAAAAGAGAGAAAAAAACTGGAAACAATTTTTCTGAGCATTCCTGATTTTGCACAAACATGTAAAAATCACCATAACCGATTGCACCTTTTTTTCTATTTTCACTACTACTTGTTCCGCTAACATTTCAGTTAGAAGATGTGATGCAAATGGGAAAATATCCAACAACTGCTGTAGGGTTGGTCGCATTGGTTCTACCTGAGATAGTTCATCTTGCTTAAACTGCACTAACACTAAGATTTTAGAGTTGGGAAATTTATATACTGTGTTGAGGTGTGAAGGCTTGTGTTTGGGATAGTTCTGTGTGGAGTTTGCAGTAGGATCTCCAAAGAGCTCCCCTTCTTCCCACAGTCTAGACTGTGAACGTGAACTTGAAATGCTGTTTGTGTCTCTATTTGTCGACCCTGTGATACAGTGATGATCTATCCAGGGTGCCGTCTTCCTGTCACCTCAGGATTAGCTGGGATAGACTCCGGCGCCTGGAGATCCAGCAAGGAATAAGCTGTCTTGGAAAATGAATGGATTTCCTATTTATATTGCAGAACAATTATCCTCACATCCTGTAGCAGTGATAAATGACCCTGTCACCACAGATGCTACACATCACTGCACACAGTGAGCAAACAATTACTATACACGGTGAATGATCTCAAATGAGCTTTTCTGTTAACTTGCTGACAGTTGCCTCTAAAACACAACCACCGCTTTGGAATCAGGGATTTAACAAATGAAGCAAGAGCTGTAATGGCAGGAAAGCTCACAATGGAGAGAGGTGGATGGAAAGCATCCAAATGGACATGTCACCTCAAACATATATATTTACTTTATGAGCGCTAATAGATTTGATTTATCAGAGCAGAAGCGGTTTGAGGCTAAATGTTGTCAAAGTGGAGCACGGAATGGATTCAAACATTCAACATCCTGAAGCACATTAAGTTCAGCTTTAGCAAATAATGACACAATTAATGCCGAGTGGCTCTGACTCAATGGAACAAATGCATCATCACCATTTTATTATGCGTATAAATCAATAAATCAAGCATTAAAAAAAGCACAGCAGTAGGCCAAAGTGTACAAATGTGGTTTCTTAGAAACGGCACTCATTTTAATGAATTTGATTTCCATCCAGAGGTGGTTGTTTTTGTAACAGGTTGTCGGATGAAGGAGTAAGTGGGGTGAGTGGGGTCAAGCTTTTGTCTTTTTGCATGTTGCATCAAAGTGTTTACTGAGAAGGAAGACTGCACAGCTCTTGGGGTGTTTTGTACATCTGAGTAAGACTCTGTGTGAACTTTTACAAGACATAATGGATGTTAAAGTCACAGTTCAGCTATGAAGCAATAATACATGCATTATTTTTCCTCTAAATTTTTGTGACTGGTTCTTGTCTGTTTTTGAATTATTAAAAGAAGAAACAATATTTTTGTTAGTTTTCAGCCAAATCACAAAGTTAAGTTGCTCAGTGGGTCGACCACACGAATTGATTCTAACATATATGTTTTGGATGTCCGGGGGAAAACCCAAATGGACATGGAGAGAACATGAAACTCTACACAAAAAAGAATGATCAGATCAGATTGGTAGGCTGTAGGCTGTAGGATGTAGGCTTTGAATTACATCCCTATGTAAATAGGAATTTACAGGAAAAGACAGATGCATGAAATCAACAAAGCGTACATGTATTTACCATAATGCAAAACATCATTATATTATAAGTTAATTATAACACACCCCAGTTCATACCTAGCCTTTGTTGCCTGTAATTCCCCTTTGGACTATCTGCTTATTTACTGTCAGTGTCAAACAAAAGGTATACAAATGAAAGAAAGGTAATAACCCCATCAAAAACATAGTAGACTGTCCTTTCAAGTGGCTCAAAGAGCTTGTTTGGCTTCATTGGAAACAGAAAAATGAGCTGCCTCTTCTGTTACATCAAACGTCTCTGCTGCTGAATCAACCAGGATGGAAATTATTAATGGAAGTACAGTAATTGTTTGTGTTCTTAAGGGACAAATAATCTTATAAATATACATAGAGGTGTCCTAAATAAATTGTCTGAGTCTCTTAGTCAATACTGAACATTTTTGCATAGCATTTTGAAAATATTTAAAACTATTTACCGATTAGCTTTAGGCTGCTGTGAAAAAGATGGAAAACCAGTTTTCATATTAGTATGAAATCGCTGTGGCTGGGCTGAGCCTCATCTGGCTGTGGTATGGGTTTGTCAGGCTGCCGTGACTCTATGGGATGTACACAGTCATTAGAAACAGGAAGTAGTTGACAATGAGGAAGAGGAAGATTTATTGATGGCTCACTTTCATTTCATTTCACTTCCTCTGTCAATGGTTGCTACTTTGAGTGTCTTTGTCCTTCAAGCCTGGAGCAGATGTATATTGACACTGTTCATAACTGTGTGTGTGTGTGTGTGTGTGTGTGTGTGTGTGTGTGTGTGTGTGTGTGTGTGTGTGTGTGTGTGTGTGTGTGTGTGTGTGTGTGTGTGTGTGTGTGTGTGTGTGCGCGCGTGCGCGCACGTGCGTGCTTGTGTGTGGCCTGTAAGATTGGCTTTGAAATAACAATCCTCCCTCGCTGTCCTTCGCCTCACTGGCAGTAAAGTCACTGTGACCAGAACTTACAGATTTATTGTAGCTGTTTAAAGACTTTGTCCCCATCAGTGAGGCACACACTTGAAATTGTACCCAAACATTGCCACCCACGCAGGACAAGAACACACAAGTCAGTCTGTTTGTTGACATTGTAAATTTTACAGTGTAAAAGAAACTTCCAAAACCTCATATGGGCAGAAAGAAGTGCTTTTACCACAGTCCAGGCTGCAGCACACACCAGCTACAGTGAACACACACACCACACTCAGGCTGTGGAATATGTTTCTAGCTTTGTTTTGGGCAAAGATCAGCCGGTATCACATGTCTTTTTCATTTCCCTCTGGGCATTCTGCAGATTAGACACAATTTCTGCAGTAAAATCTGGTTAAAAATGTTCCGTTTGTCCTCGGGCAGCTTCAGACCTAAAACCTCCCCCAGCAGCAGCAGATGAGCAAGGATGCCATTTTCCATTCTCCAAATCATCAAAGATGACAGTGTTGTCCACTCCGTTCATAATCACACCGTCTGGCCACACACACACACACACACACACACACACACACACACACACACACACACACACACACACACACACACACACACACACACACACACACACACACACACACACACACACACACACACACACAAACAAGCATGCAGCCAAGAGGTGCAACTCCTCTCCTGAAATGAAAATGGTTTACACTTGAATAAGTACTGACTAAACTGTGTAAGTAAAACACCTCTGTGTGTGCATGCGTGAGTGCGTGCGTGCGTGCATGTGAGTGCGTGAGTGTGTGTGCATCTAGATTGAAATGTGCAGTTTGATGGTCAAGTCATCTGTCGGTCAAGTATAAAGATAAGTTTTTATTTCATGCCTCAACTCTGTATACTCTTCAGGTTTGTAATTGTAAAAATTTTAAGTCAACGTAATTAAATGTTTTTCTGCAGTTCAAACAATCACTTTGTCGTGGACACGGTGCTGCAGAGAACAGAGGGGTAGGAGAACTCTTATTGAAACAGTACGTAAACCAATGGTAAGTGATTACTGATTACTACACAAAGTTATTTCATTTGCATTCAAAGTTTCTCTATCAGCAACATGGTGCTGGTAATCAGCAATGTGCAGAGCACAGAACTGTTGAAATGAGAATCCTACTGTGAAGTGCATTTGTTTGGAAAGCAAGGATTTGTGTGTCCGCTCTGCATGTTTGCACGTAAAGTATTGGAATCTGTGATGCTGTTTAAATGTTTATTTGCAGTTATTCACATTAAAGGCTTTGAAAACAGCTTCTTAATATAGGCTGATTCTTTTTTATTCACAGTACCTTTATTTTTCTTAGAATGTGTTGAAAGGGACTCATTTGGGGAATAAAAAAAATAAAACACCTGCATGTCAGAGCGGGATAAGAGTTCAATTTTTTTTCCAGAAACAAACAACAAGACAAGACAAGAGACAAATAAATTGTGTGTACATTAAAATGGTACATAATACTGAACAATTTGGTGTTTTCATTTTATTTTAATTTTGTTTACACTGGGAGGCAAAAGTAGACCAGAAGAAGGAGATGAGACATTCAATTGTAGCTGAGTCTCTCAACCCATTTTTCTATACAAATGCTCTTGACATGATAGCAGATATGAATGCATCGATACATTCAATATTCATGTTTTTAATCTTACTGTTCTCTTTACAAAAAAATATCTTTAAGTTAGTGTCAATGAGTTCGGCGAAAAACATTCTGTGTCCATCTGTCTCCAGCTTCCAGTCATCCAAATTACTGTGTAGTTAATGATAACCATGTCAGTAACTGCTTCCTTTCTGGAATCATTACAGACACATCCACACCCCCACACCCTCCACACACACACACACACACACACACACACTCACTCACTCACGTCAAGAGGGGCAAACAACACACTTGGGGCTCACTGCTTTTCCTGGCTGCATCCCGTTACCATAGTGACTTCATATGAAAAATGGATTGCTCTATTTGTTGGCCCGTGTGTGTGTTTAGTTCAGAGCTTCTCATTTAGCAATAATTGAATGTGAAGGAAGGACAGGAGAAATGCTTGAGTGTGCATACCAGTATCAAGTGTAGAAGGCATTGTGTGCAGCAGTGTGTGTGTGAGGCTTTCTGATGATGAAAAAAAGAGCAAACATGAAAAATAGACACAAAAACCCGTGACTTCCTTTTGTCTTGTCCCTTTTTTATCCATTTTAGATGAAAGCTAATATTTTTTGGGCAAAGTTTTTATGCTGGATGCCCTCCCTGCTACAACGCTCTTCATTTATCTGGGCGTGTGGCCGGCCTGCAGTTGACACTGGCTTGTGCCCCCGTAGGCCTGGAAATTCCAGGGATTGAACCAACATACATGCAACACATGTGCTCTCCCAATGACATACATCCAACAGATATGCTAGTGAGAGGCGATTTAAGTGAATACAGCACTAAAATAATTTTTTCATTCATGTCTACCATAGCTTTAGTTGAATATTACAAGCATCTCTTAAAATGTTTTAGTGATTGTTATGTTCATATAATTGTCACATAACTTGCTTTTATCTGAATACAAGAATGGGTTTTTATGATGTTTATTTGTGTATTAACTGCAAAGTTGAGTTGTGTGAAGTGAACCAGTGTGAGGATGGTGTGGTTAATTCCCACCCAGAGTCACCAGGCATTTTGATATTACCGTTGTAGTGACACAAATAGGAAGTAGATTTGCTACTTCTGGGTAACATTTATGTAATAACTGTGCTAATAACTGTGTTAATAACTTTATGACAAATGAGAGGAGTTCAGATTACTGTATGAGTTTCAGCGTCTCTATGAGCTGAGATAAAGACAATGTAATATCATAATAAAACACCCTATCAAAGAGCAGTCAACTTTATTATAAAATTTATAACACTGGAAGATACTTTATTTTGTTACTGATGAAACCAAAGACCATTACGATGAAGAGCAATGTTATGTAATATTAGGGTACTGTAACTCCCTATGTCAGCTAAGACTGTTACTATTCCTATTAGCAGTGATTCAGGTGAGACAAAGGTGTGAATAAATGACTTAAGAGCAACAATGGACCTTTATTATCTGAGTCAGTTTGAGGTTTAGGGGGTTGAGTACATATTCTGAGTAGACTAACATTTTATAATGGAAAGGAAGAGAATTAACCATCATTCAATGCTTCAGATAAGAAAAAGACAGGTGGTTTATGGCTATATTTTACATTTGACATTATTCCTTGGTGTCCCGAATAAATCAGTGTCAACACTGTAATCTCTTTTGTTGTTTCTAAATTAAATACAAGGCAGTCAGAGACTGCAATATCCCACAATGCCTCTGGCTTCCTGAAAATGTTGCTTTTTGTTTTGTGATTATATTTCATCAGGTTTCAGAGATGTGCAAAAAAATGTGCAAAAGTAGAAATTTGACCTTGACCTAGTTTTCTCATGGTCAAGGTCATCATCTCATTTTCATCCTCTTTGCTGCCCGAGTAATGTGCTTTTTCTTTCATCTTTCTATCTGCAACGATTGTGAAGATATTTGGTGGACGGACGGACGGACGAACACGCAAACACTGATAATTACAATACATCACAGCTTTGCAGGATGTAACAAAGAAGTGAAATTATTAATTGTGGGAATTAAACCTTCACAATGGATATGAGATTATTATCAGAATGGACTGAGAGTCGTTGTGACTCCTCCAATGACACGTTTAATCTTTACACCAATCCATCTGCAGCTCATAAGCCTTATATAGTCACGCTTATATAGACCCGGGCTTCCCACACAACGAGACGCAAACACACATATGTGATGACAGCTTTACTCGACCACACGGTGATATGAAACTCCAATCTACACCTCACGGGCTAACATGTTGTCGCATTACATTTAGGACAGAGTTTAATGGGTGAGCCACAGGCCCAACAGCACAGCATGACCTACATCTCAGCCGGGACTTATACAGAGATCATGATGACTCATGAACACACACACACACACACACACACACACACACACACACGCACACACGTGGCTCAGATAACATGGCATTAGTTGTGATTTGATTAAGTCACAGTTGACCTAGTATACATGAAACTAATGAAGAAGAATAATGATATCAGGCTTTGTGTTTAGAAAGCTAATATTTAACACACACCTCTGCAGCCATGAGAGACTGGGATTTTAATTTGTGCCGTTGTTCGCTGCTCAGGTCTCTAATGGACTTTAGTACCAGCTTACATAATGTTCATGTAATTCACTTATAGCTGATCCAGTGAAGGTATAATGTGATTAAGAATGGACACCTACGTTAACCTTTTCGTCTTTCTTCAATGCATATTTTTATCAGAAGTCAGTGTGTCGAGGTGAATTAAAAGAAAACGTCTTCAACATGAGATATTATGAGCTGTCAGGGACTTCAGACCAGAGAGGATTTACTCCAGTAAGTGAGGAAGTTTGCCCTCTTGTGAGAATCCACTCACTGAAATTAGCTTCTCATTTTGACAAATGTGTCTACGGTACACCTTCATGACTCATAGGAGTAAAAAACTCCTACTGTAATTCGTAACATTAACATTTATTAGCAAATATTACCGTTGTTAGTGAATGTGTTAGAGTTGTATATTTACAGATTTGGCACTTTAGAAGAATAACATGTTAAAACCTTGTGTGTTAACTATCGGTATTCTGATATTAAATAATCACTGACATTTGCATTTTTGTCACAATAATCAAAGCCTTGATTCAGAGTTTACATTTTACCTATCAAACTCACCTGACATTAAAACACATTTTAAATCAATACCTCTGAATATTAACTATTGGCCAACTAATCCCATGAAAAATTCAAGTGAGTCATCAATGTTTCAATTTCCTGTAACACCTGAAGGCAGCACTTGATTATAACTTGATGTAAAACCCCAGCGTTTAGAATCAAATCTTTCACTGTTGGTTTCAGCGCCTGTTGTCAAATGGCAAAATTCCCAGATGTACAGTAACTCGCCGCCAACATACAAGGTGTTCTTGGCTCAAACGTGATTTTTCCATCAGTGGTGTCTGTTCAGATGTTGTAAAATATCTCTGTGGTAGAGAAGCTAGAATAATGGACCCAAAGCGTTTTAATGTCTGTAGACAAAAAAAAGGTACATCTGTGAGTTAGCAAAGGTGACTGAGCTGAAAAGCCGTCAGGACATCACGTAGTTTGTGTGACCCAGAAGCCAGGATTAGATTGAAAGGAATTAAGAATCGTCAATGAAAAGGACAGAACCCAGATTATCAAAGTCATATTTAATGAACAATATGCCGTATAAAAACTGACTGCAGACAAACAAAAAAGAGGAAGTACTTATAAAAGTCAGTGTTTTTGTGACCTCTTGACCGCAGAAAATTCTAAAAGAAGTGGATTATTTTACAGTTTGAGATGTTTCTCAGTCTCTTAAACACTAAAGGTTTTTAAATTTGTGATGACATTTGCAGCTCTTAAAGCACTTAGAAACAGGGTTGAGTCTCAGAGAGATGCTCTGTGTTCCTGTGTATAAAAATACAAGATGTTTTTAAATCAAACTCGCAGTCAATCAGAAAACTCAAAATATCCCAGTCTGAGAAAACCTGTGTGCTTGTTTTCACTCTGACCACCTACATAGGTGCGTGTGTGTGCTGTGTGGAGGAGGGTGAGGAGGTGGCTGAAGATGATGGCATAGAGGAGGTGGGGGGCAGGGGGGTGGCGGAGGGCACGGACGTGGAGGCGGAGGCGGTGACTGACGAAGAAGTCTCTATCTTGCTGCTGTGTGTGATGAAGCGCAACCGCAGCTTCATTGCTGGACGTAAGGTCATGATGATTTTCTCCACCTGGGGGGGAAGAGATGGAGAAAACTCACTGATGCAAAATTGCAGTAGAGAAATAGTTAAAGTTAGGCAAACTAAATTCTGGCTCCAATTTCTTAACATCCCCAAGTGGAAGAATAATTACTGCACAGTTTAATTACTGGGTCAACATCCTTCACAAAGGTTCAAGAAACATCATTTAAATGAATCACAGTAGCCAAAACACAAACAGTCAACTTTGGCAAAGACTGCCCTCAGATGTCAACAGGGCTTTGTCTATAAAATTAATTACTTGTAAAATCCGTTTAATTATGCTTGTGTAACCCTAAAGCACCAAGCGGAGCAACTGTTTCATTTCCCATAATTAACTCTGGTGTCAGGTCCGGGCAGCGATGGGGACTCGTCTTGGTTCACAGGAATGTGACAGATTCAAACTAAAAATGGAAACTAAAAATACACAACTGTGTCGTGAGGAACAGCAGCTCCGTACACGTCACCTCAGTTGCAGTGAAAATGACAAGTTTACTCATTTACACTTTTATTTAATTCATATTCTTAAGTTTATTTGTTGAATTATCTATGTAGTGAAGACTACAGTTTAAAAAATGCCTTTAGTTTGGATTTAAATTTGATAAAGATAACCTCACCTGCTCCTTCACGCTGTCACCAGTGTACATGTATTTGATGTGATAGAGGAAGTCACAGATCGGGTCCATGTAGCTGAGGTGGTGACAGTGTTGGTCCACCGCTTGCAGCATCTCATAGAAGGCCACGCCAATCTGAAATACACAAAGTACTTATGACACAACAAACCAAGAAATAAGCATTACTGAGCATGTTTGTGTTGCATTTGTCAGGTAATAATCGGTGGATAAACATTGCAGATCTACCTCCAGCATGCACCGCGTCCTCTCCTGCTGGAAGCGCTGCAGGAACGGTCCCACCAGGTGATAGACGTAGAGCAGCTGAAACTCTGTTTGGACGACGGGCTTCAGGGTCTCTGACAGGAACCTGCAGTCACCAAGATGTGAAAGCATGACAGCAAAAAGTGACGTGTTGAAGAAAGAGCACCAGAAGTACAACAAGAGTAAGAGAAGATAGTGATGACAGTGAGCCCGAGGAGGATTTTCTCACTTGGGAATCAGAGACAGCTGTCCGATGGATGAGTGATGCCAGACAGCGTGCGCTAATGCTAGCACGTAGCTGCAGTTCATCTCGCTGTAGCTCTGGTGACATGCTGTGAAGTCCAGCAAGGCAAAGGGATAACCCGCCCACTCCGTCTCTGATGTCAGTGCTGGGGAACTGATCACAGACAGGATGCGGTCGTGGAGGACGATCCAGTAGGGCTCCTGGAAGAGGAGAAAGATAGGTTGTCATGGTGAACGAACCCGATGTGAATTCATCAAAGGGTAAATGACTGCGATCCTTTTTGTGACTGTTTATCTCACGGGAAGTGCAGTAATCACAAGTCCGATGGCGTTCATCCAAGCTGTGATGTTCTCCCGGGGAACCAGAGGTTGACTAATAGAAAAAGAAAACAGGGCCTCACTCACCAGTAATTTGTTCCAAGATCAGTCAGAGCCTTTAACAGACTAAAGATGAAACCGTGTTGGTCTTTCATACCTTTTCAATGCAACGTTGAGCAGAGCGTTGCCGACATCTTTTCCTGGAACGGCCAACGCCATCAGCTCCACACAGGTGACATGCAGGGCGTGAGCCGCGGGGTTGGGGAACTCATTGAACCTCCAGTCACAGTTGGGGAATGGACCGGGTGACTTCCCAGCCATCGGTGAAAGAGAGTTAAGAAGGCTAAAGTTTGCTGGAGGAGCAGAGGAGTACGACCCTATAAATATAAATGTAAATCTTCAGTCCATAAAATGACCTTGGATTAAATTAATGATTCATGTAAATTCAATAACTATACGTCTTGGCAGTGAACAGCCCTTAAGGAAGACAGGAAGTACTGGCATTTTTTTTTGTGGCCCATATCAGGATCAATGGGGGTAAAAAGTAACAGATGCATCAGCCCACGAGGGAGGGGTTTATGAAGGATATTGTCCACCAAGCGTCCAATCAGCTTGCAGTAGTAGGTGTCATCAGGGACCCACACATTTTCCTCTCTGGGGTTCATGCCACACTTCATGTAGGTCTCACTGAGGCACCACCCTGGGGTACGGTTGTCCTATTAGAAAGTAAATGTCACCAACAGAAATATATGAAGTTATGACAACACATAAAATAAGAGAATACAAGAGGATCTTCATCTCCCTCGTCATACCTTGAGTGCAGACATGATGGCGTGCACGAGTTTCCTTTTCAGATTGCTTCTGTCTCTCAGATGCAGCTCATAGTAGTGGAGTGTGTTGTAAAGGTAGGTGACTGGACGATCTGCACACACAGCAGAGCACACACACAAAAACTACTGCCTTCACATTTCTTTCATCCTAACCACAACCCTTCTTTCACCACGTTTTGGTTTGTTTCTCACCGTGGAACTTGTACAAGCCTCCCAGGTGATCAAGGAGCGTCTCCAGAGACTTGGAGACAGGCAGGAGCTCCAGGAAGCGATGGATGACGATGTCAAAGACGGGAAGGAAGCGCAGGCACACGTTGCCAAAGTAGATGGGCAGGTACTGAGGCTGCAGCTGCATGGGAGGGTTGACTTCGTCTGCGAGGCCCTCGAAGTAAAGCTTCTCTGGGTATTTCTGGTGACAAATGAGAGTTTCTTCAGACCTGAGGGCCTCTCTTCATTCCTAAGATTTATATTCCGGCGCAATTGACAAAAGATACATTTTCAGATGAAAGCTGATTTGTTCTGTACCTTGTGGTAAGTCATGTGCTTGTTGTGCCAGTCGCTCTGCAGCCAGTGCTCTGGGGCGTTCTCCTTGACAAATTCATTCACGCGGTTCCTGAAGTCATTGGGCTTCAGCAGCAGCAGTTGGATTATAAAGTAACAGACCTGAGCCTCGTTGCCCTCGTGGCTGCGCATCGCCTGAACACAGACAACAGTAGAAATGAGCCACACACAGACAGTTACAGAACAGACATCTTTATCTACATTGAAGCTTCTCCTCACCAGACACAGGATGAGTCTGTCCAGGGTGACTATGTTGTATTTCCACACCATGTCGTTGAGTATTTCAATGCACTTGTTGAGCTGCTGTCCACCGGCTGAGGTTGAGAACTCATAGACCAGGAAGTCAGCAAATGTTCTTACATGAGCCACCAAAGCACGGGCCCCGATTCGCTCCAAGACTCTTGGGGACAAAAGTAAAGTTCAAAATATAAAAAAAGGATTAAAACATGAAGCTACACTTCAATCGTGATACGTTAAAAGCACTGAATTTTCCCATGAGTTCAATTAGATAAAGATGTTTTTCAGAGACTTGACAATTCCCCCAATCCCAATTAGTGTAAATCAAAACTGCATCATACATCAGGACATCACTGGTGTAACGCATCGTTACAACATGGTTTGTCACACACTACAACTGCTTTAATAGAAACAGTTTGTAATTATTTTTAAATACAGACAATCCTAATTCCTTTCACTGGTGTTCAGTCTGTCGGTATATAACCAATACGTGGTTGTGTGTGTGGATTCTGTTCCGACGCCCAACCTGAAGCCGATCTGGTTAATGTGATCCGTCTCCAGAAGCATCTTCCACAGCAGACAAAGGAACAGCGGCGGAGAGCCCTGCATGGAGAAGTGGGTGATGATGTCATTCTCGTTAGCCATGGACTTCCACTTCCTGTACTCCTCTTCCACGTTCTTCTTCAGGTTGAACCGCGGCTCGTGAGGAACGTTATTCTGTTTGAAGAATGCCTGAGAAAAGACGAGGGACTCGTTATGATAGGATAGATGATTTGAGATTAAAAAATAAATAAAAACAAAGAGCGCATGAGTTTATCAGTGTTGACGACCACAGTGCACCTGTAGAGGAGCAGGGAAGCAGGACAGCGTGTGTGAAGCCCAGTTATGGGGTGTGAAGTTCATGATCGTTTGGAGGATGTCTTTACACCAAGTGCCATGGATGGAGTCGGAACCGGTGAAAAAATCTAAATGGAACGACACAAAATTAAGAAGATATTGTAAAAAGTAGAAAAAAAGAGTGAAATAGATAAAGAAATCTATCCTAATTGGTTGCTACCGGTTACATGTGTGGCTCTGGCCAGGGTGAGGATCAAGGCTCGGTTCAGCTCCTCGGACTCAGCTGACAGAACCGTCTTTGGGTCGCTGAGGAAGCGGGTAAACTGAGGCTGCACTTCAGAACTCCCCAAGGCTGTGATCAACCTCAGCGCTGTGCTCTCAACACTGGTGGAAGAAACAGTCGTCTTTAGTCACTGAAGAGGTGCACCATATAAAACCACACATGTAAAACAGCTCGTATTGATTGTGATCATGTGTGACCGTGTGTCCGTGTTACCACAGATGCAACTGGTTCTGGTTGGTCTGTGGTACAGCAGCCAGACTGTGCAGGTGACTCAACAGCTGGACTCTGTAGTGCGGCTGGATGTGGTGCATCCTGTAGCTAAACATCTCCAGTAACGTGTGAAGGATTCCCCAGGCGTGAGACTTGAACACATTGGGCAGCAACTGGCCTGAACAGACAGCATGTTTTTCAGCATGAATGAATTAATATTAAAGGCAAGTGTTCTGAATCTGTCCAGTAGACAATCAGCAATGGTTGGATAAACAGAAGACCTAGAAATGTTGGAAAACACATTCCAGATAATCATGAAAGAAGTAACTATTGGAAACTGAAGATTGTGTAAAAACATTAGCAATGATTTGTTGTTGAACTGCTGACTTGTAGCTGGAACTTGTTTTGTGTTTCATGCCTCAAACGACTGTTTTATACGTTAAAGCTATAAAATGTATAACTTGGACAATGTTGTCAATTAAATATATTCCTGCTTTTCTTCCTCTCACATTGCCTGATGATCAGAGTGTATGCTGACATCAAACACTGTGATCACCAATCGACGTTGGGCTTTCAGTCTGACCTTTTAAAATGTTCAAATGTTTGTGTAACTCACTGATGAATCCTTTGATGCCCAGCGACTCTATCTCCATGTAGACCAACAGTCTGCTGTAGGTTTCTACCAATGCAGGGGCGAGGGCGTTGCTTGATTTGGCATGGGCCAACTTTATTACCCTTGTGGCAATGCTGTGAATCAGACTGGAGGCAATAGGGAACAAAGACACAGTGTGATTGAGAGGCTCTTTAATCACCATCAGTTCATCTATAAAGCCTTTGCTTCTCTCTACCTCATCTTTGCATGCACTGTGAGTGAATCCAGCAGGTTCATGGGCAGCGGCGTCACAGATCCTGATGCCATGCAGTTGGTGCCGGGTAGGTTGATCCTCATGGACCCGTTCCCGTAGATGGTCTCCACCAAGACGCCCATCGGCAGAGAGAAGCACTCTGAGTTGGTGCTGTAGGCGTTGCAGAGCAGCGCAATCTTATAGTCGGACATGCCCAGAGTCTTGTTGCGAAGTGACTGCTGGAGAAACCTGACAGTAGGGACGAAACAGGAACCGAAAGGCTTCATGTACTTCTATTCTGAGAAGCCTCGTAGCTCTAAGGTATTCACTGAATTGAAATACGTATTATGAAAAGGTAAGTACTCATGGTGTAGTTTCAGAGAGTGTGGTATTGGTATCTGCAGTTTGGAGTTGTCGTTCTGAGCTTTACGGTTCAAGTGGATCCAGATGCAGGTCATCGCAAAGGAGTGAGTTGATTGAGGCTTGTTAATGTCTGGAACTGGAATACACTGGAAGGGAAGAATAATGCATAAATCCTATGGTGTAACCTACAAAACAGTGAAGAAGAAATGTCAACATCTAGTAAGACAAGAAATTATTTATTTGCAGGACTGTACCTCTTTTTCTGGGTAAAGTAGGTCAAAAAGCTTCATCACAGGCAGGAAGTCGGCTAAGGCGTTCTTCTGAATGCTACCTGATATGAACTGCAGTAAAACCCACATCAGGTGATCTCTCCCTTTAATGAGACCTCTGCCTGCAAGCTGAAGACAAAAGTAAGCAAAGGTCACATCAGATCTCTGGTCTCTGTAGCAGCTGGGAAATGCTACAGAGACCAGAGATCTGCTCTCCCAGCAGCCTCTTCTTCACTACGCCACTGCCTAAGTTGCCTTCCAATGGCTTAATTTCCGCATTTGACTTGAAAATTAGCAATTGCTAATAATTTTACGAAGTCTGAACAAAACCAAATCAGACAAAACAAAACCCAATGACCCTGAATTTGATTCTTCTTCCTCACCTTCTGATGTAACGACAGAACCATGTGAGGGAAGCTTGCAAACTGAAACAACACAAAGAAGATGAGCTGGGAGGACAGGTGCTGCCACAGCAACTGGCTCGTTCCTCCGATGTCGGCGTCAAAATGTTCTTCGGTCTCGGAGCGCTCCATGGCGTACACCACCAAATCCACCAGCTGCTCTTCCAGCACTGGACAACGCTGCTTATGCTGGTAGGGGAGGAAGGGAGTGTTAAAGGACAAAGAAAATAAAAGGCAGGAGTTAAACAGAGAAAGGGAGAACAAGGAGAGACAGATGGGGAAAGAAAAGGGGAGAACAGAAAGAAGGAAAGGGAGAACAACATAGGGAGGGAGACAATAAGAGGATAACCATTAAAATACTTCATCATCATATTTGCATGTTAACAGAAGCTACAACAGTAATTGGAAAGTGACTTATTAAAACCATATCCCATTCCTCAGCTGAGTGAACATTCCGCTGGCGTTTCTCCTTCATTTAAAAATGCTCTGGTGATTTTAAAGTGGGTTTATGAGGCAGGAACAGGTGTTCAATTTTACTCTCCATGAGGCTCGATTAATTTTCCTGGTTGGAATTTGGACCTCGTGAGATTTTTGTCCAATTTTCTGTTACAATGTCTGGGTAAACGAAAGGTTGCAGCAATTTATCATGATGGATTTACAAGACAAGCACTCAGAAAAGATGTCTTGGGTGCTTGTGGGTAGATACAAAAGCTGATTAGCACCGAGCAGGTTAATCCAAAAGAGAACAAACATCTGAAGGACTGAAACTAAAAGATAAGAGACTACTGTTGATTAGCTACACGTAAGTAGGACTTACATAGGGATGAAGAAGATGCGAGACAAGGAGGAATCAAGAGACACTGACAAATTGCCGGTGAAGGCAATAATACTTTCATTTTACGACTAATTCTATGTGGGGATATTTGGCTTAGTCAGTGAGAGCAGAACAATGGATCTCTGCAGTTTCTACTCATGGATTTAAAAATCTCACATAAAACGACAAGGAACAGGAGAACAGCACGACACAGAACAGCACAGCACTAAATAAAGCAAACCCAACGGTTCATGCCTGCATGCAGGCTAACGGGCACACACAACCACACACACGCAAAGTGTTGAGAAGGAATGAGAAAAGAGAGGGTCCACAGGCATTCATCTTCCATCCACAGAGAGCCACAAACCCAAAGGCAGCCACCGGCCCCCAGGTCAGGAGAACAAATGTATTTTCTACATTAAATTGGGAATCGCTGTAAAAGGCTTTATGCCAGAATGAAGTCAGTGCTGATCACTGATCAGCTGCTTAACAAGGAAGTATCTTGTCTGCCGCTGACAGCTCCGACTCTGCTAAACGCTAAAAGGCCTCAGGATAGAACGGGATTCTCTTCCACTCAACGCAGTCTTCAAGTTTAAAGTCATGACATGACTAGGATTTATTTTTTAATATCTGGGTGGAACTTAAATTTCAATTTTAACTGAAAACTACAAGATTCTAAAACTGGAAATGGTGTCA
The DNA here is from genome assembly GCF_040054535.1 of Antennarius striatus. Classification (NCBI taxonomy): domain Eukaryota; kingdom Metazoa; phylum Chordata; class Actinopteri; order Lophiiformes; family Antennariidae; genus Antennarius; species Antennarius striatus. The sequence goes on along the minus strand of NC_090794.1, from coordinate 11,208,841 downwards.
TAATCTTTGCTAGACGGGTCTCTATTCAGTTCTGCCCCTAGTTGTCATTTCAGTAATTAATTCAGTAACATGGGGAAAAAAAACCCATAATTAACCAAACAAAAGACAATGGACAACAACAAATGATTTAATTTACTTCCTGCTCAGTTGTTTTTGTATTTTTTTTAATTCTACTGTGGATTAATGAAATAAAAGAAAAACATTTAACTTAATTGTCATGAAAGTTTTTGACTTATTGCTACAATTTAAAATATCAACCAAAATAATCAAAATATGATTTTTTCTTCACTGCATCTCAGCACCACGAATTAACAACTATGAACAAAAATTCAAACTGAAATAAAAAGAGTGCTCTACCAGACCTGCACCTTCATCTGAATCAAGCCAATTATCTAACGTCTTTCAAAAACCATCGTCTTCTAAACCTCACTGAAATCCTTTGAGACCTTTTTGTCTCAGACAAACAGATGAAATCATGCTCTCCTTGGTAAACGGTAAGACATTAATTCCTTTTAAACCTGTATCACCAACTAATGAGCATCACACCAGAGCTGTTAGACACTGTTTCAGTCAGACAACCAATCAAAATCACTCTGGTGACCTGGACAAAACACTAAAAAAATATAAAGAAAAATAAGCATAAGTATCCTACACTTTGCCATGTCTTCTGTTTCTGTGGTTTCCAGTGCTCATGCAATTTGAAACTGGACGCCACAGTCCAGCTCAGGAAATCCATTTCCAGAATTTTAATTCCAACCTGATGAGTTTTTAAAAAGGAAGGAAGTGAAGCTATCAGAGCGAGAAAGATACAGATTGTAAGCCACTAATTTAAGGCATGCCTAACATAATTTTGAAAGCATGTAATTGGATGGATTTTGCAAGCTGGATATGAATCAAGTTCACCAGCGGACTGCAGGAAAACATCTGAAGTTAATTTAGCCTGGAGGCAGAAGACATGACAATCACACAACCATTAGGACCCATCAATTCATCGTAATATCTAAAAATAAATTGGCTGAAAATGATGCCCTGACTTCTTCTTATGTGAAAGCAGCTTCAGTGATGGCTGCCTCGCTGCTGCAGTTGGCGTGTTAAGCTTTTGCTGCTGTCAAGTGAAGAATATTTCTGATTTATGACTAATGTTTAGTCAAAATAGAGACGTTTTGCCCAGGTCGGTACCACAGAAACAGCATAGAGGTCAGACACGAGACAATCGCGCTAACAACAGGCAAGGATCCAACTACATTCACACATGCAGTGCGGCAGGGCTTGAAATGCCAACAGCAGGGTTTGAAATCAGCAGGACTTAATGTGAGCTTGTTAGCTGGAGCAACAGACTGTATTAAAAAGGCCGGGACTGAACACACTGTTGGTCTGATGACAAATACTGCATCATAGAGAAGCTTTTAATGCCTTGAGTCCAGAACACAATCTGTAATGTCACTGTCATTTAACTCAGTTTAATGAAGGACAATACTGATCCTCCATGTAAAATACTTCTACATAGAAATCAGATGCACTGCACATAAACACGCAATATAAAGCTTAAAAAATACTGAGTACAAATGCAAGCATTAATGAAAAGAAAACATACTGCTCTCTCTCACCAGTGAACAGAAAATAATGGCTTATGGTCATTTACAGATACTACTAAACCATGATTTCTATTTCTGATATTTGCTTCGTCCATAATGTTGCCTGATTTACAGTAAGGAGACTGAATATTAACAGACAATACTGTCATAGAAGACTGTGCCTCCAACAAAAGCATTTGTTGAGTGATTCTGCTCAGCAACGAAACACACAAGAATATTTATTTGCCCACAACTATATTAAACAAATGGCCTGAGGTTTATCTGTACACAGCTCCATCATACTTTTTTTAACCTGCTTGTTTGCGTACCCAGTATGTATTCATACAGATCTGCATCTTTCTCCAGAGAGCATCTCTATGAAGTCCTGCTGTGATCATCTCAAGCTCTGTAGCATCACTCCACCTCAAGCTCTTTTCTTTTATTTGTTTTTTTGTTCCAGTTTCCCATTTCTACAACATCTATGCATAAAAAGCTGAGCGTCCAATGAGCTGGTTAGTTGGCAGGTCAGGCGACCAGGAGGAGGAACAACGACATACCTGGGCAATGTTCAGAGTCTAGAGAGTGCATGGCAGAGAGACAAACACAACACACAACCAGAGGACAAAAGAGAGAGAAGTAGAGAAACAAAGAAAGGAGGAGAAAGAAACACAAAGGTGGGGAAAGAAGAGAAAGAGAGAGAAAATGGTGACTAAGGAGCTAGGTTGTTCACTGTCCGTTCAGCACAGTTAGCGTCAACTCAGCCGATTCAAACAAACAAGCTGGATTTGGGGTTATTCGTTCAGAGTGAGAGCTCAGCCCTGTGCTGATTATTCTGCTGGCAGCAAACTGCCTGAACACAATAAGAGCTGGTCAATCGTGTCTGAGGTGCTCAGTGAGCCGGGCTGAGTTGAAACTACATGAACCCAACAAGAAAAATGAATACCAGTGCATTATGAGTCAAGCTCACAGCATTAACTTGCTTTACATAATGGGGTTTTATACAATAGCTGTGTTACCAGGGCAAAACGTTAAGACAGAGGTATCAAAAGAAAAGACATTGAAAAGGAGACAAAGAAATGTAATACCGTAATTAGACAAGGAACTAAGAAGAGACAAATGGCAGATGAGCAGAATAACATATAGAAGAAACTCAGATGAAAAAGATGAGGCAGAGGAAAAGTTCAAGGAGAAAAAGGACAGACTTAACAGAGAGATTACAATAAGAAAGGAAGGATCAGATGTGAACAGAGGAAGATGGGGACGCTGAGGATGGGGTGACAGAAATGTAGAAAAATATAAGGGGGAGGAGAGAACAAAAACATCAAACAAACAGAAGGAGTGAGGGTGGGTAGAGGGCCTAATGCAGAAAAGAGATTGCCATACCTGTTTGTTGAGTCCTAACATGTTGCACACCATATCTCTTGAATACGGCTGTTCTAACACGTAACGCAGTAAGCCGGTCTGTGGCTCGAACAGGTCCTTCAGAACATAAGAAAAAACACACAATGTAGGGCGGTGTGTGTTCAAAATAAAAATAGAAATGAAAATAATGAAATAGTACCTTGTCAAATGGAAGCATGCCTTTCAAAGGAAAACGCAGCGTCGTGGGGTCCAATTTCCAGGAATTACAGATGGCACCGCTGTTATTCACTACTGGCAATAAACTGCACCGTCCTATGGACAAACATACTCGCAAATTAAATCAGTTTATGTGATCAATACTTTGATTTCAACATAATAGGGTACATTTAAGGTCTGCAAGGCATGAAAAGAAGCAGGAACAAGAACTGGGAACAATAAAATAAAGAAAATTTAATGATTTTGATTCTGTGTGTGTGTGTGTGTGTGTGTGTGTGTGTGTGTGTGTGTGTGTGTGTGTGTGTGTGTGTGTGTGTGTGTGTGTGTGTGTGTGTGTGTGTGTGTGTGTGTTTGTGTGTGTGTTTGTGTGTGTGTTTGTGTGTGTGTGTGTCTTACCACAGATTGAGTTAATTCTGGCTGTGGGTCTGAAACTGTCCACAAAATCTGATATCAAACTGCCAAGAATCTACAGACACCAATTAAATGAAAGGAATAAAAAGACAGAGAGACAATGAGGATAGCCAGGAGAGAAGACAAGAGAAGATAAAAAAGACCAGTTTGTTAGACACACATGACAGGAACTGATAAACACACACATACACATCAAATCCAGTTACCCAGTGTGACAGCTGTCCTTCCGGATACAGTTTTCGGATTTCTGTGATGGCAAAATAGGCTGGCAGGAGGCAGGCATTTCTGTCTAGAATATACTCAACCACCTGGAATAGAGTGAAAAATTGTGATATCTGTGAGTTTTTATGCAAAAAAGATAAGAATTGGGAAAACTGACAAATAATTCACAAGTGAACATTATACCTCTCTGGCAGCCAGAAGCTGTTGGACTATAGCTGAGCTGACAATGGTGGGAATAGTCTGAATTTTATCCAGCACAGCTTTCAAAAGGTCTCGGACTCCCTGAAACAAACACACTTTACATGAAACAAATAGGAAGATAGAAGACCAACTCTAACAACAGTTCAGAAATTACAAATGGAGTAAAAACAAACACATAATGCCAAACATTAAAGATAACTAATGCAGGTTCTGGGTCAAAAATACTATTTAAAATAAAATTTTGTGTTAGATAAAGGGAGACTGAGATCAACACTGATCATGTTAATAAGCCAGGATTTGATGTCCTCGGGACGAATACTAATGAAAGCTGCTGCTCGCTCCAGCACCATAACAAAAAACGAGGTTCTGTATTCTATCAACACTCAGAAACACACATTGATCATAAAGAAAAAACAATTAGAGATATTTTAATTTAAAAGCGTAACCTTTTTAAAAAAAAATTTAATGGTTGTTCGTGACTGTCTGTGACTGCATGTGTGTGTCTGAGAGACAGAGACCTTGTAGTCTACCCCTCCGATGATCTTGCGAATCAGATTGAATGTCAATGCCCACAACTGAGTCCTCTCCCACTCCAAACTGTCTGAGCTTATCAGAGCAACACAAACCATCCTGCAAACACACGAGAGATTTATATGATGGATGATTAATACGAATAGCACGCATGATAGACAACAGTGCCAAAACAAAGTAAAGTAAATGAACAGATTTACTGCAGCTACATGTCAATGAAAGTAATACAAAATATAGAACAAAAATAATTTTTAAAATTACAGACCTATCATAATAATTAAATCCATAGAGTAACTTGAGGCAATAGATTAGGTGTGCTTACCTTGGTAGTAACAGACTGGTCTCCACAGCCATTGCTAGACAGTCATAAAGGAAAGAGATCCTTTTGGGACTATGCTGACTGTGTATAAATCGAACTATCCACTGCACACACTGCTCATGAGAATCCTGCAGACAGGTAGAAAGGCAATTAAAAAACATCCTGCTAATCATTCATCATCTCAGGTGTGAGAATGTGTCTATGTGTGGTTCGACACCTGAGGCAGTGTTCCCCAGTATTGCCTGAAGGCCCCAAGGCAACTGATCAGTTTAGTCCGTTTGTCCTCTGGAGTGTCCATAAACATCCTAAACACACAACAAAATGATTTAGCCTGAAGCGTTCCATTTTACACTGTACCGTACAAATCACATTATAGCTTACATTTTAACATGCCATTGTCATGAAGTTTACAAGTCTTCTTCTTCTCCTTTCAGCTTTTCCCTTCAGAGGTCGCCACAGCGAATCAGTTGCCTCCATCTAACCCTGTCTTCTCATCCTCTTCTCTCACACCAACTACCTTCATGTCCTCTCTCACTACATCCATAAACCTCCTCTTTGGTCTTCCTCTAGGCCTCCTGCCTGGCAGTTCAAAACTCAGCATCCTTCTACCAATATATTCACTGTCTCTCCTCTGGACATGTCCAAACCATCTCAGTCTGGCCTCTCTGACTTTATCTCCAAAACCTCTAACATGTGCTGTCCCTCTGATGTACTCATTCCTGATCCTATCCTTCCTGGTTACTCTCAGAGAGAACCTCAGCATCTTCATCTCTGCTACCTCCAGCTCTGTCTCCTGTCTTTTCCTCAGTGACACTGTCTCTTGACCAAACAACATCGCTGGTCTCACCACAGTTTTGTACACCTTTCCTTTCATTTTAGCTGAAACTCTTCTAACACAAATCACACCTGACACTTTTCTCCACACAGTCCATCCTGCCTGTACACGCTTCTTCACCCCTTTTCCACACTCTCCATTGCTAAAATAAAGTTTACAAGTAAGTATGCTAAAACAGCCTGAGCTGTGAATGTGTGTTTAGAGTATCTTACCCAGCAAAGGCCTCTTCTATCAGCTCAGTTTTCTGAGAAATAGAAAGCAAAATTAAGAAAACAAAATTGTAATATCTTTTCCTTCCTTAATCACAGTATTTTATATTTCAGCAATTATCACTACAGATCAACACGTGACGTTATAAGGAATTAAAGTACCTCAGGACATACTGTATCAGCTGACTAAATGCACAAATTTTCAGTGCTTGTGAAATGTAACTGGGGGAAAACAGTTCTGAAAACACGGTAAAAATCAAAGTTTAAAATATAAACAATTTTAAAAAAAACACTGAATTATAAAACGCCTACACATTTCGTTAGCATCGTCTGTGGAAACCATATTAAAATTTGATATAACATTGTTGTCTGGTAAACTGTGGAAATGAAGCTATGGTGATAATACATAATATTTCGATACCAGTAATGACTGGTGCATGAAATTATTGTTTTGCAAATACAGGGCACGTTGGTAAGCAGGCGGTAAACGTTAAAGGCTAGCGTTTGGTGAAATGCTAATGTTATCTTCAAAATCAAAATATCCTGATGATAATTATTACCACGACATCCTCAAAGATGCTCTGGAGCTGCGTTTCCATTGAGAGCGCCATGTTTTCATCAAAAACTTGTACACTACACTTCTACACAAACCATCACATAAGTCAGGCAGCTAACTGTTTTCTTTGGGAGCAGACAAGGCTATCAACAAAACTCGCCGGAAATTAAGCGGTTGTATTAGCACGACCCAAAAAATAATCCGGAGAAACAACAGGGACACATAGTTCCGCTTCAAAAATGACTACACGCTAGCCCGACATTCTTTTGCAATTACAATATGAACTAATAAATGATATATGATTTTTTTGATTCTCAAATACTCACCAGCCAAATTTAGTCGATATTTCTTTTTTTTAAAAAATATTTAGAGGAGATCTAGCCTTGTTCATAAAATGTGTGAATTGGACCCAGTGACAGCACTGGCATTTATCATCCACTTGATGTCGCGATAGCAAACCATAATGAAAACGATTTACAGTACTGATCTAACTAGTAATGTATTATGTAATTGCCTGTAAAATATTTCAATTAAGGTGTGGTAAAGTACTGAGTTCACTGTCTTACAGGAATCTAGTTTACCACAGAGAGGTTTGGCGGAATTTGTCGTAAATCCCTGATTTTCTTTACATCCAAAATATCAGAAAAATGAAAAATCCGAACGTCTTTTAAAAGATTTTAACTATAAATTTTGAATATTATGAGTGTAAAAACAAAGCGGATCAATGTAGGCCACTGCACATAAACGATAAAATGATTTACCTATACTCTAATGTCCAATTTATGAAACTGTACACCTGTACATTAGTATTGAAAATAGCATTACTTAAAGAAATAATAATATAGCTTTTGCTTAGTCGAGAGTTTGAAAGTCGTTAGTATAAAAAAGTATTCGCAAAAGACAAAAACAATATCTTTAATAATAGTAATAATAATAATAATAATAATAATAATAATAATAATAATAATAATAATAGCTGCTGTTATTGTATGTAGAAATAATATACACAATTTTATGAAGAAAAACCAATTTACGTTTGTGCAAGCAATGCAATGAGCTGATTTGAAAGACATCAATGTACTGTAATACTACAAAATAAATTTTCATTATCATGCACAGTTGTTCACTGACTAAATTTAAGGCAACACGATTTTTAAATAAAGTGTGCAATACCGCGTTCAATGTGCATTCTATTTGATAAGGGCTGTTTTAATGGCTCCATTGATTTTCTCCAGTCTACTGTAGTTCAGAGTCTACCACGTCCTTATAGGTGTAACGTCCACGAACCAGTGAGATCACATTCTTTCCCTGAACGCGGAAACTTGTCAAGGGAGATTTTTTTTACTCAATTGCAACCAAACAATCCCCATTCAATCTGCGCTGTTTTGTGCTTTCTGTTTGCACACGTGTTTTTATTTTTCTGGCTTTCACGACCTCGGCGGACAACACTGACGATCCAAAACTGAAACTGTGGCGCAGACGTCCGTGGACGGAAATACACCTGCTGGAGTATTGAAAATGTAAAATTATGACCCCTAAATAAGATCATGTGGATCGTTTTGCTGCTTCTGAACCCGTGGATTCTGCCCTGCACAGGTACGAACTTACTTAGAGTCTTTGTGTTCTTATTTCTTCAATGATTTTTGATCACAGTTTTGTTTCTGTCCGAAAGAGTAGTCGCCAACGTTATATTATACGTGAAATCCAAGTTTCTTATATTTTCCAGGCCACCGATTACAACTACATGAAACCACACACCTCTGGTGTTTGTCCAGCTGTATTGTGCTTATCAATTTGAGCAAGGGTATCATATTCCACATATTGCATGCTTGATATGCTTAATAAAGAAAGTTAGATTTCTTCCATGGCTATTATTTAAACTTCAATAGAAATGTAATCCTGCATGCGTTTTCCGTATGATTTTGCCCCATATGATGTGGATGATAAAAATGAATCCATAGTAAATAATGTGTTGCATTGGATCATTGGTTCAAATGCTTATAACCGGCAAGTGTCTTTCCCAGATGAAGCTGTCATCATGCAAAATAAACAAACAAATAAAAGAAGAAAAAGAAACCCCACAAAAGCAAGAAACTGAAACTCATTATATTGTTGGGTTTGTGAGCAATACACAGTGTTTACAACACCATGCAGGTATTATACGGTACCTTTGTACTAACACAAGAGGAAGTAAACCAGTAAACCACCATGGGAAACTATTACAACAAACTGGAAGGAATAAGTAAATATTTGCATTTTATCTTTCTTGATCTTGTTCTTTCATCTTTCTGCTCAGCCTCCTCCCCACCTCCCTCAATGCCCATCAATGCCACCTTCTCATCTGTAAATCTGAGGAACACACTGCACTGGATTCCAGGAAGTGGCACACCTAGTGATACCCATTTTACGGTGCAGTATGCCATGTAAGTATAGACTAAAAATTATTGTGCTACCTTAGTCACACTGTATCTGTTTTGCATTTAACCAGATTAATGCAAAAGTAATTTCATTCAAATTTGTTGGTTTAGGCCAAATCGTGAAGGAATTTTCTGACAAAAAAAAAGAGAAAGTGAACATATGAAGTTATAGGGCAGGAATTAAACAAAAATAAACTACATCTAACCAAAAGCTTCGTTGAAATGAAGTTTATTACACGAGGAGAACCAGGAAGCTGAACAAAGAGTCTGTTTATGACTTGAGTTTGTCTATATATATGGTTTGAACCTATGCAGGGATTCAGGGCAGCCATCATCTGATCTGTGTTGGATTCTGTTGGGTTGATTCACAGTTATGGGAGGAGTGACGTGGACAGCAGAGGAAGACGGGGACCCTGGAGGGCAGTGCAGCAGTGCACAGACATATCGTGGCGCTGGTGCGATCTGAGCTCTGAGACGTGGGATCTAGACGAAGGATACTTTGCCAGGGTTTGTGCAGTGAGCAGAAGAACATTTTCCAAATGGACCGTGACAACGAGATTTGATCCAAAAGTGGACAGTAAGTGAAAGTGACATTATGTCTTAACATGGAAGCTGAGATGTGAATTCAGAAAGACACAGAATACATTCAAGGTTAAAAACATACTTCAGGCTGACCAATAATTTTGTTAATTGTTTTTATAGTAGAAATTTGCTCCACTACTGGCCAGTGGTTGATCTGGGTCTAGATCCTATAAAACAAGGTCACTTTTGTGGGTATAATAGAGACTAGTTATTTATCTCCAATACCATGTGTATCATCTGGAATTACTGATATTGAGACAGATTTATCATTACAAAATCTGTTCCACATATTTCATTTATGTTGAAACAGAAGAATAGGTCAAGATTTAATTATTAATTTAGGTATTTATTACTTTAGCTTAGATAACTTTTTTAAACAGCTGTCCCAATTCTGATTAAATAAAGGATTATTAATAGCCACTAAAGTGGATTTTTCTTTTAACACATTTTGTCTGTCTCTACAGCTAATTTTGGGCCTCCACTGGTTTTTGTGGAGATGGAGGACAACAGTGCCACCATCACTTTGACAGGACCAATGAGATATCAATCTAACCCCTACGCTCCAGTGGTTTCCATGGCAACACTATACCCCCAAATGATGTACAACCTTTCAGTTCACAATAAAGGTCGTGGCAAGATGGTGAGCGTAATATATGAATATCAGTGATTTGTTAAATCAAATACTGTACATACATCCCATAATGCTGACAGAATTGTGTGGCTGTATGTCTTTTAGAACCATTTTACAGTGATGTCACGTCAGTATAAATATCGTCTGCTGGAGTATAACACAGAATACTGCTTCTCTGCCAAGGCAAAGTTTCTTTCTCTACCCATCCAGTGTCAGTCATCAGAATGGGAGTGCATAACCACACCTGCAGGTACAAACATATCACAGATGACAGTAAATGTTCTCCTTGCTATGTGACAGGAATGTGGCTAAACCTGATGCAGAAATGAGAAAAATTTGTCCATGATAGTATTCTACTGTGTGTCAATTAAAAAAAGCTTCATGTCCAATCTAACAGTATCTTTTAGGTTTCATACAGTGAGGTCTGACATGGTCTTGTGATCACATCATATTTCTTATTCACCCATCTCTGCCTTTATATACTGTTACACCCATCCATGTACCCATATATTTTTCTGACTTGTTCCTGACTCCCTCTTCCAGACCCTGCCACTGGCCAACAGCAGCGGGTTGTCGTGGGTATGGCAGTTTCATCTGTGTTCATATGTATCCTGGTGTTGATTTTTTACCTCCTGTGTCAATACCTGACGGGAAAAGGAGAGAAGAGCCCATTTATACTGGTAATACAAACACAATTTGGATTTGCCTTAACAACATACAGGCATTGCAGTACAGTATTTTCCGCACTATAAGGTGCACTGGACTAATAGGCCATTCACCTTCAATGAAGGGCCTATTTTAAACCTTTTTCACATAAAAGGCGCACTGGATTATAAGGTGCACTTTTGCTTTTGAGAAAATTAAAGGGTTTTAGGTGCGCCTTATACTGCAGAAAATACTGTACATTTTAGGAATGCCATTTTTGTAATAGAATTTTAACTCAATAATTTGTAATGACAAACTGATATAATACATCGAATATTGTGTTGCCTCTCATGTCAAAATCAAATGAAATGCTAAAGGTCAATCGTTTAATGGCAAACTTCTTCAATTTCCAGAACCCACCTTCTTTTATTCAATCTCCTCTGACTTTCCCCCCCGAGCAACCCAACCTTATCGTAATCAGCGTCATCAAGCCAGCGGACATGGAAAAAGACATATCGGACCCCGCATTTTCCAAACAGCACCCATGTTTTGGAGATCGTCTACCAGGAAGTATCCCACAGAGACCTGGTTTACCCCCACAGCCAGAGGCCCTCAGGGAAGATGGACCCATTGAATATGGGTTTTTTGCTGTAGGTGCCAGAAGAGAAGAGGAAGCAAAAGAGAACAAGCCCAAAGAAAAGCATAACTGGACCCATCTAAAATATTTATCAGGAAACAGTTTAAAGATGAAAGAGCAGAAAGTTGAAGGTGGCCACTTTGCTGGAATTTATGCACCTCAGAAGTCCTTACAAATGCAAACAGCACAAGCTCATGCCTGTTCACAGGCACGTTTTCAGGATATGTCCAAAGTAGATGTGAGAAACAAGATGGGCACAGAGTGTCCAGGTTTATTCATAAACACATTTTCAGAGATATGTGTCTTCCATGTCCCTCTAAATCCACAAGCAGAGTGCAGACAGGAAATGAGGGGAGAGGAGGACAGACAAGTGAGATTGGTAGCAGATCGAGGTGTGCTTGAAAGAAACAAGAAAGAGGGAATGCCCCTTCTTTCTACTTACACGTCTCAGGACAATGACATATTGACCCCCTATGCTAGCCAGTCAGATTTCTTACCAGAAGACTACGGCATTTTGAGCCTACCCACAGCAAATGAGAGTGAGAGAGATGGGGAGGAAGAGGAAAAGCCTCTTTTATTTGATTGGGATCCCATGACCAAATTGATATTACCAGAAACGATGCTGCACTTCATCAATGGGGATAGGTCGATGCTGGGAAAGAGAGGGAGTGGGGCCAGGATGGGAGCACACAAAGAAGAGGAGGAGGAGGAGGTGAATGCCAAGATGGGCAATTTGACATTGGAAAATGTATTTGTCAGACAAGCATCTGAGGAAGAGGCAGAGGCAATGGTGATGAGAGGTGAGGAGGCGGATGATGTTTTGGCCAAATGGGACTTGGTTGTCTCAATGGACCAGTAGATGTTATACATCAAATCATTCATGTACTAAAAAAAACTTTCTTATTCTGCACTTAATAAAATGCACTTAAAATTAATATCATGATTCCAGTAAAATCCTGAAAATATGAAATCAATTTGATTCAGTGATATTTATACTGAAGGGCACATCGTTTTGTGGCAATACTTTCGTAACTGTGAATTTTGCATTATTATCATTGTTGATATTACCATATCTTATTATTAAGGATTTGCAAAAATCAATCCAACTACATCATATAATTTATAGATAATATTTTCTAGACTGGCTGATAGATCAGCCTCTCATCCTACAAACTACTTTGTACCATTGTCTGCAGTAGATGTTGGTAGTTTTGTATTTACTTTCTCAGTGCCAGGTAAATTCTCAGCTGCTTTGGGAGGTGCTCATTGTGACACTGCATGTTGGTAAATTGGGCTGAATCATAATGTAATTAATTATACTATATCTGATAATAATCTACCATTTTTAAAAATTATATGAAGGAGATACGGATCCACCTCATCTTTAAGTTTGACTCAGTTTCTTCGATAATTTAACCTAAGATGATATTTAGACATGTTAAAGGACACTGTATATTTCCATTTGCACTTTTGTTTTTACTCAGGAGATGCAGTATGTTAAATGAGTAATATTTAATGAGACACTCTATGCACAAAACTATCACCAGCAATTTGTGAACTTTTGCTGGTGATTTACTATAAAATATATTCCTGTCCTGTAGTATGTATGAGTTGTCCAACTCTACAAATATCTTTGATTTCAGATTAATGAATTTTTACAATTCAGCCTATCTATAATGTTGATGTCTTAAACTATGGAAAAAGTCAGTGATTTGTTGTAAAGATTATAATGTATTGAAAATAAATAATAATAAAGTGAAGTTATGAACTACTGTATCTTGTCTTAATTTAACGGTAAAGATCAGCTACTCCTTTGCCATAGTTTCACCATCTTTCATATAGGGGGCTCTGTTTCAAACCAAAGAAAAACAAAACAAAACAAAACACGCACTTAAAAATGTATTTACGACCCAGCAAAGCTCCCCACTTGGAGCTCATGTCTTTAAAATGCGAAACGAGATTAGGTAGAGACATCTGGTGGTCAAATAACTAACAAGATCATCCCTGATCTATAGGCATACTTTAACACCTTTGACTCCTTTATTTTTTTTTTTGGCACCACCTGGGAATTTTCACATCTCCAATAACACATTTTTTACGTCACTCCCACGACTACATACCGTTTCCCAGTTCACCACCACTTTGACATCGTGACCTCAAGTCAAATTACTCAGTTTTGAAACATTATGATTCCACTGATGCTGGATGTAAACGTTATCAAAGGCCCTCTACAAAAAAATATAACTCAGTTAAAATACTACAAATTTTACAAACTTGCAATATCACAAGTATTGAAGTGATTTAATGTTTTTCAGAAAATACCCCCGGTGACTGTTTTTCATTTTCTTTAATTATTTTCCTTATTTTACTCTGGTGAAGCTAAAGGCAGCGTCTGTATTCATAAATATCTAGCTTTGCTATAGAGCTGTGTATATATATATATATATATATATATATATATATATATATATATATATATATATATATATATATATATATATATGTGTGTGTGTACCCTTAACTTTTTTATCAAGAGCAGTAAAAGAAAAGTATAATATTCCGCTGTGTTAATCAATCCAAGCAAATTACATGTAAAATGTTTTACTAAATTTAAATTCAAATCTACGTACTTATAATATTCATTTTTAATTATTTTTTTAAACTTTATTTATTTATTTATTTATTTTTAGGGTCGGCGGTGGCTCAGTGGTAGAAATAGCATTAGACGATCAGTATGCTGCTACTTGCAAATTAAAATTATTTTCGCAATTTTCAATCGAAAAACAAGAAAAGTATTTTATCTTTTTATTTTTTTTTATCACTTAATGACGTTCTAAACATGGATATTTTAAAAAGTATTCAAGATGCCTCTAGATGGCGCGCTTTCGCTCTCAGGCATCGCCAGGGTCTCTCATCATTCATGATGGCGCTGCCCTGCCCGGCTTCATCTCCTTCTGTACTGGGCCAAACGGCTGCGGGTCGGTCTGCCCTTCTTTGGGCACTTCCGCCGGGCTCGGGTTTCCTTCGACTCGGCATTTAAATTGAGCTGCAGGGCATCAGCTGCTACATTCGGCGCCGTGTTGTGACAGAACAGTCTGCGCTACCAGCTAGTCCAGCCTGGGTGGTTCTGCTCCTGACAGGAACCCGGTAGACGCGATTGTCGGTTGCGAAGCCGTTTGGGTTAATTTATAAGCGGACGACCGGGGAGCAGCCGAACAATAACATTGGTTGCGCTCTAACGGCCGTGCGGTACATCTTTGTCGGGATTCATCTGCTAGCTCCTTGGCTATTAATTAACGGTAACGTAATGCTGCAAACGGACAAGAGAATTTAGATGTTTTTCTGCAGTGTTTACTGAAATATACAGGTAAACAACAACACACTAATTGAATGCAGCGTTTCTTGGCCCGGGAACAGAAGTGGCCTGGACCTGGGAGGATCGATGGACTCGATGATGAGAGTGCATTTCAAAGATCGGGTTTAAAGTCAAATACAAATATTTAAAACTATTTTTAGTTGTAGTCACTGAAATAGATGAAATAGCCTTAAACTGCTCTAACTGTAGCATCAGGCTAGGTGTCAATATTGTAGTCAATGGTAGCATCACCACCACCCAGCGGTGACGGACAGGAAGTCTGACTTTAACTTAAACGTGAAATAAAATATCTCATTTCAAGATAGTTTTGCATAATTTTTGCACATATTTTTTGAAATTTTTTATGTATTAAGAAAGCTTCCAGAAAAATACTGGCTGGACATAAAAGACAGTCAGTATTTGTATCTTTTTGTGTGATTTAAATAGTATATTCTCCCTCTGGAAGCCTGTAAAAGATTTAGATTCAGCAGCAGAATCCGCATCTTAAACACCTGTAAGTGAAGTACCAGAGCAGTGACTACCAGCGACCATGTTCAGCTGGCTGGGGACGGACGACAGGAGGAAGAGGGAGCCAGAAGTCTTTCAGACTGTCAGTGATGGACTAAAGAAGCTCTACAAAACCAAACTCTTTCCTTTGGAGGAGAACTACAAGTTCCATGAGTTCCACTCTCCCGCTCTGGAGGATGCAGACTTTGACAACAAACCCATGGTCCTGCTGGTGGGACAGTACTCCACCGGCAAGACCAGCTTCATTCGGTGAGAAACGACACACCCGTACACATGCAACGACCTTCATTTGAATGGATGATTGAAGCAAAGGCCAGTAGAAAGAGACAGTGAGAGATAGACACACCCTGAGCCTCTACTGTGTCTCTACAGTGGACATGCATGTTTTAAAAAAAGATAATCCGTGTCACACATTGAGGCTCGCTGCTTTGAGCCACACCTCTGTGAGCTTTATTGAATCCATACAAGTTTGTATGACAGCCGCTGCAAGCAAACTTAAATCACATGGAGACAGCACTTTGTGGCACTACACGCCTTCATGGAAAGAGCGTAATTATAATCGTGTGTGTGTGAATGATTGGGCTGACAGATGGAAGCAATTGATCATTTGTAAATGATATTTCATATTGAGAGCCAATACCTCTGGTATTGTTAAATGCCTGACATTTGGAGACATTAAACTACAGGGTTTCTGGCTTCTTTTGAACTGCAGGGCATCTACTAATTACTCTCTCGCTCTGTCTCCCTCCCTCACACACACACACACACACACACACACACACACACACACACACACACACACACACACACACACACACACACACACACACACACACACACACACTTGGGGAGTTTAGCAGGTTATTAGTGGATGAGCCTTTGAAAGCCAGAGAGAGGATGCTGTTAGTGACTTCCTGCTATAAGACATGACAGTGGAGACATCTCTGCTCTCTTTTCTTCTTCCTCCTCTGTCTCTGACACTCCCTATCCTTTTTTTTTAAATTCCTTTCCTTGTTGACAACCCCCACCAGCCAGCAGCCTGACCCCCACACCACCAACACATTAACAGTGAGGTGCAGAATGTGTGAACTCATGACTAGTGTTAGACCTGCTGCACTCACAGGATCTCTTTTTGTTGGATATCACATAATGAGTGTATCATGGCAGTTCACACACTGACAAATTACAAGGAAAGGTTAAAGTAATGGTGATGAAATGTAAATGAATGTCTGTCTGGCAGTTAGAAGAAAGGGACAATAGAAGAAGACAAAAGAAGTGCTGGTGGAGGGTAGGGTGTGTTGGGTTTATTTGAGATTTCTAATGTAAATTGTCCTCATTTACACATTGAATGGCCTTACATCATTTTGTGGAAATCATTTCAGTACTAGATTAGAGGAAGACCAAAGAGGAGGTTTATGGATGTAATGAGGGAGGACATGGAGGTAGTTGGTGTGAGAGAAGAGGATGCAAAGGACGGGGTTAGATGGAGGCAATTGATTCACTGTGGCGACCCCTGAAGGGAAAAGCCGAAAGGAAAAGAAGAAGAAGATTTCAGTAGTAGCTTAAAGTGAAGCTGTAGCTGAGATGGGTATAGATGATGTATGACTGTGTTGTTACAAAGCTGTGATGTTTTGTAATTGTCAGCGTTCGTCTGTTCGTCCATGAGTCCACCAAATATCTTCGCAACCCTTGCAAATAGAAAGATGAAACAAAAAGCACAAAAGTGTACAAAAATTAAAATTTGACCTTGGCGTAGTTTTCTCAAGGTCAAGGTCATCATCTCATTTTCATCCCCTTTGCTGCCCGAGTAATGTTTTTTTTTGTTTTTTTTTGTTTCATCTTTCTATCTGCAACGGTTGTGAAGATATTTGGTGGACTAATAAACGGACTAATGGACGAACACACAAACACTGACAATTATAATACATCACCGCTTTGAAGCAGGATGTAAAAACAACAGCCACTGGTGAAAAGGCTTGGCAGACAGTCATCATTTCACTTCAGTTTTCCTTCAACGTGGCCTGACTGGTATAATTTGAGCTGATGTAGTATTTATGTGCAATTCACAAACACACATCAGTTTGTGGGTAGTGTCTATGCATCAGATGTTGTACATAAAGTCCTATAGCTGTATGTGGTCGAGTGTTTGCTTTGCAGTCTCCCAACAGACAGGCTGGAGAGGTCACACTAAGCAGACCCATGTGCAGAGGGATAGCTCCACCAGGCACTGCTAGCTCCTCTGACAAGGTGTTCATATATGTTTGCAGAGAACATGTGGAAGGAGACCATCCTCACATCTGGTAGCGGTTAAATGCATGCACATCCCACAGTCTGACTCAAAAATTTATAGTCCTTTTAGCTATAAATCCCTTAACCTAATCTCTTTTTATGGCCAACCTTCACATTGTTGGGGCTGCGGAGCTCAACAGAAACGCATTGATCTTCTTTCTTGTGATGTCACTGAATAAACAAATGAGAACTCAACTTTTCACACCCGAAGCATTGGAGTTCCAAGTCGGTTGTGTCATCCTGACGACCACTGGATATGAGGTCAAAAGTTTGCATCCATTGTAGTCTGAACAGTACGGAATTGCTTTTGTGACTGGGAAGCATGTTACACGAGACTGTTCACCAGAATGCCTTGTGCAGATGTGTCCTCTTATGCCAGTCTCGGTATGATCTATGATCTAAACACAGTGTCATGTGTTTAGGCTCATTTTCCTTTAAGACCCCTGAAGTGAGTCTAGATTTCACACTGACGAAGACTGATTTCATCTTTTTTCTCAATAATCAGTTTGCAGCATCTTAGATTCTTCATCATTCAAGTCCCCAACTGGCAAACAAAACCCTCCATAACAAACCTTCATCCAGAAAGAAATTTTAAATCCCACTTTTGAGCTGGGGCTTAATTTGTGCTCAGCAACCAACCAACTTATGGTTATGTAAGACTCTCCTAAAGCAGCGATCAAGACAGATCTGTTGCCTCATGCCATCAAGACCAATTTCCTTTCAGCATTATCTCTTTGAAAAGGCCTCCTCCAAATGAGAGAACTCACATCTGTGCTGCTTTCTATGACCGTCTGCAGAGATTCAGTCACTGAATTCTATTTATAAAGTCTGCACATACATGTGGAAGTGCTTGGACAAACATACATGTATATCTTTCAAGGTTTCTTCATCTTTGTCACACATGCTCGATAGATTCACCTTGAATCATAGGAACCCCAGATGAATACGTAGTAGCACCTGACAGTGTGCTACCGAAACTTACACAGCTATTCATTGTCTCCATTCTGCAGTCCATTCATGAATCTTTTATGTACGAGTTGATTTATTCTTGCATGTCATTCAGTTTATCAAAAACATCTAATCTCTTGTTTTTAATGCCATTTTACACAATCTTCACGGCAGCTACCTGTTGGAGCAGGATTTTCCTGGAATGCGCATCGGCCCTGAACCCACCACTGATTCCTTCATCGCGGTGATGCATGGTGACACAGAAGGAGTGATACCCGGCAACGCTCTGGTGGTCGACCCCAAGAAGCCTTTCAGAAAGCTGAACGCTTTTGGAAATGCATTCCTCAACAGGTAAACACACACATACGTTTGTTTGACTTAGATGTGGTGGTAGATAACTTTTAGAGGTGTGTGTCCTGAAGCACGCTGGTGCTGTAAGTGGAGAGAATCCTCACCACGTCTCTACATTCCTGTGTGATTGAATTTCCCTCTGCTGTCTGGCTGGGCTTTTCTTTTGTAGAGTGTGTGTGTGTGTGTGTGTGTGTGTGTGTGTGTGTGTGTGTGTGTGTGTGTGTGTGTGTGTGTGTGTGTGTGTGTGTGTGTATTGAAAAAGAGACACCCAGCCATCACTGCAGCATCACCCCTTTGGAAAAGTTTTTTGGAAAAGGAAAAGTTTCACTGTAGCTTTGGGGGGGAGCTGATGGTGGTGTGTGTATGTGTGTGTGTGGGGGGGGGGGGGGTCAACTGTTAGCCTGTTTGTATTTTTGCAGCTGCAGACAGACAGGAGGGAGAGAGCGAGACAGCCGTCTGGAGTGGGATGTTGTTTGTTGTGAAAATGCTTTACACTTCTGTCCAGTTTCTTTAAACTCTCCTTTGCCCTTTATGCATGCGTCTGTGTGTGTGTGTGTCTGTGTGTGTGTGTCTGTGTGTGTGTCTATGTGTGCCTGTGTGTTGTAGGTTTGTATGTGCCCAGCTGCCTAACCCAGTGTTGGAAAGCATCAGTGTGATCGACACACCAGGGATTCTGTCAGGAGAGAAACAGCGTATTAGTCGAGGTGAGTCCCATTTTTATTATTGGACTGTTTGGTGTGTGTGTGTGTGTGTGTGTGTGTGTGTGTGTATTTGTGTGTCAGACATTCACTGGATCCCTTCAGCTGCTGCCCTCCTCCATCCCACTGAACTCTGAACCACCATGTCAGCATTGTCTCTGGATTATATGGATCAGGCTTCATTCATTTCAAAAAACAGGAAGCAGTGACCAAAAAGAAAATCGTGCTCTCGCTCCCTCTCTTAGACACACACAAACACAAGCATACAGTTCAGTTTTATCAAACCAGTTTTAATGAAATGACATAAAACACACCACTAGCATGATAATGACTTATCTGGATGTGAAACCATGCAAAAAGTACATAATACAAAGCAATCAAACTGCTGGTGTTAATCAGAGTTGTGCTAAGGTGTGGCTTGAGGGTAAAATAGGTGTATTTATTTGTACAGATCCTGCTCTGGGGTAAAAAGAAAATCATCATCAGAGATAAAGTTATGACACAAAAAATGCTGTGTCACAGAGAGGTTTCTGAATTCAAGTTCAGTATTTACTGTATATAGACTGGCACCACACATGGGGTCCAGCCTTAACTTTATTAACTCAAGTAGTGCTGCTAATCTTAAAAATAATTGATGGATTAGTCATTATATAATCTAAATGACATTATTTAGATTAATCATAACTAAATTGCACTGTGGTCGTCCCTTTTGGCTCTCAGGTCCACTCCGCAGCGTTTTCTGAAGCCAATGAAGCTAGAAAGCTCTCAGGGTGTGCAAATCTTCACTATCACCACTGGCACTTAAACACGAAATAGTTTCCAGACTGTGTCAAAAGAAAATCCCATTCCAGTCCTCCTTAGTTAAGACCTTTCTCTCAGCAGACACTATGTCATCTTACCATGATGACACTATGCTCAAATCTTCCTAGTGCCACATTTAGTGATACTACTTAATCCCATGAGTCTAGAAACCTGCTGCAGGCACCTTGATTAAGTTACTGACAAAAATCTGCATTTCTGGTTGGACTTCTTTTCTAGGTATTTTCTAGGTATCCATTCAGTGACCATGGATCTGCATCATCTCAGCATTATATTGGGGTCAGTGCCTGAAGCCTGACGAATTACATCTTCACAAATATATATTTAATCTTCCATCAGGATTCTTCTCCAAATGTGGATCCAGTAGTGGTTAGTGGTGACCATCATGAGTTGTCCAAGCCGGTTCATGTTTATTTTGTATGGCCTATCATTATTATTATTGTTATTGTTATTGTTGTTGTTGTTGTTGTTGTTGTTAATAATAATAATAATATTCATGAAATGAGCAAAAATATTTAAAACAGACCTCAAAAGTGACCCAGATCCATTTCAGATTCTTCTTCCTTGAGCCACAATCCACCCAAGGTAATTTTTTAAAATCAAAATCTATTAATGTTCTGAGATATCTTGTGAAAAGCAAACAACCATGGATGATCACATAACCCTATCCATCCCTTCCTTTGTGGTATGAATAATGAAAAACTTATTCCTTTTCACATTTTCAAATAATCCTACAGTGAGCGATCCCAGCCAAGGGGCTGAATTGACGACAGTGGAACGAAGACTTTAGGTGTGAAACACTTCATCCCAACACATCTTACAGTTTGATGTGAGATGGAATAGCTGACATTCCCAAAGCTAAACACTGGCATCACTATACCAACAAAAGCACCAGGATAATTGACAACAACTGTATTTTAGTCTTTCTAGATTCAGTCTGTCCCCCTTCCTTCACCAGTCTCACCATTTCCTTTTTTGTTCAGTTAAATCTGCTCAGTTAAATGTTTTCTCATGCTAAACAAGGTCCACATAGAATCTCTTCTACCTAAATACCATTGACCTTTGTGATCTTGACTGTCATCACTGTACACCAGAAGAAGCTTTAAGTGTTAAAGAAGCTGATCTGTAGTTTTTCTTATTTTTTCACACCCACTCTTTTTGTAGGCAGCTTCTCATCTCCATCAATGATGAAATCAAAATTTTCCCAAGGGCTATTTCAAATTCCTTATTGAAACAAAGTATAATAAATTCAGCCTAATCAGAACAAGGAGACTGTTCTGGTCACGGAGTTCAGGACATTACTTCATAGCAGGATTGGGTGTGGATCAAAAATTGTCATGAGAGCCTTGTTGTCTTCACAAACAGAGGGAGTGAAGCATCAGAGGAGCTTCAGATGGTTTACACCTAATGAATGTGTCTGAAGCAGACCCGCATCATCTTTTCTACTTTCCGTTTATTTCCCGGTGTCCTGAATGTGTTTTCAAACCAAACAAACAGCGCCGTTAGCCGTTACCCTGCCATTTTCTGCTGGATGTAAAAATACAGGCTTAACTTTAGCCTCCGCCGTGTCAGCACAGCTGTGTTGTCTTTGAAGACTGTGTGTGTGTTTGTGCATTTGCGTGCATGTGTGCGTACATGTCCGTGTATGTGGAGCTTTTATTAATGTGTTCACTTTTCTTTTCCTCCTGGTTCATCTATTTGTTTAGTTCATTCTATGTGTATGCTATGATTTCCCATTTGTACCTATGATGCATATTGTGTTTTTTATTACTTGCTTTTGTCATTTTTCTCTCACCCTTTTCTTCATTTTGTCAGTATTTATATTTCTGTGTGTGTCCAGAAGAGGAGAGTTCAGGTTATAGCTGCCTACATAGATGTCCATATGGAGGTATTGTAGATAATACAAGTAGACGTCCATCAGCTGCTAAACAAAAGGGCTACTGTGAAGAATATTAGCACCTTTACATGTTCTTCATCAGGCCAGTGTCACATGGTTTGGGGAACATTTTGTTCTGTTTACCTTTGAATTAGTCAGACAGAATTTGAGTCACATTTATCACCCCACCATAGATATTTCATTATTAGAATGTATTGTTGTTGTATTTTATTGATTTCTTTTCATACAAATGCTAATTTGCTGCAGAGAATTATCAGCTTGTTTCCCATTGGCCATCACAAAACCAAACTTTCCACCTGTATTCCCCCCCAAAAAAAGAAGAAAAGACTTGTGGGAACATTAAAAGTAATATTCTTTTTCGATGATGCACCAGAAACCATTATATTTCCATCTTCTACTCATATTGTCAGGATATAAATTACACCAAGCTGACCGACTTATCTCGGATCATTTCCTGATCACTACAACTTTATTTACTGCTGTTGACCACACACCATGTGACAAGTGCTTTGTGTGAGGGATAACGGTGAAACCCAGAATACTCAGGTTTCTGATTGGCTAACTGTCCACAGCTTTGTCGAGGAAGCAGTGTGTCCTCTGTCTCATCTCAGTTGTGTCTTTCTGTCCTGTAGGAGCACAACTAAAATGTATTTCTGTGTTTTGCATACTCAATGCTCTGCCTGCTGAACTTCTGCTTCGCTGCGTCTGTGTGTTCTGAACTATTAACTTTATAATTCATTAAGTCTTCAGGGTATCAGACATTTTTCCAGTCTCAGCTTCTTACAATATGTTCAAGTTTAAATGTCTGTAGTATAAGTCATTCACCTGGAACATAAACCATCGGTCTCCAGGGAGGAGAGGCAGTGTAGCAGATGAGTATATAAGAAGAAGAAGAAGAGACTGTCTGTATGATTTTAGTTTAGTGAAATGTTTTCACCAACATGTACTGTATGTTGAAGTGTATAAACATACAGCCTGTGAATCCTGCACTGACCAGACACCAGTCAAGTTGCTGGTCAATAATCACTGCTGTAAAAAAAAAACCTCAAATGTGTCCTTCAGTGTTGGTTGGAAATCTGAGCTCCGCTGTCATTTGTTCTGTCCTTTGTTCTCATCTCATATAGTGTGTTCAGTGTTGCACTCCTCATCACTTAATCACTTATTCAGACATTATGGAGGAATTTACGGAGGCATTACTCACATTCACTTGTTGGTGCAGTACATTCTTTGCTGCCTATGTTCTAAACTTTTACTGTTTGACATATATTTTTGTTTCCCTCTTCATTATTTGGTTTTAATAAGACACTTGGTTGAAGCTTGGCGGTGTTCCCTCCATCTGTAACCAGACATTCTTTGCTCTCAGCATGTTGTAATAAGAGTGTCCTTCTTACTGCCTCCTCTACGACCTTAAGCCATTCTAATGGTTTCTTCATGTGAATGTTGCAATATGATCGCTGAGCTTCATTCCTCATGTTCTCATGCTAGTTTGGAGGTGTAGGAATCCACTGTTAGCGACATTCAGCACCAGTTTAGATGCTGATGCTAGTTTTCACACCAGTATGGGATGGGAGCAAAGAAACAAGAACTAAAAGGACACACAAATGTATATTATCTTTTCCCTCTTTATCTTTAACCCCCATGTCTTTCACCAGAAATCTACATTTCACACTCTAACCTCAATTTTGGATACTTTCCACCTCTTCTTTCTCCTCCTCCTCTTCCTCTTCCCTCTCAGGCTATGACTTTGCGGCTGTCTTGGAGTGGTTTGCAGAGCGAGTGGACCGGATCATATTACTGTTCGATGCCCACAAACTGGACATCTCTGATGAGTTCTCAGATGTCATAAAGGCACTAAAGAACCATGAGGACAAGATCAGGTAGTGGACGGTTACTTTACGTGCAGAAATCCAAAACTCTCGACAAAAGAAATGAAACCTTGTTCTTGGTATCAATTAAAAAAAGAACAAGGCCAGTGTGCTACACACAAATGAACACAGTTTTCTCTCATTGTTTTCAGAGTTGTACTGAACAAGGCTGACCAGATAGAGACCCAGCAGCTGATGAGAGTGTATGGTGCTCTGATGTGGTCTCTAGGGAAAATAGTCAACACTCCTGAGGTAAAGCAAACATTAAAGAAAAGTTGCAGATTCAGAGCTTTGTGCTTTCCTGACTGAGTAAAACTGGGATGGAATTGAATGTATGCTAATGAAAAGTTATGTTTACGCTCACAAAACCATGTTGTGATTCAGGCTGATGAATGAATATCAGTGAGAATGCATTTAAAACATTCCTGAACAGCTCCATCTGGAGATTAGACAGCATCACACTATCATCACATTTGTTGTGCATATAACACACAAGCTACATACAAATGAATGTTTTAACATTTAGGATATTATTGATCCAACAAATAGCTGAATCTGTGTGAGACTGTCCACATCTACCTGTGTGAGCTGGCTGAGCTGCTGCTGCAATGTTACTGCTCTCTCTCAGGAACTCAAACGCTGAACTGTGGTTCTTATTTATAGACCTCGTCTCAGTCATTGATTCTCTGTCCATCTCCCTCACCCTGGCAGGTGATCCGGGTCTACATTGGTTCTTTCTGGTCCCACCCTCTGTTGATCCCAGACAACAGGAAGCTGTTTGAAGCAGAGGAACAGGACTTGTTCAAGGACATTCAGTCTTTACCGAGAAATGCAGCACTCAGGAAACTGAACGATCTGATCAAGAGGGCAAGACTAGCCAAGGTAAAGCATGAGGGATGGAGTAGTAGAGGATGTTATTAATGGCTGACGTGATTCCTATAATCACTATTATGAAGGTTTAACCAACATGTCTTACATCCACAGATATCTCATCAAACTAGCACCTAAATGTTCTCTATATTTAATCTATTACCAGAATATCATTGACATGCATAAATTGCATAGGTGTGTGTGTTTTCTATTTTTTGCCTCCCATCTCTCAGTCGCCCTCCCTGTCCCTTCCAGCTGTTAGCCTTGACAGAAAAAGCTTGTCGCTGTCACTGAACCAATAGAACCAGATAGATTTGCTAAATTATTCCCACTGAATGAATTGTTTCCCGTTTCCCCTCTGAACAGGATGTCAGGTATAAGTGGTGACGGTCCAACACAGAGGATGTGTACATGCACACACACAAACACACAGATTTGTCAATCTGAGGGTTGAGCACAGTTTTTCCTGTTTGACAACTGATAGGGTGTGTGCACATGTGTTTCATCAAGGACACAAAGTGGATTCTTGGAAACACGGACATCGCCACAGCAACAGGATAAATAGGATTTTTCCCAATGGACTTAGTTTTAGATGTTTCCTGGATGACTAATCTGGTCAAAATGTTTTGCTTGGTTGCTCATTATGGTTAAGGCGTTTATTCAAAGTTATTATTATTAAATGTAACTAACCTGTTAGAATTTCATTGCAGGTTCATGCCTACATCATCAGCTCGCTGAAGAAAGAGATGCCCTCTGTGTTCGGGAAGGAGAACAAGAAGAAGGAGCTCATTGCCAGCCTGGGTGATATTTACAAACGCATAGAGAGAGAGCATCAGATATCACCTGGAGATTTTCCCAACCTGAAGAAGATGCAGGTAAATAGAAGAAATGAAGGAACGTTGATTTGTAGATATTTTTTTTGTGAGATAAGCTCATAATTTGTGTTCTGTTTTTTTTTTCTCTCCCAAGGATCAACTCCAGGCTCAGGATCTCAACAGATTCCAGCCTCTGAAACCCAAACTCCTGGAGACAGTGGATGACATGCTTGCCAATGACATTGCCGGCTTAATGGTTCTTGTCCGGCAAGAGGAAACCACACGTCCCAACCCAGTTGTGAAGGGCGGAGCCTTTGACGGTACTTTGGACGGGCCTTTTGGACACGGGTACGGCGAAGGAGCCGGCGAAGGCATCGACGAGGCGGAGTGGGTCGTCGCACGTGACAAACCGGCTTATGATGAGATTTTCTACACCTTGTCTCCCGTCAATGGCAAGGTGACGGGGGCCAACGCCAAGAGAGAGATGGTGAAGTCAAAACTTCCCAATACGGTGTTAGGAAAAATCTGGAAGCTGGCAGATATTGATAAAGATGGGATGCTTGATGATGAGGAGTTTGCGCTGGCCAACCACCTGATAAAAGTGAAACTGGAGGGACATGAACTGCCATCAGACCTGCCCCCCCACTTGGTGCCCCCATCCAAGAGGAAAATACCCGAGTAAATATCAGATCACTTCAGCCCTCCCCAAATACCTTCAAGTAGACATTTCCCCTCAACGTTAAGAAATATACCCCAGTTAGTTTAAAGATGTTCTTATCAAATTATTGATTAACAGATTACAAATACAAAAATATTTAGAAATTCACCATGAAATTAGTCCAAGTCACAGTCACTTCTCTATGTAGTCTTCATACAAGCAGGTAAAATATTAAGTTCACTTTAATTAAAAGTTTAATGTTCGCTCAGTGACCCAGCTCTGCCTTTCTGCAGGGATGCTTTCACAAATGTAGAAAAACTGGAAACTTGATTAAACCAATAACTAAATTACAGTTTTGGCGCAGTGTTTGTAGTCTGGAGTATGATCTATAGACATAGAAGAACACATTATAAATTTATGAATATAAAGATATACACTGGAGTACAACAAAATGTGAGTCGATTCAAACTACTGGATGAAAATGAGAGTGATGCAACATGTGGAGACGAGAGGAGACATGAAAGAAGCTCTTTGGGAAAAGGAAGATTGAGAGATAAAGTGTTAAGAGCCCATTCACCTTTTAAGATAGTCCCTCTTTTAAAATGTGTCTACCAAAGTGAGAAACTTATAGTATAGACAATAACACAACCGACAAAACATTTCTCAGTGTATACATTTTTTTAATTTTATCTCCACGCACAGCGAACTATTCTTGTGTTAGTCTTACAACTTCATGTAACCAGCAACAAAGACATCCGAGCAAGTGGTTTGAGAAGACCCTCAAACACACTCACACACACACACACACTGAAAAGAAGCACATTTCTGGATGAGGGATAAATGGGAAGTGTGTAGGAGTTTGCAGTGCTACACTTAAAATGATCCCTCAGGTAAAACGTCTTACATTAAGGTCAAATCCTTTGAGCCTGATGCAGATGTTGTGTGTTGGGTTGGTTTTATAACATCACTTGGTGCTGCGTGTGAGTTGATCTGCAAAGGAGGAAAATGGGTGAGAAGCAAGAGAGAAGGTGATGATTTTGTTATTTCATTACTAACATGTTTGGAAGTACTGTGATTATGAAATGAAACCATACAGTGTAAAGGGGGCTTGTTGGGACACGTGTGCCGACAGTCTCTATATAAATGTCTTATAAGGGCGTTGAATGTTGAATATGCTTTTATGTATTGCATATGACTTTGTGTATCACTGTTATTATTTGTGACATGTATTAGGAAGGGTTGCAACAGTTAATCGACTAATCGTTGTTGATCTTCAGGAAACTGGAAGCCAACTACTCCTTTTGTTTTTAAAGCAAAACTTTCTGTGTTTCCATCTTCACAAATGTAAGAATTCCAAACATGTTTCCAAACATGAATTCCAGTTTCTGCTTTACTTGATAACATGATAAATGAAGATAATTTAGCTTTTGGACTGTTTGACGTCATGCTGTGCAAAATGTTGGTGAGGATTTGATCATGAGATTAATCAGCAGGTAAATCAAAAATGAGAACATGCTTGTTGCAATTTGAGTGCAGAGTCTTCAGCTTTATTCACACAGACGACTGATTCAGGACTATTCCAGTGGGTTGAAACGATTCATTTATTGCTCGCCCTCTGTGTTCTCTGAGCTTTCAGACTACGTGAGTGAATTTATTTTGTGACAATAACAGAGCCCTGATCAACAGTCCTCTAACATTTTATTGCCTTAAATCATATTAAATTCTTTACATGTATTAAATGTAATTTCCCTTTGCAGTGTTTCTGATTTACTGTAGCTCTGTGCCAGTATGTGTGTCGTGTATAGATGCTCCATGTTTGCGGTTTACCAGCGAGGCTGAATTCAGGTTCCCATGCGATAACGTCTGTGTTCAGCGATGTGGGATTCGTCCATGTTTTAATCCTACAAAAGTATGTCTAGTAGTTACCCTTCCCCCATGTGTCTCTGTGCTGTAGCTGTGAACCTACTGTACATAACAACACTGTTTGCATTCCGTAAACACAGATTGGGAAATCATCCTCCTTGATGCACAAGCTCATATTTCATCAACAAGCCAGATCAGATCAACAGAAGAAATGGGAGAAGGATGCTTGCTTTGAGTTTCTGCAAAACAAAATCCTTCTGATTAACTCTTCATAGGCGGACGTATTGCAAAACGAAGCCCTCTGCACTGGTGAAACACTGGCGCTGTGGTATTTTGTGTTGTTTTAAAATGACAATGCATTGCAAAATCTGTACTTCACTGCTTTTCTATCACCATAAACAACGTTCAAAAAGTAATAAAGATGCATTTACTCAACCTCAGGCACTGTTTGGTTTGTGTTTAGAGTGACTGAAGTGGTTTGTAATTAATATTACTAAGAAAATGTGATTGCAAATTTCACATTTGACTCTCAAACAGCTGTAGGCAAATCCCACGCTTGTTCATGTTCCTGGACAATAGTTCAGAGGATCTGTTTTTAGTTTCCATGTTCTCTGCTGTCTGAGTGGTTCCCTTTGGGTTCTCCAGCTAATAAAAATAAAATAATAATATGGAAATCTCCCTCAAAACAGTGAAACATCGAACAACTTATCTGTATTAAATGCGAACATTTAGTTACTGACTAGTAAACTAGTCAGTAACATTAAAATTATACATCATTGTGTCTTAATTCCTCTATGAAACAAAAGAGGTAATGAAACATGACGCTGAACATATGGGAAATATGTATGAGAACCAAAAAGCAGCGTTTTTATCCAAGGGAATTAATTCTTATCATGCATTGAGTTAGGGAGGATTTCTATCTGTTCTACAGCGTGTCAGTTAACTATGTAAGAGTCCTGCAAAGAATCCTTTTGGGTATGTGAAGTTTTTCAACAACAGATTTCCATTCATTCCATTCTTCATAGAATCAGAGACTGAAGCATGACATGAAACATAAGCTTGGCTTCTGTCTTTATTATCAAGGGATGTCTGTCCGTGTGTGTGTGTGTGTGTGTGTGTGTGTGTGTGTGTGTGTGTGTGTGTGAATGACCTTGTAGTCCATTAGTACTCTTTGACATATATAGATACACACAAATAGAAATCGCATGACACTTTTGAGCAAGAAGCTGTTTTTCCTCCTCTCACACAGGAAGTTCATCTTTGCTGTTTCCTGTCCATCCCAATTTGATCCTCGCACACACAAGCAGACACACGACAACACACACATCCTCCATCATATATTCGACTGACTGCCTTAGAATAACGTGGCTCAGTATTCCAAGACCCTATGCTGTATTTTTTTTAAAGGTTAAGTCCTCTTCAGAAAGGGGTTATTGATTAATAACAATTTAATAATTTTTTGATAATATTTTTTTCTTTTCTGATAATTATTGTATTTGCATAATGAATGATTGTCTGTTGCTTGAAGGTTGTGCCCACGAAATGTCCCAAAGCTAATGAAGCAGACAGAATAAACTATAATTAATAAATTATATTCATTCTAACCTTTTGTTCTATCCAGGAAAATGTATTTCAAAAATCAGAAGAAATATGGAAACAGACCAGAGAGAGAAATATGCAGAGAAATGTCAGAGACAGCTAAAACACGTCTGTCAGAGTTGGGTGGTATCTTATTTTCCCCGGAGGCGAACAGTTTATCTCCACTGGTTTGTCAATGCTGACAAATGGTTGATATCCGCCACAGGTGATGGATGGATGTGCATGTGTTCTTATGTGCACGGAATGTGTGTGATAGATGTGTGTGTTTGTGTGGTGGAGAGGGGAAGTCATACATCAGGACTGAACATATACACCCAGACACACGAGAGAACTGGTATCTCAGAACACAGGGTGGGAACACGAGAACTCTCTCTCTCTCTCTCTCTCTCTCTCTCTCTAAACCAGGTCTCATCATGGAGCTGATATGAACAAAAAGTTTCTGATGAGATTTGACCAATCTATGCACCATAATATGGATTACTGATTAAAGCTATACTGTGTTTGATCACAGACCTAATCAATAAATTTGTCAACTAAACTAGGGTCAACCCTAACAAATCATATGTTGATTCCAGATCCAGATCACTGCTGGATCTGAATTACGTTATTACACGCTGATACACAATAACAGCATAAATACTGTGTGATTTATTTGCGTCATGGTTTATGGATGAGTTCTTGAGAGATTACGGAATGAAATGCTAAATTATGCTAAAACACTCCTAGAACCAAACAAATACACAAACAAACCAGCAGCACTCAGAGGGCCCACACATCCATATCGAACCATGGAGTTCCTTCATCCACGTAGAGAACCAGGTCTGAAGATGTCCAGTACCACCGTCAGTCTTGTGGATTCCTTCAGGGGGGCAGTCACAAGACCCGTGGAGTGGTGACACCTTCCTGTTAATTACCCTCTGTCTCCATGGTGACAAAACATTACATTAAGACACGATAACACTGTAAATTTTTCCATTGTGATGAAAAAATTTCAATTTCAATGGCTGTTTCTGCAGAAGAATACAGTCTTTCATGTTTATATCTCATTCATTAAAACTGCCCACTTCATTTATGTTTTTATCTTACTTATTAGTCTCCAAGCCCAGAGCCCATGAGAAGCTTCCTCCTATGCCTTTCCCATCGTATGTATCTGATAAAATATCATTTCTTTCATAGGAAGTGTTTTGTTCTGCATATCTCTCTCCAGTATAAAAATGATCACTCACTGAATTATGACATACAACCCAGCTACAAGTTGATTTGAATCTCACCCATTTTCTGCTGCAGCAAAGTAAAATAAAACCTTCAAAGACCGCTCCTTGTGATTGCCTTCATTACAGAAAATTCCACGACACCATATGAAGGTATCATCTTTTATCAATTGCTGTAAACAATACGTATTGATTTTTATTTTGTATTTTATTGTATTTGTTCTCTGTTTATGTTAAAAAAATGTAAAACATTAATGCATGAAAACTACATGCCATGCCACTTGTGTGTATATAAACCTTGTATGGACATGCACATAACCACTAACGTTCCAGGGCCTACATCGTGTGACGCGTCCTTATCCTTGGTATCACTGATGCTTACACTGGCGTATTGATACATAATAATCACAGATGAGATTCTGTCTGTTTGAGATCAGCTCCAGTTCAAGCTCTCAGAAAAAAGATAATGAGATTTCTCATGTTGTTTGAACTGATGTCAGGTCAGCCGTCTGTGCCGTGTTTACATCCTGTGACTTGAATGTTAAGTGTGTGTGTGAACCCCAAGTCCTAGTGGCCAGTCCTGAATCCTGTTCCTGGGTAAAACGGAGGCCATGGACGAGGTCAACATCCTGTGAAAAGATACACACGAGCATTAGTTGATTTTTTTTTTACAGTCCATCTCAATTTGTTCGTTCTTTGACGTTTCTGGTGGCTTGTGAGACTCTTGCCAAACAAACCTGAGCTTTGACCTTTAAAACAGCAAGCGGCATTGTTCGGAAACCAGGAAACATTTCAGAAATACACCACCTTTTGACCCAAGGATGAGTTTGACCTGACTGTTCACACTATTCTGATGCTATTTTAAATTCTTGGAATGGGCTAATAAAGAACAATGTGGTGTTAAATTGGGAATTTCTTCCACAATGGAATTCTTTGCATCATAAAATAGCACCAGTATCATAGAAGGTATGTTCATTCCTCGACCACTCCTGTATTGTTGAGATATCTGTGAACAACAACATTCTTGTCATGCAGTATGATAAGACAACATATCAGATCATTGTGATCTAGTATTTCCTATAATAAATTACAGCTTTCACCTGAAATCAATGACTTAGGAAGAAGTTTGGACAGGAGGCGTAATTTATCTTGTCTGTGCTTCATTTTATTAAATTAAAACAAGACACGCTTAATGATTACAGTAACTGCCTTGGTCAAATTCTTTGACCAACATTAATCTCCATCTGTTTTCTCGTGTAATTCACTTGTGCTTGTGTGTCTGCGTGAACATATTGTACATGTGAGTGGAAGTGTGTGTCCGTAACATGCTAAAATGAAATTGCGTTTTCATCACAGTTATGTAACGCTTGTCTGAAAGAGAAATTCTCAGATACCTTATCGTGGAATTCAGGGTGAGCAGGAACCAGACTGGCTCTGCTGTCAGCAGAAAAGGTAATTTATTTATTTGTCAGGGCAAACATTCTCAACATAAATCTTATTAATAATGATAATTATGTAATGATAATAAGTAATGATTTTAACGTAAACATTTCGTTTAGTTTATTTAGTTTATTTTTTTCGGACATGTTAATATAGCAGACTTCATACCTTCATCATATTTACAACATCAACAACAACATCTGAAAAAAAGGGCAGATGGATAGAAGCCAATAGGCTTGTGAAATTCCCGTCCCCCAGAACATTCCATTGTATTATGGTCCAGAGAACCCCAAGGGTATTTGATGAGGATTGACAGGGAGCTGAGTTATTTTTAACATTATTCCATCCATGAATAATCATCATGACAGACTGTATGATTATTTTGGTGATGGGGTTTATACGCGGTGTAACATGAAAGCAACACTTATATTGCATTAGCAGACCCCTGGGACAAAGTTATTTTGAATGGGGGCCACATTTCTTTCAGTTTAGGAGTTTTTGATGTTTGGGAACAACTGTTTAAATGTCATTAAGCAGAAGTCATCATATTTAGCTAAGTACGCTTTGTAGGAAAAATATTTTCCATAGCAGATGATCTCAAAGTGGGGTCTAGGAACCTCCAGAGACCCCTAAGGAATTCTAGTGTCCAAAGCCAAAACAAGAATAGTTTATTTCCACCATAATTTTATCATTGAATAACACAAATGCAGAGATAATACCTGTTGTGATCATAGCAAAATGTCTCAAAGCAAATAATAATTGTAGATTATTCTCTTAAATGTGATTTCAGTACTTAATTCCAAGTGGGCCTCAGGGTCCCGTCCTATCATCAGTCTCGGTTTCCCTGTAGACTTAAGCCTGCTTTCCTTCAGATTTCTATACCATGATAAATGGACATGTTGTTCTGTAATTTTTTTTTGGCTCTGAGTTTATGTATATCTGAACATTTTTCTGATAGGCAACATCATCGTCCTGAAAAACTAGCATGCAGATAAACACAGAATCATTTGATTAATGAGCATCTGCTGTCTGAACTGGTCAAGGATCAGGA
Source organism: Antennarius striatus (assembly GCF_040054535.1). Lineage (NCBI taxonomy): Eukaryota > Metazoa > Chordata > Actinopteri > Lophiiformes > Antennariidae > Antennarius > Antennarius striatus. The sequence goes on along the minus strand of NC_090794.1, from coordinate 11,175,236 downwards.
TGAGGATGTGCCCAGAGGAGACGATGCTTATTGTTTGTCGAGCACCTTTCTCTATTAGATAGACATTATATATTCCACCAAGTTTCCATAAAACGTAAAAAATAAACTCACTGATTAAAGTGTGAAGGTATTCCTGAATAGATGTATACAAAAACACAAGGAACATACACACTCATTTTCTTATCTACATCCCTGATGCAAATAAATAATTTCTTTACCTACTCAACGTTTGGCACACCCTGAAATTTTGAGGTTTGACGTGCCTTATACCTAGATTGGGCTCATTTTGGGCTTTATATGTCAAATTTAACAGAAAAGTATTTACATAAGCAGTAATTATTACAATTTATATGGATCATAGGTAAAATGGTAGGATAAAGAAAAAGAGTCAGGGAAACCGCGCTCCTCTCCAGGGACTCTGCTGCCATCTAGCGGGTAAACCCCGTCGGAAATATCTCGTTTCAGGTTTCAAAAAACTCATATATAGTACAGTTATTATAATAATAACATAATGTAAATCAAACATCACTACGTTTGTTCTTGTAAATAGATTAATTTTTTATTGTCAAATCTTATTGGCACATTTTAAGTTATTTTGCATGTTCAAAATAAATTTAGAAACTAGTCTCTTAAAATCCGATATGTTCTTCGCTGCAATTCAGACAATGTGTCTAATGTACACATAAGTTTACCACCATGTCCATGGTTACAATTAATCTGTGTATTTTTCTTTCACTGGAGGAAATAATGAGCAGTTGTTGTGCTCTGAGCTCCAAATTTCAATGTTTATATTCACCAATAAATATTACCTAACTTATGATGTATCCACACGGGATTCACATAACATACAGTATACCAGTAAATATATTATTTGAATATGTTTACTGGAATCTCGTTATGAATAGAGGTTAGCATATCTGAAATTAAGTGCCTAACTTAAATTTAGAATGGAAATGGATTCTACACATTCATATTTTAGTGAAAAATCCAGGCTATCTGCCACCATAAACACTCACAAGAGGCAGAATCATCCACCTTCATCTCAGTTTTGCTATCATGTTGACAAAAAGTGTTGTAATTGGTGTTGATCCATTCTTCTCATAGGTCAAGAATATGACTAAGGCCAAAAAGTGGGTTTATCCTAGAACTGTGAACAGTTCTGGGTACAAATAGCCTGACCAGAGTGTGTTTTAATGGTTAGTGAAATGATGATGTTATCAATACCATTTCTATAATGTCTTTGTAAATGACAGTATTTCTTGGTTTAATGTGTAGTGTGTCTCTGTGACCAACAGATGTCATCCTCCTCTTTTTTTATCTTAATCAAAAATACATAAATACAGTATATTTAATAAATTAAGCATAAAGCAAGGTTGCCATTGCTTTGGATCACCTGCAGATAAAATGAGAATTATTTTGAACATAAAATGTGGTTTCAAACTTTGAATCAACTCCAATGAGCTGCTGATCTGAGCATCTCAAGCTCTCTCTCTCTCTTTGACTGAACAGAACGGTCCAGTAAAATATAACAACTCAACACCCTCTACAACTGAAGTCTATATTCAGTGATTAAATAAAAGGCGTTATATAAAATATTGTGAACATTAATTACTTTTGGGGGAAACATTTGACTCCCAGTCCCTCCACATCTGCAGACAAACTGACCTGAAAACCTCCCCCTGCCCCAGAATGTCTCCTGGAATGACGTCAATGCGGTGACATCATCACTCAGCGTTTCTTAAAATAGTCACAGACCCAGATTTTTATTTTCATGTCACCACTCCAAAAATGTGTCTGTGTCAACACGATTACTCAATGAAGGCTCACCCCAAAGGCTTTCTGCTCACACTACTGGTGACCAGACATGATGTAGTGCTCTGATGTTTGGGGATGTTGCTGCAAGATTTTACTAATGAAAAGGAATCAGACAGGTGATACGGAAGTAACAAACAACAAATCTGATACAATCAACAATAATTTTACTATTAATGCTAAAAGGACTCCACATCTCACTTACACACACCTGCATTTGATGAAATGTTCATGTATGAGCTGAAAAACAGTCTTGGGATGTCCTGTTAAATTTGCATGTTAGCACATCTGTCAGCACGACCTACTTGTAACACAAAGAAATGAGGACACAAACCTGAGGTTTTATAGTCACCAGTGGTGCAAGAAGTATTTTTATTCTCTATTGAGGTAAAAACATGAATACATTATTTTGAAAAAGTAATTTATTGCGTGAAAAAATACTTCTTGTTCTAGCTGTCAAAATGTGGTTTGGTTAAATGAGTCCTGGGGAGTTCGGGTGCAGCCTAAGGAAGATCGTATGTATATGAGGATGCATTTAATCATTTGATCATTAATGTGCAAGAATACATACACAGGCCAAGTCTTTGTAAAGTGTGTGACTCTATGTGTGCGTGAGTGCGTGCGTGCATGTGTGTATTTGTATCTTGTATGCAGGGTGGGAGGGAGGAAATTACCTCTGATATGGTTTTTCTTTTTTTAATTGTGTTTATTATCTGTAATTCTGTAAAGCACTTTGTGTTGCATGTTGCATGAAAAGTGCTTTATAAATAAAGTTGATTTGACTTGAATTAAGCAATTCATTCACTTTTATATAATGTGTACTTAAGCCTCAAACAATCATATGAAGGAAATGCAGGGAATGTTCTGCTTGGTGGAACTAAAAACAACTCACTGACATCAGAAACACAGAGGAGGGTCACAAGATTAAAAAAAAGTTTGAACCTAATGGTTTGAAATATATTTATTTAGAGGTAATGTTTAAAAGAATACAGGTAACTGTTAAATAAAGTAGAATACAATGAACAGTGTTTCTATTGAGTGCAGCGTATATTCATTACATAAAGTAGGTCAATAAAAATCTTCAAAGCTGTATTTAAACACTTAATAGCAGCATTTATTTGCTCACTAAGGTACACATACCTTAATGAATGTCAGCCAGTTTTTTCATTAAATATGTGACTTCCATTCAAACATTACTTGTTAACAATGATGTGAGTGATGCATAAATACAATTCACCAGAAAATCATAAAATAACAAATTAAATACTTTAAAATGCTTTTATATACTGTATTCATGACTAGTCTTTTCACTAAATTTTAAAGACATGTAGTGATACTGATTTATTACTGGTGATATGAATTGTATTTATTGTTTTTCATTCTTAAGCATGGCTTCATCAAATGGTTATAAATATAAAGAATGTAAAATCAGATATAAATCTAAAATAGTCAGTGCAGCTAAAGTGTCATTCTGTGTTAGCATCAGGTTACTTCTGACTTATCTTACAATAAAATAATATTTGTTCATGAAAAAAGGAATCAATCTTGATTTAAGTGTGCTACGATAAGGGAGGCTGAGAGCCAAAAAGAACATGAGTGTGTGAAGCTGCCTGGGGGGCGAGGAAGACAATAGATGTCATCAATCAGAGGTGCAATCATTACACACACGCACACACACACACACACACACACACACACACACGCACACACACACACACACACACACACGCACGCACACACGCACACACACACACACACACACACACACACAAATACACCTATATGTGTATACCTATATGTGAATATGTAAACTCATGTCAGCTTTCCCCGACAGATAAGGAACATAATGAGACCCCTGAGAATGACAGATATGATAATTAAAGACAAATAAGACACACAATTGAAAACGGATTGAAGTAAACATCTTTAGTGGCTAAATTAGACTTATAGTGAAGAGATGATAGAGGGAGGGAAATTAGCCGTTACTCACCTGTCTGTCCACTGTACTTCTTTTCTACTCTCCAAACCAAAAAAACACTTTAAGACAAATATTCTTGTGACTTTGTCATGGTAATAAGCATCAGCACATTATAACATGTGCCTTTGGTTGAACACTTCATGTCCAGATTTTGGAACCTGGTGCTGTCAGACGTGATTAAACTATTTTGCGTGACAAAAAAAAGTAAATACATTTTCCACAGCAGCTATCTCGTGTGTTTCAAAGAAGATTAAAAGGAAATTAAAACTGGGAGTTGAGCAAAAAACAGAAAGAAAATGAGGGAAAATGAGGAATAGAGTGAAGGGGGGGGAGGGGGTTGGAGAAAGAGCCAAAAAGATGGAGATCAATATCTTGCATCTAATTACCTACAGCCTCCTTGGAGACCACGATGAGATGACAGAGAAGGAAAGTGAAGAAGATGAGAGAAAGACGAGAATCGTGTCAATGTTATACTGATATCATTCAACAGTGTTTGGAGCGCACGCAGACGGAGAGGAGAAGTGGCGAGGAAGAAGAAGAGGGTGGATAGGAGCAGGTGAAAAGTGTGATGATTCAGACGCGGATGGGTTTGCATGAATATTTACAGAGATATCAGCTCAGCCTCTTCATCTTCTGACATTCTCGCTGCCCTCTACTCTTTTTTGATCTTTTTTTATCCTGCCATCCTTTTCCTTCTCTGTCCACCCTGTCCTGATTGGTGTCACCATCTATCAGCCATTCAAATTCCAACCTTTCCTTTCTGTCCCATGCTTGTCATAAACTCCTCTTTCCTCCCAGTCATCCAGCGCCTTGACTTCATTTTTCCTCCCTCCCTCTGGGTCACACATCTGTACACCTCGGTCTACACTCACAGCGACAAGCTTGAAAACATTACATCACCACCAGCTCTAATGAACAATTACCGACGACTGGGTTGTTTTGCAAAGCCATCATCTCCTCTTGCTCATGTAAACGTCTCGTAAATTGCTGAATGAACTGAATGAATCAACGTGGATGGAATTATCATCTATTATCATGAGGAAAACAACTGCTTGTGTTCATCGTATTCCTAAGAAAAGAAGTCCACGTGGCAGCCATCCATCAGCTGTTATTTAGACGTGTTGAACAATGGCTGGTTGATGGTGATCTCATTAACTGGAACATTAGATCAGCGTACTGTTCCTTTAAATGGAGGGGGAGGATGAGGAGCACAGAGACAGAGAGAGAGAGAGAGAGATGTAGTAGAGAAAGGGGGATGCTATGCACTATGTTTTGGAGAGGTGTGTGGGTTGGACTCAAGGAAAGGAAAGAAAAAAGAAAAGAGAAAAATAAAGGAAAAAAATAAAGGAGAAAGTGACTTCAAGGGGTTTTTGAGAAAGAGCTGCAGTTTTTTCAAAGGAGGAGTTAACATCAGAGCAGGTTGGACATCGGAACAGACGGCAGACATCACTGACCTCTGAGGAGATACTCCACTTACTTTGCAACGACTTAAAGGGATTTCAATGAGGAGAAGGCAACAGATGTGAAGATATGTTTTTTTGTTTTACTTAGTTCTTGACTTTGGGATGAAATTTGGAATATTTTAGATCACAGGGGCTAATGACTCTGTGGGAGAGATTGTTCAAAAGCTTTTTTTGATCAGTCTGAATGTTTTAAAGTTGATTTGAGGAAATATTGTAGGATATTTAGTTGTTTAGTCCTCTGAAAAAATACTTTCTGGTTATTCTATAAACAAATGTTGATTCCTAAAACAACTTGGTGTTATTTTTTGTGAGTGAATCTGGTTGGTGAATCTCCACAGGAAACAGTAAATCAAAGATCTACCTCCACCCGACTTTAGCCTGAGACATAAACCAGACAGAGGAAAGGAAGGAGAGATGGCACAGAAAGAAGGGGGGGCAGAGCAGGGGCTTGTTAAAGGGGGAGACAGTCTAGGGGCCAAAGCTGTGGCTGGGGCCCCCGTACCAGGCGGAGGAGTTGTAGTGGAGGTCAGGGAGAAGAAGGGATCTCTTCGGGCTGCGATACCCACAATGCCTTTCCCTCTGGCTGTCATCTGCCTGTTTCTGAACACCTTCATACCCGGACTGGGTAAGTCAGGAATCACACCTCATTGTTTCTGTGTGGAAGTCGGACAAATTGAAACAAACTCAACCAACAAAGTTCAGTTTATTTGGAACGTTAAGCGTGTCCAACTCGCTTCCCATTGTTTTAATCTGTCCAGCAGTTTGATGCAGAAAAAAAAGTCGGTCTCTGATTGAATGCCAGGGATGTAAAGGGCTTCTCAGACTACATCTAACTTACTATTAGTATCAGTAACATTAACAAACTCTATAACACACGTGTGTCTGTTTCCATTTGTCTGTGGACGCTACTTTGCACAAGGGTCATACACCGTGATGAAGTCCCGTCAGGACTTTGCAATGTCTTCCTGTTTTTCCAAATACTTTCATTTCATATCTTTGTGTCTGCTATCTGTTCTTACATTCCCCTTTGGGGGCTACACACACACAACACTCGTCATTCATCACATTGTTTTTGTCCTGTCAGCTCACCAACTCACCACTGAAGACAATCAATCAGCCTGTCCGGAAAAAAGTCAAACCTTGATCCAATCCCTTTGTTGGCCGATGATGGAGTTGATTTTTCTTTTGCCTCTTAATTATTATAGAAAGTTGTTTCTGAACAGCTTCCTGCTGTCTTGACTGCAGATAACATTTCTGATAAATTAGTTTGTTAGGAGATTTCCACTAAAACCACATTAAACCATATCCAGGATAATGAGGACCAGCTATGAGGTGAGTGTTCTGCTTGGTGCTGCTGGATCTCAGTGTAGTTCGGACTGAAGGCTCAGACGGTAGATCTTGTCTCTGGTGGTGACCTGGTGTCCCTTTGTCACATTGGCTATGGATTAAAATGAAATGTTCCGTCATTGTTAAACATAAATCTGAGGTACAACTACTACACCCCCATTATGCCTTTGTAGACCAGAGAAACAGCTCGATGGTGCAGCCTTCCCACCCTGGGGAGATTGAACAAAAGCTTGATGTCAAGTGTTGATGCACACAGTAAACGTGTCAGGATGTCATCACCACAGGATGCAGGTTTAAAACATCACAGGTGTCATCCTCACAGGCAGCAGAATAATCCGTGGGTCAAAGCTGTAGCTTATTCATAAGGTTTTTTGAATATAATAAAGATGTTTTTCATTTTATCATTGTGAATGTAGACATTTTAGCTGCTGCTACCTACATGTGCAACATGATGCTCAGAACACAGTTTGTAACTTCCAGTTGGAGCTATTCTGGCAGCAAAATCGATTGCTTCTCAGCATGCAGTGATAAACGGATGTTTTCTGCTGCTTCCTAAAAGATGCTATAATCTGAAGAAGAAATGTTTGGTTTGGGCAGCCCATCCAGAGAAAAACTCTATTTGTAGAGTTCATGCTTATGATTGTCACAGGACACAGACAGGAAAACAACACAATGGATACACAGTGAGAGCTAAACAATTGGCTTTTATATTTGTTTTAATCTTATTTTTTTCATACATACAGTATTTATATATATAACCACAGAATCATTCTACAGTCCAGCCATCAACCCTATCTTTTCAAATATGAGAGTGTTCAGGTTTGACTGACATCATCAGGTCCAACATGGCCCTGCAAGAAGTGAAGTGGCACAGCAAGATTATGAAAGCAAACAGCTACAGACTTTAAACTTTAAACAGTTAATCCATTTATAAACCTGACGATCAAAAGACACTTCAGTTCCTGCTGTAATGACGTCCCTCCCTTCTATCCATTTCCTAATCCTCCGTTTGGTAGGACGTGTGTGACTCTGTGCATGCGTATAGTAAGGTTATATAAGAACATCTGGTAGCTACAGGCACACACTAACACTTATTGCGATTCTATTTTAGGTTTAGTGGCAAAATATTCTATTTATCAGCTGTTTGCAGTCACACAAGAACACTTACGGTATTTCAGTTCAACAGATATTACAAGGTTTTTCCAAATGTAACACAAAAGTCTCCATTAGTGACGACTGTAGTCTCTAAATGATTCAACTGTGAATGACAAGTGTCTCTAGTACTTAACAGAGACTCTTTAGAAGATGTGACCTGCTACAAATGTGATGCATAGTAAGACACAAGCTTCTGGCAGCGCTCCTGAGGAATCTGAGCTCATCTCTCATGGACACACGGCTGTGGTTCTGGAATATTCCTGGGTTTACATTCTTCTTCCCATCCCACTAGAGATTTTATATATTCAATCATTTGACTGATACTTGATGGAATCCATCTTACAATTTACATGCTGCTGGTTTCACTGAACCACAGCCATGCTTCATTGTAGTTTGGATTTTCTTTTCAGCATCATCGTTATTCTACACAGATACCAATGATTTATTTATTTATTTATTCAGTTTATTTTTCTTATTTCCAGACATGTTATTACTACATATTTCACTTTCATCAGTGCTAAAACATCATCAACAACATCTGAAAAGAAAAAAAAAAAGGGTTAACGGATAGAAGCCATTGGCTTGTAAGATTCCCGTCCCCTAAATCATCAACAAAACATCTCTCTCATTAGAATAATGACTGCTGATGATCAGTTCATTCAGACGTTTTGCAGAACTTCTGCAGACCAACGTCTGAATCTTGTCCAGATGGTTTTTGAGCTACTGGAGCTGACTTGTTTAGTGCTTTTGGTTCAGCAGTGCTTTAGCTCTTATGTAAATTCAGGCCTTAATGGAGAAAATGTTGGATATTCTGTTTCGGTAAGTCTCTGAAGGTCGGTTCAGCGCTTTAACAACTGATTCATAAATTTGTCTCTTATTGATCAATGATATCAGGAAGGTAGAGTTATTTTGAGATTTCAGTGACTGCCCATCATTTCATCACTCCACCATTGTCTCTATCATGTGTGGGTGTATGTATTCAGGCCTATAGGTGTGAAAATCGTATCCCATGAGTCACTTTTCAGTGTTTTGAGCTTGATGATTTAAACCTTAAGAATGGGTCACATTTACACTCATACATCTCAGAGAAACATTCACATGCAGTCATTCAATAGATCTAGACTGGTTAAGCACCAGCATTAAATAATAATAAAAAGGATTTTATTTTTGGAATATGTAGCAATTAATGTTCTGAAAATCCCTGTCTGGAGAGAGGACAGAGAAAAAAATTTTTTTTTTATTTGAAGGAGTCATGAAACTCAAGGGAGTCACCTAAAAAATCCATAACGTGTTGATCGTAAATCTCTAGAGACTTTTGTGTTTGTCCTTCATCTTTTTCACTCTTTCCTTGCAGTAAAACCTTTGGATGGAAAAATCAGAATCTCTACTCTCGTTCAGCTTTCTCTCACCTCTACACACATTCAATTTGTAGTCCATTTGTTGAAACCTCTCTATAGCAAATGTCTGATCAGCGACTCCTTGAAAATGTCACAAACAGCTGTATAAAAGAACAAGGTCAGCAAACACAAGCGTCCAAATGGTTCGCCGTGCCTTACCTGCCATCAAAACTATGCCCATGTACTTTTGACTGATTCTTTGTGAAAGCATGAAGACAATACCCTCTCTAGGTGTGTGCATGTGTCTGTGTGTGTGAGCGTGAGTGTGAGTGTGTGTATGTGTGTGGGTTGGCCTGAATGCTTTGACATTTAATTGAATAGCTGCAGCTAGTTGCCATGGCAACTCTGACTGAAATGAACACAATACGTGCATGTGTGTGCATGCGTGAGAGAGGGGTGTGTATCAATGTCGATTGGGTCTCATAGACGGAGGCAAAAAAAAGAAAAGAAAGCAGCTCGTTCTATTCATCCTCCAGACAAAACAACATTTAGAAATTTGTAATTGAATTTGGACAAGAGTCAGAGCGCATCGCAACTTCCTACAACATGCGGACACAGGTTTGTGCCACAAACATGTACATACAACTGCTTCAATGCTTCAGATTATCTAATCTACATCTAATCCAGCATCACGAGGAAGAAGAGTGTGTTTACTGAGGAATGTTTCCTGATCAATGAAGCACAGAAATCACTTTGAACTGACAATTCTGTACCAAGTCATTCTTTCTGAACATGTATCAAACATACAACATGCTCTTAATATAATTACATACCATATAACATCTTGTCGATAAAATGGCAGTGCCGATTCAAATTTTTTATAGATGTTACGGCGTTGTTGAGGTTTTGTTCAGGCACAACATTTAAGTGTTTAGTGTTTATGGTTCATTGTTTTATATGTTCAGCAGGATTTTCTCAGTATTGGTCAAACCTGAATAAGATTTTTGACTAATTTGGACTTGTTAGAAAGACATGTAAAGATACATTTCATTGGACAAAAAGTATTGTGGTGTATTTTTAAAATCCAATAGGTGCACTTGGTTAAGATCAGAGGTCAAACGGAAGAACATGGAATTATTATTTTATGATTAAATAGCAAAAAATATGACTGTACAGTAAGAGGCAGGAGGAATGTGAACAACCATTTGTTGTCAACTTAGACTCTGGTACAGAACAGATTCACAAAGAGGCAAAAAAAAAAGTCAAGCCTTATTTGTGGATAAGTTATGTTTTCAAATTTCTCATTATGAAAAGGCAAAATGGACGATGTCAAATTAGGTTCATGGTTCAATGTTCCGGAAAACAAATTAAAAACATTTTTCATTGGCTGAATACATTCATTTCCTCATCATGGCCATTGTCAATGCAAAATCCAAATACTTAGTCCACATTGTGTTACTTAAAAAAAAAAATTGGCTTTGTAAAAGAATTAGGTATAAAGGTATTGTAGGACCAGCACTTTGACACTATGAACATGAATTCATATTTAAATTTCATATTATGCATTTTCTAGTTTGAGAGTTTTAGGATTAATTTTAACTCTATTTCATGCATTGAATGGAAAAAAGTATTTGAGAAATTCAAATGGGACAAATTAGTTTCTCTAAGATTGCTGCTGTAGGTTCATCATGTGATGAGGGATATAATCAGTTCACAAAGAGGAATGGGTTCATGCTGTGGTGAGAAACCATATTCTCAAATAAACAGAGTAGATCCCCTAAGAAACCTGAAAATGTTTTTAAAAAATTTTATTTTATTTCTGCACCTCAGAGTCTTGTTTTAGCTTTACATTAAAGTGTCAATAAGTTGTAGTGTGAGCTGTTAGATGGTGAGGTTTAACCTGACTATCATGAAGGGAAGCTCATCGCTCCAGTTGCGTCGTGATCTTTACCGTCAGAGGATCAGAAAGAGTGAAGCTCTGAGACCAAGAACTGACAGAATACATGATTCTGTGTGAGAGTGACGGTGACTGAGGCAGTGGAGAGTGGAGGCATTTAATCAACAAGTCTCACTCGGTGAATTATCCTTTTGTTTCAGACAGATTAAAGGAAATCATGTCCAAAACAATTATTAGTGTTTCTTCACAATACTTTGAGAAATAGCTACATTTTCTTTAACAAAAATGAATCCTATAAATTATATTTAATTACTTTTTCACAAGCTAAAATGGTCTTTTCCTGGCCTAAAATTTATTTAGCCTAAATTTAGCAGCAGACAAGAATCAAACTATAGATAATGATTATGATTGATTATTAATATGTCTTCACAAATTTAATAAATGTCCTACTTTCGCTTTCTTTCTATCTTTCTTTCTTTCTATCTTTCTTTCTATCTATCTTTCTTTCTTTCTTTCTTACTCTCACAGTCCATTATTAACATCCCACTCTAGCAGTAGGTGGTCTGTAGAGTTATAATTATAGTCATTAGTCACTCACACACACACACACACACACACACACACACACACACACACACACACACACACACACACACACAGAATCCAAGACCTTCTCACGCATGTAGGATTGTCTGAACAGACTTTTGCGAAGATAAAATAATATTGAACTTTCATTATTCTGCTGAGGACTTTTGAGCACGTAGAGGTGTTTGGGTTTTATGTAATTTTCCACCATTATGTACAGCAAGCTCTTTTCCTTAATGCTTTAGTTCTGATCAATTATGTGGAGTTTGAAAGACACTGTAAGAGGCCATCAGCTATGAGAAGTGGAACAGTGGAATAAAATGTTACCGCGTTGATATTGCCTGTGGTTTATAATTAATCTTTAAATAACTTCCCTCCCTTCCCTCAATATGGAATCACAACGCTTAATTTCATAAACACAGATGTAATCAGCTTTTTGAAGATCACAGTGCATTCTGGGAAACTTTGTTAAGGATTAATAACATTATAGAAATCCTCAGCGTTACTGTACTGCTGTACGTATGAACACGTTTCATATGACTGATGTCCGAGGAGCTTAAAGTAGCCTGAACATTCATTCATTCATTCATTTTCATGTACTGCCACTGTATCAGCTGTAGCGGGTCACGGGGAGCTGGAGCCTATCCCAGCTGGCATAGGGCGTGAGGCGGGGGACACTCCAGGCACGACGCCAGTGCACCGCGGGAAGCCTGAACAAATAAATCTTATTTTCCATGCCAGAGATGGAGGTGATGTGTCAGCCACCAGCCTGCTGTCAATCACAGCTCGTGTCTGGAGATGGGCATCTCCACCAGCAGTCAGAGCATCTGCTGGTGGGTGTTGCCTCCACGATCCGAACATTTCTCTGTCTGTGTCACAACGCATCAGCTTCGGATGGAGTGGCAACATAAGATTCTGGAAGGAAAAGTATTTTTCTCCTCTTCCACGTATAAACGCTTAATCTTCTCCTTCTTGCTATTTTGGGATTATGCTTGCTCCAGTGTTTGACTTTTTGGAAACCTTTCCCGATAAGGCCAAAGTAGGTCATGTGAAAGTAAATATTATGGTGGACATTCAGATACAGCGGGATAAATTAAGTATATCTGGTATGTCTGTGTTTCTAAAGATAGATTTATTATGACAGGACTCTCAGATTTTAGTTTGCCTGATAGCAAAATTAGAAAGACAAATATCTAAACAGACAGGAAACAAAGCAGCAGGCCAAAAGAGGAAAAAGTGAAAATCACAAATTTTTCTGAGTCGGCTTCTTGCTCTAACAAACAAGATGCAGCTGGTATGTCAGGCATTCTAGTTCTTCCCTCCCCCGTCTCCGTAGCTTGCTCTCTTATTTGAATTTCTCCAACGTGACAAGGGATAGAGCTATCACAAAGAGAAGGGCCAAGGATGATGCACACAACGCCCACTGGAAAGTCTTGTGTCGCCTTCAGTATTGACAGTATTGACTTCAGCAAAAAGGTTCAAAAAGCCTGCAGAGAGAGAGAAGCTTCGGTATTGATTAAATATACAGATGATCATTTATCATGGTATAAAAAAGAAGCCAAACTGGGACTCAGTGATTCAGTGATTTATAAAAATCTCAAATTCAGACAGTTCAGCGAACGCATTTTATTTTTCTGAATAAATATTGGTGAAAAAAATTCTGTGTGGAAACACTGTAGAATCAAAAAAGCAGGAAAATCTCAACCAGTCAGACACAACAATAACTGTTATACTGCAGACCCTCTCAGAATTGTGTGGACGTCCTGAATTATATAGACAGGGTACAGAAACCGAAATATCTAAATGCTTAAAAGAAAATAAATATGCACAATTATGCAAAGTGATGAGTAAGACTTGGTAGATGAGTAAGGTATTTCTAAAGGTGGACACAATGCAATTTTTTTTTAAAAATTCTACTGACATAAATGTCAGTAGAATGTTGGCATTTTATAGGTTGAAAAAAGACTGCTGGTAATTTTGCTGGTAAAAGTGATTTGATTGTAAATGATGTCGGCTGGCACAATTAGTTGGACATAAAGTGATTGATGCGCGCTGACATGTGCACATGGTGCGTGTCCTGTCCGTACAGTAAGCAGATCCTGGGAAGGTCCAGATCTCAAGATAACAGGATAAGGGGCAATATTGGATTTCATTTGAGCAAACAAACACACAGAGGTAATTCTGTTTCATGTTGGTGGATGTGAACATCAATATATCCGCCTTTTGCTTTGCTTTAAACGACACCACAAACTCACAAGCTGCAGCTTCTTAAATAGGGATTCTGAGAGATGCCGAGCAAACAGCTTGAGATATGACTGTTAAGATCCTCAGTCTATAATATTTGTTAAAAGACTGATCGAGCATGTATCCAGTTTCCCATGTTTATTTTAGGCAAGGGACATCTGCAGCGCTCCTGACCTGCTGATCATCAGGATGTAGACGCTGCTGTGAATTACCAGTATTTACACGGTGGTTCGGTGGTCTACATGTTTATCGGTCCAGCTTCATGCCACAGTGGAAAAACAATGTAGAGAGATGAAATGACAAACTTAAATCACCCATGTTTTCACATGTGAAGGTGAAAAGTTGTTTATTGGCACTGAGGTGAATCAAGCCAACAATCCTACTAAGGATAAATGATAGAAGAGGTAGAGAGTGGATGAATGAATGATGTTTTCAGCAGAGGTAAACACATGTCTTCTTGTTTACCACATTGGAGAGGCTGCTGGGTCGTGTTCTTCAATAAAACGTAAACATAGCCGAAAATCCTTAAAAGGCTTTGTGTCACGTGACACATCACAGTGATAACTGCTTGTGTTTTCATCGAATTGATCTGGTTTTGTTTTCTCTGACAGGATGTTTTGCTGCTTTCCTCCCACAGGCACCTTCATATCTGCGTTCACTGTGCTGTGTGGAGCTCACAGTGATCTGATCTCAGAGAGAGGGGTTTGTGGTGTGTTCTGGCTCAACGTGATAGCAGCTCTCATTCAGATTCTCACTGCTGTAATCATGGTCGGTTGGATCATGAGCATTTTCTGGGGAATGGACATGGTCATCCTGGCAAGTAAGCGCTTTGTTTGTCTTTCTGGTTCTTGTTGATTTTAGTCTTGTTTCCTGTTTGTCTCACGTGCATTACACGCAAAAAGCATAGGAGGTCATAGTCCATGAAAAGCCTTTGTGAAACTTCAAGGTTAGGCATGTTCTTTTTGTATTTCTCTTCTCAGTTATTTTTGTAAGTCTGGTGATGTACTGTATTTTTCTATGTCAAAAAAATCCCATTTATCACTAAATTGTTGTCCAAGAATGTGGCTGCGCTGGGTGACATTTATCACAATAACACTGTTCATTTTGTTGACCTAGTCCAGAAGTGAAATCACAAAATATATTCTGTACTCAGTGCAACAAGTTGTAGAAAACAGCTGACAGCAGTAACAGAATAAAAATAAGAACTATGTTCATAAATCTGAATTTTACCATCCCCAAATAAATGGAAGGAAGGAAGGAAGGAGAGAGGGAGGAAGGAAGGAAGGAAGGAAGGAAGGAAGGAAGGACGGAAGGAAGGAAGGAAGGAAGGAAGGAAGGAAGGAAGGAAGGAAGGAAGGAAGGAAGGAAGGAAGGAAGGAAGGAAGGAAGGAAGGAAGGAAGGAAGGAAGGAAGGAAGGAAGGAATGAAGGAAGGAGAGCAGAGAGGGAGAGAGGGAAGAAGGAAGGAAGGACAGAAGGAAGGAGGGAAGGAAGGAAGGAAGGAAGGAAGGAGTAAGGAAGGAAGGAAGGAAGGAAGGAAGGAAGGAGTAAGGAAGGAAGGAAGGAAGGAAGGAAGGAAGGAAGGAAGGAAGGAAGGAGGAAGGAAGGAAGGAAGGAAGGAAGGAAGGAAGGAAGGAAGGAAGGAGTAAGGAAGGAAGGAAGGAAGGAAGGAGTAAGGAAGGAAGGAAGGAAGGAAGGAAGGAAGGAAGGAAGGAAGACAAAGAACCAAGCAGAGGCAGATGCACAAAGCAGAGACGATCAGACTGAGTTATTTTACCAGTTTCTCTGTCAGACAGAGGAGTCTTATCCTCAGGCTGTGATAAATGAACAAATGTATACACACACCACACACACATGCATGCACACACACACACACAACACACACACACACACACACACACACACACACACACATGCATGCATGCACACACACACACACACACACACACACACACACACACACACACACACACACACACACACACACACACACACACACACACACACACACACACACACACACACACACTTTTGTGCATGTGAGTGCGCCCATGCGAGGTAATTGTTGCCTGTATGCAACCAAGTGTGTGTTAATCCACACATGCCTGCGAGGATATGTTTTTATGTGTAATTTTGTGTGTGGTGTAGAGTAATTGTGTGTGTGGGAGTGAGAATCACCCCCTAGTGTGTTTTTCTTTCCTGTTCCACACAGTCTTTTGTGCCTCTGGTCTAATGTATTGAAATTTAACTGCTAAACCCTGTTAGCCATTATGGCGAGGAGCTAACTGGGGATTTATACTGAACATGTTAGAAGAACTGGAGGCCAGATTCAAAGGGTGAAATCACACATAGTATTGACTTTTAACATCAATTACTATTCAACTATTCATCACTGTTTATTACCATAGTAGTGTCTTTAGGAGTTCTGTTCAGAGACCTTCTTCCTCCATTCAATGAATCACCCGGACAATGTGGTGTATTTAACATTCCTCCCTCTCTAATGAGCCTGTGTGGCTTTTCTTCTTTATTTTTGTACTTCCATATAAACACACTTCTCCTCTTTCTTCTACCTTATGCCTTCCCTTCTCTTTGTCCATCTATCTAATCATTATGGGACTATCTTTCTCTGGCTGATTGTCTGTCTTCTGCCTCTTTCACTATTTAATGATTGTTCCTCTTTAATCTTGCCATATCTTTCCTCCCTCTCACTCTCTCTCTCTTTCACATTATTCCTCCCACTCCACCCGTCTCCTGTCTCTCTCTTCGCTTCATCTTTGCCTTCAGCTTTTGTTTTCAACTCTTCATGTCTTCCTTTGTTCCTGTCTCCATTTTTCTCTTTATTGACTCATTTACTCAGGTTATGCTGTTCTATTTGTGTTGAATCATTTAATATATCTGAATCGAACTGATGTCCGACTTTCTCTTTGTAAGTTATAAGAAACCTGTCATCTTTTGTATGAAGACAGTTTATTAAATTATTACTAAGTGAAGCTATTGGTCATCACTAAATGCCTCTCTTATTTTTTTCTCTCCTTCCCATTTCTCCCTCTTCATGAAGTTTCTGATGGTAGGTATATTTTTTTTAAAGACACACAGTTTCATGAAATTGAAATACAAGAGCAGAAAGATAATGAACAGTTATTTCGTACTAATTTAACATGATATGAAGAGGGCTAAAAATAATCCCCACACTTCTCAGACTAAGAAATCTGTTGCAAAAACCTTCCAGTGTATTTTAGAAAATTCAGGAGAAATATTCATCTTGGCTACAGCAGAATTGAGCATTAATTTAAGAAGGTTGCACATTTAAGCTTGTTCTTATGGAAATCAAAGGAATACAAAAGACAAAGACAAAGAGATTTATTTTTTCATTATACAGGGATGGTACAATGAAATTGAATACTGAAAAGAAGCTTAATATTTGAAAATCCAAACAAAATTGAAAGCAAGACATCTACTGATACAAAGCACAAATTGCAAATGCTCAAATATTATCTGGAGTTAGACCTGAAGAAATGTCTGTAGGGTGAGTATAGAGGTGTACCAGGAGGTAGCCTTGGAGACAGAGCCTGAGATACACCTGGAGATAAACCTGTGGGTAGCCCTGGAGATATATCAGTAGCGTAGCCTGGAGGAAGACGAAGAAATAAAGCTGGAGGTAGGGCCAGAGATCTTGAAGATATCCTTTGGGTGAAGTCTGGAAATAGACCCAGAGGTAGAACCGGAGATAGACCTGAAGGTAGACCAGGAGGAGAGGGTATGGAGATGAACCTGGAGCTGGACCAGGAGGCAGGACCGGAGATAAACCCGGTGGGGGGCAGGCAGAGCAATCTGGAGGTAGACCTGTCAGGCCTTTCTCTGGTGACTCAGCACTGATAGAACATTTTTTTAGAAAACTAATGTTATTTTCAGAACCTTGCACCAAAACTCAGTAGACCAATACAAACCATTTCTTTACACAGGAGAAACAGGAGATATTGTAAATAGTTCAAAATAAATGTTCACAAGTTTCATGCTCATAACAGCCAGCTAACAGGTTTGACAATTGTTATTTCTAGAAGCATTTAAAAGTCTATCTCTGCCCCCTTTTCTGATCCTTCATGCTGTCACCCTTACTCAGGCTACAGAGACCAGGCTCTTCCTCAGGATGTGTGAGAGGGATCCTTCCTGTTTGCAGATCTATCACATGAACAGTTCGATGACCTGTGACATTTGTATTTATGCTGAAATGAAGATCAGATGCTGGATGTCAAAGAGAAGCAGGGACAGTCGTCAGCAGTCAGATAAATGCTCTGCCTCTGATTGGCTGATTGATTTATGCCTGACCACTGCCATATTTCAATTTTCATTTTAAGTAAGGAGACATGGTAACAACAACAACAACAACAACAACAACAACAACAACAACAAAAAAGCAGTGTGTTTGGATCTTGGTGAGTGGTGTTTTTTCCAATTTTAATTTGATCAATTTATTTTTAATGTTTGACTAGATTATATAACAACAAAGGAGATAGACCAATGAATTGGCATGCATGTGTGAAAAATAATCTGTATTTGCAAACTTTACGTATTTTTTGCTCAAATGAAGAAATAAAAATGAACAAATACTGTACATATAGTGGTTGCAGTAAGAGATGTACATGACTCATTTGTTTCTGTTCCTAGAATCAGTGTTAAAACTGTTTATTTCTGTCTGAGATTCACTGGATTTGTCAGAGTACTTGAATGTTGCATGATATCTTTCGGTGCTTTTTTCCAGGTGGTGTTTTACTGTAACACTTTGTTAACACGCTGTATCTCACTTTGAATCGTTATGTGTGTCATTTCTAAAATTAAGAAGCTGAGCTGAAAATGAGTCATGCACCTGTCCAGATGGCTGGTTAAACATGTGCATCAGTGTCAAATTTATATTATCAAAGTTATTAGCTCATTAAATTCCGGGAACCATAATCACCTGTACTTCTGTCACATAATGATGAAAAAAGAATTATAATAGTGTCATTAACATTCATGATTGACGTCCGTTGTTTGAGCAGCTTCTGTTCATGAATCCATAGACGATAATAAACATCAGAAGAGATGAATATTTAAAATGTTGAAGTCACTGTTCTAAACAAAAAATAATAATTATGTTAATGAGATTGCTAATGCACAGTACTGACAGATATGCTATACCCTCATGCAACAATATGGGAGGATCTGTAGCTCATCATATTCAAAACTCTACTCAGAATTTTTGACACGACTGTCTTGATGCTTCAATCCAACCCGTCTTTCCGATGACCCTGTTTCAGATTTTTAATCTGTATCAGTATCCAGGGAATCAGAATATCCAATCCAAAAAAAAAAAAAAATCAAAGAGCCTTAAACTAAAGTTATGAAACCACCTTGCCTTAGCTTAATGGAACGTTATGCATTACAGTAAATCAGAATCACTGGTAAAGTGTTAGCAGGAAATAACGTCTCTGCTGGCTGTGAGACAAAACGCTGCTCACAGTACCCCTGAAAACAGGAGACCAGATTATGATACACAGTTCTTTACGGTAAAATTCAAGTTGTTTGTGCCTCTATAAAAATGAATTATTTTTCTTCTAGTGACGTGTTTCTATTTTTCTTTAGTAATATTTGTTGGTTTTATTTATCCTCAGTAGTTAGGATAAACCTTTTTAGAAGTAGCCTAGTAATGTATTAAAGATGACGACTGTTTTTATGTTCTGACTGCATATACTGTATTTTGCATAGTGCTTTGTGTGAGACAATGTCATAGTGATAATAACTGTAATGGTAATATTTTATGCCTTAAAAATTAACCTTCACCTATGTTTTTGTGTGTTTGGGTGCATTTCATAGATTTCTTTCATTATAACACTTTATGAGAATCAAAATTTCACCCCTAAACAACAAATGACTTTGTTTACTCACTGAAGTGACTTTTTTTTTAAATAGTAGTGTTATAGTCAACGTTTTCAATTGTACAATCAATACACTGCGATGTCAAGTTCTCTGCATGCATAGTTTTGGTGTGATGTCAATGAATAGTCATATAGTCACCGAGTTACTTGACTTTTCAGTTTGTATCCTAATTATGTGATCTTGACATGATCGATTAAATAAAACTTGGAGTAAAAGTAGTTCTAGTTCAAACTGAGTGTTGACTGAATTTTGCATGTTTTTATTTACTTTCTGCAAGTCATTAAAGAAATATCCCATTTTGCATGACATTTGCATAACAAACATGAGAAGCTTTTTAATACATTAGCAGCAGCTCTACTTCCGGTGTGGAACTAATTCACATGTGCAAAGCAAATACTTCTAAACATTCTGGCCTACTAATTAGCATGTTAGCATGATTATTATGGGTGTGTAAGGAATTGTGACGTGAACTTTTCACTTGAAACACCATATCAATGGTAGTTAATGGCTTCTTGTCAAAAAATGATTTGACGGTTACATTACAGTATTTCTTTAAAAAGTCCCTGTGGTTGCCCTGAGAACAACTCTTCTGCAAAGATTGACATATAATGTATGACTTTATACATTTTAATCTAATTATACCACTGTTCAAGAAAACTCTGAAATGGTCTCATAGGAACACGAGGTTGCTATGGTTGAAACATTGTGGAGGAAAAACTGGAGGCTTTAGCAGTTTTCAGATGTTCTTTGCTGCAGTTAAAACAAAAAATAATTTTTGAATTGGACTCCAGTTGTCCAGCCAAAATTTTGAATTCCATTTTTCTATCAGAATTCTGGTCATTTATCCTAGTTATAAGTAGCAGAAAGAAAAGCAGGTTAAACTGTTCTCCAGCCAGTTGACACACGCCGGTTCATGGTTGTTTCTTTATGGAGTTTATTCAATTTAGTAGAAAGGATAAGGAGAATATTACCTTAGTAGCACACACAAACTGCATAAATTCAGTTTCCATGATAATAATGAAATTAGTGTATTAAACATCTACATGGACAGGCTGGAGGTGAGGTAAGAGATCCAAATTATTCCAGAGAAAACTGGTCAAATAAACACTTCTTTAACCAGTATGACCCTAGAATGTTTGCCTTAAAAAGAATGCACCCAGACTTCCTGAGTTACCTCTCACCAAATAAGGATTGTCCGGGCTTGCTTTGTGCCCAGACTACTAGGTGCACATCACCCGCCTGATACTCAAACTATCCTGTCCACAGTGTAAACACTCAAAGCTGGATTGTTTCCATCTCAAGCTCAGAAAAACGCAACGTCAAAACAAAGTCAGGATGTAAGACAGCAACGACACTGGTGAGAACAGATTCAGACTGGAATAAATTAATGGGAATGTCATGAAAATGTATGAACCCTCTGCCAACTTGATTCGGTAAGAGCTTTAAACTGTTAAATGCTGTTGATAATTCAGTTTTTCCTGCTGTTGCTTACAGGAAATTGTCCAACAAAAAGGATGAAAGATGAATGAAAAGTCATCATTTCAGTTTACAAATATTGAAGGCTGAAAGCTGATACTGAAAAATAATCTGGTCAAATTTGGATTGTGTTATATTTGAGGATCCCTTTGTTTTGGTAGAATCACAATAGCGCCTCCTGCATGACATTAAAGGGAATAACACTCAACACTGAATCACAGGAGATTCCAAGCACAGATAACTGGTTTCCCAGTCAAGGTGATTCATGGGAAAAGAGGGATGAAGTCTGCTGGAACCTACATGAGGTCTGTAATGATTTATTTGCCTTGATATGCAGGTATCCTACCTTGTAGACGGCCTCTATTACCTCTTAACTTTAAAAACCATTGTGAGGAATTTTGACTACTAAAAAAAAAAAACCACATGGAGCCACTTCACAATTATAGATCACACGTTTAATCTTTCCTTATCTTCATTCACAACATTGATAAAATAATCAATTACACTAGAAAATTTAGGCCATGCTTTCACTGAGTTTTAATATGAAATAGAAAGTCAGCATTTCTAGCTACAACCTTCCGCTGGAAACTACAGGCACCTTTCTTTTTTTTTTGTAGCTTCACTCCAGACACCACTGCAAATGTGTTCACTCTGCAGGTAACTTTCACAGCCATACAGCAGCCAGTTGATGGAGGATTTCACACCTCAGAAGGCGTGGTGAGATTACCGACTGAGAGGCGATGGCAGCCCGCGAGCTGGAGCTTGTGCAGTATCAGGATGAGCTTCCTCCATGTTGGTGGTTCATTAACATTCACGGCAAAGTTTGGGCCCATTGCTGATCACGTAATTCAGCCCTCATACTCTAAAAGTTCATATTTGTAATTCTATTTGCTCTCAAAATGCCCTTATAACAGTTGAAAGAAAAATCATGCTTTGATTTAGAAAAACAAAAAAGGTATGGAAATGAAATTCTAAGCAATAAAGATAATATTTTTGATATTAATCCACTGGAATTCTGCTAAATCAGACCCATGTTGAGACTATTTGAATATAAATCAACAGATGGGACATGAAGAATAAAATTGTACAGCAGAGGCTCCACAAAATTAATTCTCCAAACATAAAATGACTAAAACATAAATCCAAGAGGTTAATAAAGGTTCTGCTCAGATCTCTTGCCCCAAAACACCAGAAACTATAAACTGCAATTTCACCCAGGATGGTTCCACTGATAAACAGATCATCTAATGTGTAAATACTGAAAAATTCCAGTTTGTCCCATTTTGTCCCAACAACAATTTCCACTGACCTTGATTGTTTGAAAACCAAATAACTCTTTTTACAAATATTACCCAATAAAGACAGCTACATTTATTTCTCTACATTTAGACCAAGCCTAATTATTATTTCTTCTTCTTTTCCTAAGCCTTATTATTATTTATACGCAGACAATCTGATTTTATGCAAGAGAGGAATATTTTTGACCCAGATGTGTTGGTCCTGGTCATACATTGTAGTAACCTAAATATTTTGTGATATGTGGTTTTAAAAAAAAAAGATTCAGTTGTCTTCCAAGACTTCAGGCGTGGGATTTTTAGACCTCCTCTTTGCCCATCTCCTCAGCGCGATGATAGGGTCTGGCATTAGAGCTCACTGATTTCATTGCTTCCCTAACTATGAATCAGTGGCTTTAAATATGTAAAAATACCTTTCAAAAACTCATGGAAGTGCGCTGTCCAAAATGGGAATGACAAGCTGGTGCTCGATGACCAGTTAAAGGTGAGTAACAAAGCCTCTGCTCTTCAGTCTTGGTTCTTCATGCACCACCCCCAACCTCACTGTCAATGCCCACTTTGCAGTTGGCCCCAGGATCTGTCCATCAAATCTCCTGACGCTCTGGGATTGGTTTACGCTGAATAACTCGACGGTGGCGTGCGGCCTTCCCAGTATTTCTGATATGCTGTTTGGAACATATCCTTACACTGCAGCTTTGCATTCAATCGGGAGCAGATGAGGAAGGAGCCGCCCATCTTACGATGGAGCGAGTATGTCTCCTCTGGCGGTGGGGTGAGCCGGTGTTTTAGCATCACGGGGATGAGGTTGTGGATTCTCTCAGTAGTGGACTGGGAGCCAAATTCAAAGGAGTCGATGGAGGCGAAGGCTTCACCAAGTATCATCACTGCATCCACATGGGCGTTTTCCATGGCCTGGAGGGGAACAGGTGCCGCATATTTCTTTACTTTTATTCTCACGGCATTATCAAAAATCTGAATTTGAGACACCGACAACTTTTATGTGAACTCTGCACCTTCACTAATCATCAAACTACTTCCATATTTATATTCCACATCTCGTCATGGATGCCAATATTGCTTTATTTAAAACCCCTGACGTTCTGTGACTGTCACCACACAGACAGATCAAGAGACATTTACCTTCGACTCATACCCAGTCAGGAACTTCATGTCAATGGATTTCTTCAAAACTCCCTCTCTGTTGCCCTCAGCTGCTGAACGGATGACCTACAATACATGTTTAATAAAACCACGACACAAGTTTGATAAAACCACTTAAAGGCCCTTTAAAGACCTCAGACATGTTTTAATATGCAAGAGGACATCTTACTTTGGCTGTAATTGGGCTATTTCATAATGGTGATGAGGCAATTGTAATTAAATCTAACATTTATCATTATTACAGATGAATGGATATGAAGAATCTCACCTCAATGTAGAGATCGGTGAAACTCTTATCAAACTCTCTAGTGGCCCCAAAGTCCAGCAGCGACACCTAAACATAAAAGGTTTTATCTGATATGATCCAACCACCACATCTCAATTCATGTTGTGCCACAAAAGAAGTAATTCCAGCAATAGTATTTAGCCTGCAGATAGACTCACCCTGTGTGTCTGTGGATCGTAGAAGAAGTTGGACCAGTTGGGGTCGGTCTGCATGAACCTGAACTCAAACAGCTCCCTGAGGCACAGGATCAAGATGTTGTAACAGATCTGAGATATAATAGACAAAGATCCAAAGTTATTGACTGATATAAAAATACAGTCACAATCCCCTCAAAGTACCAACACACCAACTTCCTTAAATACTCTACAATGTCACATGACAGACTACATTGGCTGCAGCTGCAGTGGTGGGCCAATCACAATGTCTCAAATCTGGTAACAAGAACTATGATTGGCCATGGGCAAAACTAAAAGTAGTTTTCTATATCTGGTTACAAAAAAGGCTTTCATGCTGGTTTTACTTGACTATTTCAGTTTTACCTGAAATGTACAGTAATCCCTCATGTATCAACACACATGACTTCATCTTATCGCAGATTTTTAGGAAGCTTGTGATGCCGTACGCGCCTTCTATTGGCTGATGGTATCTGGAAGTGCGCTCAGTTCCGTGAGTCTCAGACTTACGTGAGACACAAAAGTGCTTTAAACAGTCGATAAGAGTGTGGGAAAAGGTAATACAGATAGAAAGTGATTTAATATCTGTATGGGGAGGGTCATACACATTTAAATTACTGTAAATAAGAAGATAGTTCATCGCTGTATTATGGAATTTGTTATTCGCATGTGGTTCCTGGAACACATTAACCGCAACGAATGAGGGCACACTGTATTGAAAAAAACAGGACTATTAGAAAATCTGAAATTATACACATTTGTGTTCACAGAATCACTCAGTCATGTTTTCAGTAACAGCATATCAGCATAATCATCAAATCTGTAAGCATTTATTGAATTTGTTCTTCATCTCTAAACACATCAACTACTGCACCAGATGCATGCATCCATTAGTCAACTATCTAACTAGCAATCAATAGTTTGATCGATGCCCTCATTTAAAGCTTTGTAACCTCGTTTTTCAGGTCCTGTGTGAGGCCCTCAGCCTGGTCCAGGGGAAAACCAGCAACAAGCTCTGTGGTCAGGACATGTTTGCTGCTCAGCTCGTCGACCACCTCCGGGACATAGAAGAATGGATGGTCCTTCAGAAGCTCTCTGGATCAGACAGACGAGAAGACACAGATCCACTTAATAACAGGATCAGTAACCAGCTAGTTCATCCAGAAGGGTTCATTTATATCTAGTTTACTGGTAGCAGTGTTAGGAATTATACCAGCAGAGGGCAGCAAAACACTATTGAAACATTTAGTCTGATGAACAAAGATGGAGAAACCCTATGATCATAGTGTTAACAAAGTAGTCGTCTGTAATGTGTGCACTATGGATTTTAGACCAAAAAAAACCTCATGTGCTACTTTTTGTTCTAAATATCATGTTGGTAAGAACTTTCAGACGGAGACAGCAACTGACAGTTTTAAAAGGTACACAGCAGTTTTACTCAACTCATCTAACTAATCAAAAACATGATGATGTCTATGAAGTTACCACATTCAACCTAACCTTAACCAAGTTAAATCTACTGCTTAGGTCAATCTGAAGCCACCCAAGATACATATAAATTGTATAAATTATAACAATGAAATGCAAAAGTTCAATGTCAAGCTTCATTGGGTGAAGACTTTCTGGATAAATACATGTCAACACACAGGACTCACCTGAATTTCCGTGCACACTGTGCTTCTCTGACATAGTCACACTCTAGTGTCAACTCCTTTCTCATTACATCTATTAGGTGCTCTGGAAAAAGGCCTAAAGACACACACAAAAATGAAAAGCTGTAAAACAATCATCACATGGCAATACAATTGTATGCAGAAAGATTTAGTAACAAAAATCTAACCAGTAAAATGGGAATGAAAGCCTGAAATCTAAAGTGTCTGTACACCAGAAACATTTCTGTATCTATTCATGTTTGGCCAGATTCATCTGATAAATGCAGTAAAGACTAAAGGTCATTCAATACTATGAATTGCATGAGCTTTATTAAGAAAAACATTGACATCTATATTTTGAGGGAGAAACATGCAGACATTCTGGTGAGTACGTGAAAGTTTCTTACAGCTGGTGTAGGAATTCCTGTTTTGTGAGACCAAAGTGACTTTTGACCACCAAATTCTTTTCACTTCATCCTTAATTTTTAGGGGATTTAAGCAGCAGATAAAGTAAAAAGTCTCCCCAGGCATATCCAGGACAGATGGACAGATAACGCCTCCAGCCATGACTGTCGCTGACGTGGGCTCTTACTAATATCCCACATTGTTGGAGGTGAGGACAGAGATGTTTGCTGCAGATGTGCAGTGGATGAACTATAAGATGAGCTGGTGTTGGCAGATATGTCTGACTTTCTTGAAGGTTTACCTTCAGGCAGAGCGTTGCTAATGCTCAGCACCGTCATCAAGTTGTTCACGTCACTGTTGATACTCTGAGCCACACCGGGGTACTGATGACAAATAGAAAGCAAGAAAAAGAAATGTTTCTTTCAATTTGCTCTGATCAGAAAACAGAGCAAAGAAACACAAACTTTACTTATATTTAAATAACGCATAAACCCTTACCTGTATTTTCATGGCCACATCTCTGCCGTCCTTCATCTTCGCCAAGTGGACTTGGCCGATGGACGCCGCTGCAAACGGACGCTCCTCAAAGGATTCCAGCTCGTCTCTCCAGTTAGGTCCCAAGTCACTGTTCAATGCTTTCTGCAGACAGAAACAAACAAATCAGATTTAAGAATCTCGTCAACTTACAGTGAAGTTGAAATGTAAAACTATCAGACTGAACAGAAACTGATTCCACTGCCAGTTAATTTGAAGAAAGAGCCTTACTGTCATTTGTTTGATGGGCATGAAGTCAGCGCTCTGTCTTACGCGCTCAAAGATCTTCGCGAGTTGAGGGTTGATGAATGCATCATCTGAAACAGACAATGTCATTACAATAAACAGCTGATAGTGCTTGGCAGCCATGATGACATTCCATGTGACTTTTCTGAAGACACAAGGAATCACCACATATTACTTTATTATTGGTTCTAAAATGGCTTCAAGCTCCTAAAGGATAACAATATTTTGGATTGGAGCTAAAGGCAACAAAGGCTGGACACACAATCAGGCGGTCAGAGCAGCATTCCTGCCATAACAGAATAAATGTCAGCAGCCGGCAAAGACCAAGGCAGAGCTTTTATCCTCCGGATTTACTTGACTCTGGTTCTGCATTAATGGTCTAAGTCAACTGATTATATAATAATACAGAATGTCTTTTCATATGATCTTCATTCTTTTTGGGAAGAGCAGCGACACTGTTTGTTTCTGTGTACAGAAAACTACTCGGACCGATCTGCCCATGATTTACAAATTAAATTGTCACATTATCAGACATAAAAAAACTGTTCCTGTTCTGCAAATAAACACAAAAGTACACAAGGTCAATCCAATGAGATGAAAAGCATTCTAATAAACACCGCCTGTTTACAGTTTACCGTTACATGTTATGAATGCCAAAGGGCAAAGGTCACCTGCCAAGGTGAGATGGAGATAAAAATAATTATGTGTTGAGTGCAGTTAAAAACTGGCTGTACCGTCTCCGTCCTGGGTTGTTTACTGCAGGCCAGTCTTGTATATCTATGCAAAATAACACAACAACGTACACTAATTCTCAGAGCCCGCTCTGCCTGTATCACTGTGTCAGTGTGCAGTCATAGGTCAATGCTTCAGTCACCATACTGTCAGAGTACAGAAAAAGCATCCAGCTATATCGGTCCTGAGTCTGTTCATAAGTCACAAATGACAGCTGCATGCTGGGAGATCTGGATTGGACTCCTGGTCACGGTTGGTTTTAAACACTTGTGTAAGGATGTAGACATGAGGTTAGAAACGTGGACTAGTTTCCTCAAAGCCTAACCCACTGACAATATCTACAGAACAGAACATACTATGATTCAGAGCTAAACCGAAAAAGACAACAGATTAAAGTAAAACCATCACAAAACGTCTTTTCAGAGGCGGCAAACTTATTCAAACTCAAACTGCACAGGGAGAAAGAAAACACATCCACTAAAAACATCCTTACAGTTAAAATTCAAGGGACCCCTCCCCATTGTAGTGTGTGGGGGACCATGAGGGTGGGTTTTCCAGCATGCCTTCAAGTAGAAATTGGTCACTGCTGTACACAGAAAGTGACCAATTTCTACTGGTTTTGTTTTTCTCTTTAATTTGACCTTGAGATTAGGAAGCAATATAAATCCTAAATAAGGATGATTTAGTGATATTCTATTTTTAAAATGAGACTAAACTATCAGTTGTTCTATCTCTATCATAAGCCCTTTATTGTTTTCGCGCTCACCTTGAATGCTGAGCATCTGCCCAAGTTTCAGAGCCGCTCCTCTGACCTTACAAAGGGTTCTGACGATGCGTTCAGCGTTGGCCTCTGACATGAAGGGGCTCGAGTCCAGAACACCTTTCTTATTTTCATCTGCAAAAGCACAACACAGATAAAAAACGTCTTAGCCAGTGATCAATCCGTCATGACTGTTTAATAAACAGCTTTATATATAATAAAAATATGTGTTTAAGAATGCAGGCCAGGTGTCTGTGTATATATGTGTCAGTAGGTCATCAGGTAGAGTGCTTTAGTACGTCTGAAGCTGGCTTTAACATAGATTTACCACACACACACACACTTACAGGGGCATTCAGAACTAACCTGGTAGGATTAACACACACCAAATGGTTATAGAGGTCCCAGTGTGACAGATTTACGTTTGTACACTGTTTCAGATTAACTGTTTAAGGGTGATTAGGCTCAGGGCGATGAGCAGGATTGTCTGTTTACAGTAGGTGGCAGACTGAGGAGAAAGCTGGTCCAAGCATGCTCTGCAGACAGCATGTAATAACATGCAGTGAGGATGGGTACTGAAAAAGATGTTAGGTTTGATATGTTGCTATTCAACAGCACAGCAGTTGCAAAATCCCTCTTAAAATAAGCCAGATAAACACATACCTGTCCTTAAAGGCATTAAATTAGATTTTGTCAGTTTATTACAAAGGTAAATGACCAGAACTACAAATGAAAAATCAAAAACGGTCCTCCCTTTCTGATTCAGATTTAAAATATTCAGTTAACCAGATGAAAAAAAAACCATAGTAAATGTCAGCTGGTGCTTAAACTATTCATGGAAATAGTTCTAAGTAACATAACTAACACAACTTCTAACAGAGCAGTGCTTCAACCACGGTGGATTTTTTCACTATGAACTATTCATTTAAGCTCCTGTATGTGTAAAATTGGCTGTTTTTAAGAAAGATAAGCAAAAGGCGGATTACTTGTTGCACCATTGTGGCGAATGCTCTTCTTCGCAACTTCAGCCAGAGCTCCGATACCCAATCCTACTGCCAGACCTAATGGAAACACAGACAGAAGAAAAACACACTAATGCACATGGACTGGCTTAACAAACTCTGCAGCTGTGGTTTGTGTCAGTGGTTGACAGCAGCCAGAACACACACATGCTGAGGAGAAAGGAGGTGGGAACAATACCAGATGGACAAATCTACACTGAACAACACATCCAACTTGAAGGAAGAGGTGGAAAGGGTTAAGCGCTATCAATTACGTGGGTGTTCACCATGACAGCAGACGGTCAGGTCTACTGTGTGCAGCCTACCCTGTGGAATTTTAACTATGCTGTATCAATAAATTATTTTCATTGGTTGAAGAAGCTTAGAAAATGACCAGTAAACTTTGGAGATACTGATGTAAGATTTCTGCTTTCTTCTGTGTTGTACGTCACACTACTCAACATTGTAGAATGTCATGGTGAATTGTGTCCATGCTGCCCCTCCTGATTTTAGGTAATGCTGCTCCATCATCATCAGTGATGCGGACTCTATCGGTCCGTCGTGGTGAAGAAGAACCTGAGCCGAAAGGCAAAGCTCTCGATTTACCGGTCGATCTACAGTACGTTCCTGCCCTCACCTATGGTCACGAGCTGTGGGTCATGACCGAAAGAATGAGATCCCAGATACAAGCGGCAAAAATGGGTTTCCTCCGCAGGGTGTCCGGGCTCTCCCTTAGAGATAGGGTGAGGAGTTCGGTCATCCGGGAGGGACTCAGAGTCGAGCCACTGCTCCTCCGAATAGAGAGGAGCCAGATGAGGTGGCTCGGGCATCTGGTCAGGATGCCTCCTGGACGCCTCCCTGGTGAGGTGTTGCAGGCAGGTCCTACCGGGAGGAGGCCCCGGGGACGACCCAGGACACGCTGGAGAGACTATGTCTCCCGGCTGGCCTGGGAACGCCTTGGGATTCTCCCGGAGGAGCTAGACGAAGTGGCTAGGGAGAGGGAAGTCTGGGCTTCCCTGCTTAAGCTGCTGCCCCCACGACCCGACCCCGGATAAGCGGAAGAGAATGGATGGATGGATGGATGGTCCATCATTCCTCTCTGAAATCTTTCAGGAACTGCATAAAACAATGGTTATATACGTGTCCAAAACATTTTTTCATCCATAAAGGAGCCTTTAGATTACAGACTTTTTTCAATGAGAGACCTATCTAATATAGAAATGTTATCACAGAACATGAAAGTTGTAAAATAGCTAAACAATACAACACAAATAGGCTCACCAGATATATACAATCAGAGAGGTGTGCGGTGCCGCTATACGCCATTCTTTTCATTCTGTACATGCAGTCACACACATTAATGGAACCTTCACCAAACACCTGTCAGAATATTTCACCATTGTTCACTGATGTTTGTGTCTATAATTAAACTGACAGTATAGTCCACTGACCGTCTAAGCAGTGAACAATGACAGATCTACAGCAGCTGCACTCAAAACAACACATGGAGATTCAACCAATCATTTAATCATATTAACAATAAAGCTAATGGGTATTTTAGGAGAGGAAAGATTAGGCAAGCCTGCAGAGTTTGAGAGTGCAAGCCTGGTCTCCACCTTATATAACTCGACATTACATAATCGTTTACTCAGCCGTCTCTGATATAGACAAATTGGGGCACAGTGTGCTTCAGCACCTCACGTTCAAGAAGACTGAGTATTTCTTTATCGGTTAAAAACATGTTGTCACCTGTCAGTGGAGACACATTTGTATTGAGGGAAGACTGACTCATAGCGCAACCTTGTGTAACTGTAAACACAGTGATGGTTCCCTTTTTCGTTTCCTTGTCTTCTGCTTCAGAGGGGATTTAAAATGCCCTGCAGAAGTCAAGGTAACCATTCTCCTGATGTTGATGAGTGTATATATGATTATATGATCTCAATGTGTGTAACTCCAAGCCTGAGAGAGATCAGCATTTCCTGCAGCCACACTGAGTGACAAAGACTTTTCCAGACCAAGCACAAGTGTCTGCCAATCATTTGAGACAGACATGCTTAAACACCGGCGACTGAGCACTGATAACAAAATCTCCGGTTTGTATTCAGAGCCAGAAAACATCAAATACAGTCCTGAATCCTGTCAATCCTCGGCTAAACCTTTTAACGTAGTGATATGCACAGCTACAACTCAGCCGCTGAGAAAAAAATAATCACTTTGGCTGATAAGACGCAGCCAACAGATTCCTAGTTTCACAAGGCCCGTTTCCTGGCTTCATTCATTTACAGTACCTTGCTGTGGTCGTGTACTTTCAGTGACCTTTACATATTATGTTGACTTATGTAGTGTATTTGCTGTTTTGTGGTTTGTTTTTGTCAACCTACTCAGGAATACAGATGTAAATGAGGTGCAAGCTAACTAGCAATTATTTTTAATTGTGCAAACATGCTGGAAATACAAACAATATTTAGAAACTAGACATGGCTTTTCAGCATCCTGTCTTCTATTTATTATCTCTACTTGTAACCTTCTATAAAGATGAAATAAGTTGTCAACAAAATGTGCAGAAGGGAGAAGGACAGACTGAGGACACATTCCCCCCCCCCCGACACCTTCTAAATATTACCACTGTCAACATGCTGAATCACCCTGGCTCTACCTCCTGTGTCTCATTGCAGCCTGCATAATCCAGGTTTCTTTGCCAGAGTTGCATGCATTTGTGTTGGTAACCCAGTCGCATTTATGACAGCCTCTGTTCTGGATCCACGTTTGTACACAATTTACATTCCAACTCGCATTTTGCACGTCTTGTTTGTCTTTCCAGCTCTGAGCCACCTGTTGAAGGATCAGTCATCGGTGTGAAGTGAAGCTGCTGACTGACGGCTTCTGAAAGGTGACGTTCAGCGACACCTGATGCTTGTGAGATTTCGTCTTGCTTACGTGAACATTTTAGCATTAGAAAAACTGGAATTGGAATTGTGTAACTAATAGGCAGAGAAGAGAAGCAACGGAAAAAGATTAACACATATTTCCATAACACAACTTATGTGCTGGAAAACACTTTAAAGTATCGGACTATCAAGGAGTGTTTCTTTTGGACAGGAACAAAGGTCCATTAATGAGGGCTAGCAACAGCATGCTTGACCTATTTTCTTGAGTGTTTGCTCAAGTACAACCCAACTGCAGATTGGACATAGGACTTGACTCATGTTAGTTACATTCCCGTGTGTTGTTTCTCTTTTTTCCTCTTAGTGCTGTTCCATTTATTGGTTTCCATATCTGTACATCCTGTGCCATACACTCAAAGGTGTTGTTCTGACATTTAACGCTATTCACACTTTGATTAGGTCATGCAGTAACATACAAGCAACAGGTGCCCTGAACCTGGTGACCCCAGCTTATAGAAGAGTTGGTACTATTAGACTGAGGATTACCTTGTGAAGTGTCCTGGATGTTAGCAACTCAATATTGTGCCACATTTTGAGCAAAAGTCTGGAAAAGTGTTTAAGCTTTGTCGCAAACCGTAAAGAAGTCACATGTGTAACTCCTGATAGAATGAGTCTTTATTTTACTGTAGAATTGCACAGACAAAACCTTTGTGTATCCATAAAAAGTGGATCTGCAGACTTGCACGCAGACACGTACCGACAGATACAGTCAGCCACTGAGTCAGTCGAGAATCACACGGAGCAACACAAAATTGTGTAACTGTACCTCCAAAGTTGGCCAATCTGCCAAGTCGGGTCACTGGCACTTTCCTCTCTCTGGCCCTCTCACTCAGCTGAAAAAGCAGAAAATAGATAATTTTATCAAAAATATCAAGTTTTGAAAAGAAAGCCACACGTTTGAATGCATCAAAGAGGTGGTGTGGAAGAGACGTTACCATCTGCTTGTGTGGTTTCATCTCGGCCCTCTTGCTTTGTCTTGCCTTCTCAATGTCTTCAGCTGTCAGCCCGCCGACCGTGGACTGGTCCTGATGATAGCTCCTGAGCTGTCTGACCTGACTCTGACAGTATAGCTGTCTCCACAAATGTGTGTTCACACCGTGTTTGTAGAGATGCTGATTTCTAATAAAATGCCTGCAACATCAAAAAAAAAGAAAAAAAAAGTGATGACATCTGCCCTCTCAAACCTTTCCAGGTTGATAATGAGTAAGACTCGATATATACCTGGCATGTTGGTGGTATGATCTGGTGTGTCCACCAAACTGTTTGCTGGGATCTTTGTATCCCTCAAACAACGACTGTTTCCCATTGTTTTGGCTCACTCCTGGGCCCACTGAGCTGTCATGACCCCCTGCATCTTCACTACTTCCTGTGTGTTCCACTTTAAAATCCACATCTTCCCCCATGAACTCTGAGGCCGCCTCGTCCTGAGGAAAGTCAAACTCTGACTCCCATGAAGAGGTCTGTTGCTGGCCAGTCATCTCCTGAACATACACAATAAAATAATTTTAAAAAAATACTTCCTGTCATTTTGACTTAGAAGGTAGCCTACCTTCTAAGCTGGCTCACCTGCACTTTCATGACAGCAGCAGAGATGCCCTGCTCAGCAGCTGATTGGACACTTTGGACCGCAGCACCAACTCCTTGGAGTCCTGGGATACAGATAACAATGACATTATTTGCTTTATTGGCATGTCAGTGAACAGTAAAACACAGAAAAATCATAAATATTTCAACTCATTAAAAATCCATGAAACTTCAGATATCCAAACTCACCATGGTTGAAAAACTGATTCAATTTTACAATTTAAGTTCTTTAATGATCAAGTCACTGAGCTGGAAAAACAGTGTCAGCATTTCTGTCAACATTAGCTTTCAATAGCTAATGTTTCAATCATTATTTTTTATTTACAGCAGCATTGCTATTGATTTTTCAGCTGTTTCTATGTATTAGCAATTTTGCTAACATTAACTTATATTTTCAGTTAATGAGCAATGCCATCCACAATGTAGCCTTTTACCACAGGGGTCAAAAAAATTGCTTTTCAATTTATGTATTTTGCAGACGTAGGAACTTGAGAGGTTTGAAGAACTTACCTGCTCCACTGCGCAGGGTGCTGCCCTGGGTCTCTATGATTGCCTGGCTCAACTTCCCCAAGCCTCGCATCAGTAGCATCATATCGCCAGCCATGACGACTAGAGACAGAGGGAGAACAAAGCGTCTCAGTCATAAAACAGAAGCAAACAGAAGGAGGCAAAAAGTAGAGACAGAGGAACTCTATCAACGCTGACTCTGCTGCCAAGCAGAAACATACAAACTTACAGCTGTCACATATTCAGATGACTATAATACTTTGTCTAAAAATACTGGCGACCTGCAATCCCTGTGTAAGCATACCACAAGCACACACAAGAAAAGAAGAGGGGAATACCATGCATGTGTGCTCTAAAAGCAATGAGCACATGATCCAGTACGGGATCTGGAAATGTCACTGGAAACAAGACGGAAGGATTTATGGGTGTGAATCCTGGAGGGTGAAATTGAATGACCTAACCTTAAAACACATTGCTGACTATGCACATTGAAACAATACCAATAACTATAATACGCAATACTTCATGGGGTATTTGAAAGCTGGCGTACGAGTTGAACCAGTCACCAAGCTGAAGTGACTTGATGTTAATGTTGACTTGATGCTGCACAGCATTAATAATTCATTTACACAGCACAAAAATCTCAACTTTTCAAGTCAGATATGAGTTACTTTCCTATATGGCTCTGGATCAAATAGAATTTACCACCAGCATTTATGCATACATTTGCTTGTGCAAACATAAATAGTTCAGAAAGCTAGAAATGGATGTAAGAGTCAAATAATAATAATAATAATAATAATAATAATTCAGGAAGGGCTGTTTTAATGATTCTTGAAATGCTGACACTGATCTAAAACTTATTTCTTTTGTGCACAGAAGACTGCCGGAGGACAGAGTCAAGACGTTTTGCTGACCTTTGTCTGTTTCTGCAAGTGAACACATAAAAGCTTACATTTTGTCCAGTACAAGTGTTACTGTAGAATCACACTTTATCTCCTTTCCTTGTGCTACTGACAGGGCTGAGATTATTTTCTTCAACACCACTATCTAAATATTAGTTTCCTTTTCAAGAATATTGTGTATCAAGTGGTAACCTTTCACTAAGATGTGATAATACTTGGGATTACTGTACACCTTCATACCCAATCACAACAAAAATAAGAGTTACTTTCATTCTTCTCATTTCTCCAAGAGTTTCTGCATTCCTCTTAGTAGAAATCCGGTGTGTGTGTGTGTGTGTGTGTGTGTGTGTGTGTGTGTGTGTGTGTGTGTGTGTGTGTGTGTGTGTGTGTGTGTGTGTGTGTGTGTGTGTGTGTGTGTGTGTGTGTGTGTGTGTGTGTGTGTGTGTGTTACAGGTGGTGTTTGCGGATGTGACAATATACTTCAACACAGCTCAGCTAGTAATGGTGCCACTGGAAAAAGCTGAAAGAGTCTGAACAATAAGTGACCGCTGCTACACAAACAGAGACAGCAGGTCGATTATCAGCCTTCAGTGTTGTGTTTTCAGTACATGTAAGAAAATATAGGTCACAGACCAAAATCCAAACTGTGTTTTTGTTTGGCTCTTTCTTAAACATCTCACAGATCAGAAAATCAGTAGACAAATTTTCAGGGTTCTCGTGGTATAAGGTTTAAACTTTTCTCCATTTAAAGCCAATGTCATTGTGACATAATTTGATTTTATTAGCTTTCAGAAATGCTTTTTACTGTTCTTATCAGTTCTTCTGTAAACATTCTTATGCTATAAATGGTCTATTACCCAATTTCCTCTAGGATTAATAAAGTATATATCTATTTCCCCAGAGGTCTTTAAAACTTGGCCTATCCCAAATGTCCTTTATGAGGTGATGAAAATAAGACAGTAATAATATATGAGTCAACTCTGCTTTTATTGCAGTAATGAGTCCAGTGAATGATGGGGACAAGAGGGGAGACATTCGTCACTTTCCTCGTCTCCAATGTCAACTTGACCAGTGTTAATCAATGGACTCTTTGCACAGCAGTTTGTTTTTGAACGGTTATTGGTTGTGAAACTTCCCAATATTACTGCTAACTTGTGTCTCCCAGCAAAAAATAGGCAGTAATAGTACAAAGTATGATAGTAGTTTCTTTCCATTCTGTTATAATAGATAAAGACTTCCACATTTTGATGTAAATTCACAGATAATTTACAGATTTCACTGACAACACTGTCCTGGCTCTTCTGACATTTTTAGTCAGGACTTGGGTGTGTTTGCCTTCTAGATCATATCAATAGGTTTTGTACAAACGATATTATTCCCTGGTTAAAAGGTGCCATACAACCTATTAGTATAAAGGTCTGTAAACAGTGAGGCTTCAGCATATACTGTAGACTTCTGTAATACTGGTTTAGAGTATGCTGTGAATTAATATAGGGAAGTACTGAGATAAAGAAATCTACCAACAAAAGCTGCACGCATCATGGAACACACGAAAGAACACACACACAACAAAAACATACTTGAAACTTTTTTAAATCAGTGGGCATTCTGCAAAATTCAGTTGAAAACATCAGGTTATTGTAATCCCTTTTGCAGGTTTTGATACAAATGGGAAAAGCAACTGTTAATTGCAAAATATAATCTATTGAGCAACTTCCTATTTGTCAGTGTGGGTCGTGTTTCCTCAGTGGTTCTATCCAAGCTGTTGTCTACCTCTGCCTCAAGGCTATCAAGGTAAGAGGAGACGACAATATGTGCATCTAAAAATCTGAATAAAAATTAAACTACACTATGATTAACGTGCTCCTGTAAAATAAATAAAAAGCTAAAATTTAGATTTTTCAAACAAAACCTGCACATATTTACACAAAGTTTTGTGTAGTTTATACACACACACACACACACACACACACACACACACACACACACACACACACAAGCCCCTGTTTCTCCCTCTGCTCTGATGTGGTTCCTTCTCAGGCGGATGAGTCACTGCTCTGAACAGCCAGGAATTACTGAGTGTGCATCTATACTTGACGGCTGTTTGCTATACCGCTCTGGTTTAGACCACTGAACCTGAGCCAAAGGAGACGTTACCGTTTTGACAAAAGCAACTTCTCCACTACTAACAAGGCATACGTGAGCAAAACCACGAATGAGTCTGAATCTGTTCAATTGTGTTTATTTTTTAATGTCTCCTTCGTTTTAATAGCTGATCTGTTTTAGCAGTTCCGCTAAACAAAAAAAGGTTCTATTGAAAAAAGGAAAATTATCAATAATCTTAACTAGAATAGTACTGAATGTTATGATGTGAGGCAGGAATACGAGATGGCAAATGTCCAATCCTATAATTCGCAGGACATTAAAAAACTATTATTTTTATTTTAACCAGTAAAATGAGCTCATAGCATGAAAAGTTAATCACTGTGACTCATCTGTGACTATGAATAAACAATGAAAGTACAACACTGTTATAATCAGATTAGATCATTTCCAATTAATTACATTGCGGTCTGCTACTTTGGACTGACAGTAAAGATGAATTTTCTAGGTCCATGGCTGTAAAAGGACTTGGCTTTAAGTAAATGAAATGTGGAAAATGGGAAACTTATTAAAAAACTGCAACAAAGACATATTGGTGAGTTTTGTTAGTGTCAAGAAGCTTAAATCATTTATTCATATGTATTTATTACATACACTCAAAATTGTTGCACAGAAATAACACTATATACATGAAATAATATCTAAATTATCGTTAAGAGATTTGATGCTTAACAATCCCACAAAGAAAAACACCAGTGCACACTTCTGGAAAAGAAAATGAAAAAACAATGTATTTATAGGTATGATTTTATTTTATGATTTACCATTGTATGCATTTTCTGTGTGAAAAGTACTGTATTGTTTATTATGGGATGGGTTTTTATTTGTTTTTGGGGTTTTTTATCAGAACACAGCTGTTTGCTGTCTGAAAGGTTTTATAGCCTGCTGTAATGATGCTGACCCATTCATTCATGATTCATTCCCACAACTGGTCAAGAAACAAAAACTTTCTGTCAGTCAATCTGACCATACGTAAATTGTTGCTTGAATCAAGATTTTTTTTTTTAGTTTTGAAGCATGTGCTGAATGAATTATGTGGTTAAAAAATGACCTCGTTGTTTATTTCCACTATACATTTTGCTCCAGCTCGGAAGTAACCCTTCCCACTATATTCTGCCCCCAACAGGTACATTAAATATAGACATAGACCTTCATCCTTCAGGTACAATATGTACAGCAAATACAGGCCAGACACTCAGCAAGTAAGTCAACAAATCATGAACACAAGAGCAAACTAATGTCCCATTGGTGAAACTGTGAGGATGTCATATTAAAAAAAAAGCTTCAATCAAGGGAAATAAGTCCAAATTAACTTTAGATCAGCTGGACAGGACTGTTAATGCAAAAATAAATCACAGTATATTGTTTTCATAATGTTTGCAGTCCCACGAGAAAAAAACACACTAATTTCCTGTAAAAACGGTGAAACAATATTAAAAATGAATATATTTTCAGTTTGTAAAAGTACTTTTACATGTAATGTAATGTCAATAGAATAACTCCACGATGTTCAAATCCGATTATTGACATTAGCTTCCTCTTGGGTGTGTTGGTACGCGTGCTACGTTTTTAATTGTAAATCATTAAAATTATTTTATACAAACTTTACCTGAGGCCAAATGAAGGCAGATTTAGTTTTAAATTTAAAAAAAAAAGACAATAATATATTTTTAAAAAAATCACTGCTGCGTTGTCAGTAAAGTTCTGAGGAGCAGCCTCTGACGTCACGTCGCTGCAGATTTGTTTGCGTTGAATGAGCAACACGTAACCCAACAGGGAACTATTTTACCATGCGTATTCATAAAATAATGCATGCTATCGTTTGAAGCATTTAAGATACTCACCTGCAGCCCTCGCCTGGGTTTAGTCGTCCAACTCTGTCCAACAAGGTCAATGTCGAGTACAGCTGATCCCTAATTGTTGAGTCAATGCATAAAGGAAGGCTCGCAGGAAGTTCCTCTCTGACGGGACACTTTATTAACAGAATTAAACGTAAATCGTATGCGATTTATTCACCCTCAGCTATGACAACGTTTAATCCTGTTGCCTCTCTCTCTCTCCCCGCCACGAGGTCAGCCTTTATTTATCAGCTCCGTGAAGCAGCCAGAGCCCTATGTTGACGCAACCCACCCACTTCCGACCCTCACCGTTCTTCAGCACACTAAGCCAAGTGTGTGAGCGATAAACATGCGCAACACCTTGCTGTAAGTGTTATACATATATATGTAAATATCTTATTGAATAGTTTTCGCGCTTATTTATGTGGTTTCAATGACTTTCACATCACTTTCTATGACTTTCAGTTTCTCCGCACTGAAACATAGCGATTTTTACCTAATGTGACCTCGTTCCACCATTTAGGAGGAGCCAGCGATTCCTCCACCCAGACCTCCGTCAGCGCTGCTTGACTGCACTCTGATTATACATGTCTCTGGTGTTTTACCTTCCCGCCCGCCCTCCGCTAGCTCCTATTGGTCTGTATTGTTTCTTGACAGTGGGTGGTGCCTGAGAGGCGGCTTCTCATTGGTTCTTCACACGAGAAAAACAAACTGCATGTTTCTGTGTTAAAGGCTATTGCCGTGTTTGTGCATGTAACTGCCAGTTTGACAAGAGACACGTGATCAATAAGTAACGCTAATCAAATAAAACATTTAAAGACAAACGCCAGGTCACACGTGCCAACCATGCACGCGTTACAGGTGTATTTAAATGGCTCTTTGCTGCCATCTGTTGTTGATAGAATGGCGGCGCCCCGACGTTTATGGTCGCCTTGTAAGGTAATAATTTATTCCCACATGATTAAAACACAAGATTAAAAAAAAACACTCAGCTATATTCAATCATTATCTAAGACGTGTGCTTTAGCAATAACATTGAAATGTGAATCAATTAATGTGATTGTAGTATTTTTTTTTTAGGTATATAGATAATAATCACAAAAGGAGTAAATGAATAATATAGTCAGAGAACAATGGTTACTTTGGACAAAAAGATTGACTTATTTTAGACGGTGGTCTGTAGTGTCATTGTAATGACAGCAGAGGGCGCCACAGACGCACATAGACGGGCATTCTGTTTTATAAAGTGGAAATACTGTACATTGTTGAAGATAGTATATATATTATATATACTGTATATATTGTTGTGATAGTATACAGGAACATCTGTGTCGGGTATCAATCGGAAGTCCTTCAGTCCCAATGGGTGGCCTACATGTGGTTTACCATCCAGACATGATGGTAGCAGACAAGAAGCAGAACAAGAATGTTGTGATTGATGTGGTAATCCCAGCACAAAGCAACATCTGAAAGAGTCAGAGTAAGATCAAGAAAAACCCGGGTCTGAGGGAACATCTGCTACTGAAGAGAAAAGTAAAACAACGGATTGGTCCCGGTGGTGATCGCAGTATTTACAGCTGTGAACTCCAAAGTAGAACAGTGGCTTCAGATGACCCCAGGTACATCTGTGGACTGTGTCCACAAGAACACAATCCTAAGAACAGCAATAATACTGCACAAAATGCTGAAAGTCATCTCCACACATGCAGGTGAACATCTTTATACATTATAGTACCGGTGGGTTGTAGACCGTTCACCTTCCCCATAAATCTCCACTAAAAGAATCACACCATGTCCTTTCTTTCCTATCTGCTCCGGATGTTGCTGCTGTTATGGACAGGTGATTTGAAAGGCAAATCTCCCCCATGCAAACACAGTTAATGTGGCTAAGGAGCAGCAGCATGGGGCCCTTCAGGTCAGGACAGGAGTCTGGGTCCCTGCGAGAGAAAATACCAACAGATTTTAATACAGTAAAATTATATAAATATATAGAGTAGATTAGATCAGATAACATTAAAGATAAACATATAGATAGATAGATAGATAGATAGATAGATAGATAGATAGATAGATAGATAGATAGATAGATAGATAGATAGATAGATAGATAGATAGATAGATAGATAGATAGATAGATAGATAGATACAGATGGACTGACTGATTATATGAAATACTAAAATTCTTTACAACATTGTCTTACATTTTAAGAAAAAGGCTTGTTTATTTCTTATTTCTGAGAGATAAATAATTAGACTAGACCCAGCAGGTAGTTTGCTTAGACTGGCACAAAGACTGGAGGCAAGGGGAAACAGCTAGCCTGTGTCCGTAGGTATCAAACAATTATTATTCCCCACTGTTTTCAGTCTTTTTGCAAAGCTAAGATAACTACTTGCTTACTTTATATTTACTGACAGGACAGTGATATTAACATTAACTCTTGGGGTGAAAAGCGACTAATTGCTTTTCCCAAAATGTCAAACTACGTCTTTACAGAAGGCACTGAATGGAATTAAAATCCGTCTAATGGCACTGCAAACATCAACAGAAAGCCAAACCATACAACATATAATGAACCCTACAAGCTGTTTAGTTTGTACCATTCATTCATTCTTTCAAGAACCTGTTACACCCATCTGCCCAATCGGTTTCTAAGTGACAATTTGCATTATCACATTGACATAAACAGAAATCTTTATCTCTTCTTTGGAGCAATATCAAATGGTTTGGATCATGTCTTCAATTTCAAAAACATACCTTTTAGTTTGACTTCCACTCATAGACTTGCCATGAAACTCACAAAGTCACAGTATCGCCTGACAGTAAGTTATAAACAAAAAATAATATATGTTATAAATAAAAACAGAATTAAACAAATTAAGTCCAAACATGTAGCCCAGTAAGACTTAGTACACAACCCAAAGGATCAATTTAAGAGGAAATCCATCAAAACATTTGCAGAACCTATTTTCAATTGTTGACTTTGTGAAGTCAAGGCACCATATAGCTTAAATAAGATTGTTCATGGCTGTTAAGTGTTCCACAGGATTTCATTTCACTAAAAAAAAAAAAACATTACATGAACCACATCAAACATAATATATCTTACTGTAGGTGGTGAACAATCCCAACCAAGACAGAAAAGAGTGTTAAATGTTTGGTCAGAGAAACACTATGGACATATGAAGCAATGCTATCCATATCCATAACATACTGAAACTACAGTGAGATGTACGATTAAGCCCAACAGTTCTGCAAGTTGTTGCTAGATTCCTGCAGGGCAAATATTGCTGCCCCTGAAAACCTCACTGACCGATCAAAAGAATCACCATTCAGAGTGAATGTCCGAAAACAGGTAAAAACAGCTAAAGGGGTAGTTTTGTTTTAAAACTAAAATCACATTTTAACAAGTAAAAAACTCACTAAACTGGACAAATTCTCACAGTGGAAATGTAGTCAAGTGTAGATTATTTCACAAAAGAAATAGGTAATGTGCTGATGTTGTGATTAAAGAGACAAAAAAACAAAACAAAATCCAAACAATTAAGTTTGGGTATTCAGTGGGTGAATTACAGCTGGGTGGAATCTGTTTCTCAGTCAGCAGAGCTGGGGTCGATACTCTCATAGCATGTAAAATTTGTCAGCTTTTTTAAACCTACTAGTTGTACAAATTCATGAGAGTACAATATATTAAATTTAGGGTAGAAATACCATCTTCATGTACAAAAATAAGACAGTAAAGTGTCTTTGATATTAACACCAGGTCAAAAATTCTCAATTGAATTTCAATTATATATTTTTTTAACCATTGTTAACAAATCCCACAAAAAGACCAAAACACAATTCATTGATCCCACAAGAGAGCACCTACACTTGAGAGAATTAAAGAAATTCTAAATAAAATAATCGGACCAATATATGTGTGAATTTTCTGTTAAAAGTAGTCTCAAATAGATGTCCTAGTTCCATGACTAAGTAACATTTTTTAATGTGTAACAGTGCACTGATGTATTATAAAATTATTTTAAAAAATTGAAATACAGAATATTTGTTTGAAAAAATTTACATTTTCAAAAAAAAGAACAAAATGGCTTGAGGCTA
This sequence comes from Antennarius striatus, assembly GCF_040054535.1. Classification (NCBI taxonomy): domain Eukaryota; kingdom Metazoa; phylum Chordata; class Actinopteri; order Lophiiformes; family Antennariidae; genus Antennarius; species Antennarius striatus. The sequence continues at coordinate 11,131,744 of NC_090794.1, read as the reverse complement.
AGAGACAGAGCCAGTACATTCAGACTTTGTGCGTTTAGTTTTACGTGTATATTATTATTAATGAAATACATCAACATGAGGTATGAAATGTTTAATCGCCACCAATATATTTCACCTACAGTCAGCCGCCATTGTTGTGGCTAATTGATGTAAATAAAATAGCATTGACTTCAGTTTTGTCATGAGTTTTGGTAATTTTATGGGATTTGTCTCCACTGGATTTCAATTTTTTTGAGACAACCTACATGTTATGCTTTTAATTGGAGGATTCACAGAGTTTTGTAAGTGTAATGTATGTAGATATAGACATTTTCTTCACAGCAGACAAAAAAAAACCAACAACAAAAAACCCACACAATCACACAAATACAAATAATAACATGATATTGTGCATGCTGGCTCACATGGAGTTGATGGAATTGAGTCAATATTTCCATTCTTGTCTTTCCTGCTATGACAAGTTAAAACATCTGCTATTAAAACATAAATTTCTGGCCCGGGAGTGCAAGGATCACACCAAAAGAGATGCCAATGTGGAATAACAGGAACCCAAAAAATGGCTAAACGTGGGTAGAAAGGTGAGTGGATCTGGTTACACATTGTTACGGGATGATGTGGTGTCCAGTGAAGGAATCCTACAGGAAGCCCAAAGTGCTGCCCAGACAGACGAAGTATGAGTGCAAGTGTTTGTTATGTGTCCGATTGTTCACTTGGAAGTAAAGCTTCATGTCTCAGAGTTCACCATGGTTGAAATGATATCCACCAAACTGTCCAGTCCAAACAGGTAGCCGTCCTCTCTGTTGCCTTCTATCCATGCTGCTCGGTGGGTTAGTTCCTCCCCGTCAGGAAGAGGCATGGTTTTCCCAAAATCAATCATCCATACTTTGGCTCTTCCCGAACTGTCATGGACGAATAACAAGGAGCTGCCAATCACCTGCAGTGACACGATGAGGAAACAGGAAAGAATCACCACATCTGATTCTTTTTCTAAGCATCACATGTTCATCTGTGTCTCTCAACATGACCTGACCTCCTGCCACGTTGTCATTCTTCCACTCATGTCCACTTGGTATGGATGTTTGAATGTTGTTATTGTGTGTGTGTGTGTGTGTGTGTGTGTGTGTGTGCATGCGTGCGTGCGTGTGTGCGTGTGTGTGTTAAGAACTGAGTTCATGTGAGTTTAGTTTTCAGCTTGGCAGACAATTCATGTGATGCTGGATAAGGGCTACAAAGAACGTCAGTGATGAAGTCAGACTGTCTAGTAAGTTGATTTTAGCTTTCAGTTATTTGCTATTTGGGGGTTCCACATATTTTTTCATATAAATTTATTAGCAAATGCTCTTTTAAGAGGACAAAACATTGTGTTCAAGAAGTTTTAAAATAATGTGTTTAAATGATAGAAACATTGTATTGGTATATTTTGGAGCAGCAGCAGTATAGACATCATCAGGTTCAACCACAGAACTGTTTTTACCTCATGTACTTTGAAGAACGGGGAGATCTCCAGAGTATCTCTGATCTGCTCCAATCTGGTTAAATAACCATTCTGAAAAATACACCAAAAAAAAGCCTTAAAGTATTTTACATTTGATTGTCCTCACTTTGAGGTGGCTATTTTTGTATTACCTTTATTTAAACAGCCCTCAGGCCTAATTAGAACATAGACTCAAACCATTAACTCTACTCACCTGGAGGCGAGTCCCATGAACGCCTGCCCTGATGAATTTACATGAAAAGAGTCCCGCATGTGTGTGTGTGTATGAGTGTGTGTGTATGAGTGTGTGTATGTGGGTGAGTGTTTGTGTGTAGTAGCTGAGGGAGTTCCCAAGGACTTCCCTTCTCTATTGCCAAGGAAACCTTGCGTGTGTGTGTGTGTGTGTGTGTGTGTGTGTGTGTGTGTGTTTGTGCGTGCGTGCGTGCATGTGTGTGTTTCCCATGGTGTTGACACAAGATTATTTAAATATTTTAAACTGTAATCCTCCTCTGTTTTTCAACTTATGGTGGCCAAAGCTGCTCACACACTAATAAGAACACACACACACACACACACACAAACACACATGGACACGCATACAGACACACACACATACACTCACCAGTATGTCTTTATTTCCTTTGGTGAATTCATGGAAGGCTTCAATAACTTGCTCTCTTGTCTTTGTTTTCTTAAAATCTCTGTTCACTGTCCCATCCTCCTTCTAGGATAGAAGAGGAGAAGAGAGAAGAGGAGAAGAGAGGGTATAAATAAAGGTTTGCTTTTAGTATATCTAGCAGCACGGTAATTCAGCGGGTAGCGCTGTTGCTGTTGATTCCGGTTTCGTGTCCCGCTCTGTGCAGAGTTTGCATGTTCTCCCCGTTCTCTCAGGTTCTCTCCCGGTTCTCCGGCTTCCTCCCACCTCCAAAAACATGCACTTCAGGTTGATTAGCTGGCCCCAAATTAACCGTAGTGTGAGAGTGTGTCTGTGGCTCCGTGGTGCCCTGGCATCGCGTCCGGAGTTTACCCCGCCTCACGCCCTAAGCCAAGCTGGGAAAGGCTCCAACTCCCAGTGACCCGCAGATAAAGCGGTAAAACAGAAAATGAATGAATGGATGGATTGATTTATCGTAGATACACTAAATCCATCTCCGACTCCATAAACTCCAACTTCTCAGCTTCTTGCTAAGATGTGAAGGATGGGATGGGAGAAGGAGGACACACACACACACACACCAACGATGAGGAGAGGGAAAGCCAAGTCCAGCTATTTATGGACATTTACAAGCAGCAGCATCACTCCTTTGATAAATACTCTTTTATTAATTAAGTAGTTTGACTGCAGCCACACAAACTGGATTTCTCCAAATATCCTACCCTCCAGTGCTGCTGTTCAAAATTAAACAGTCTCACTGGTTAAGACACCAGCAACACCAACACCATACAGAGATTAGCTGATGGAAAATGTCACAATATATTGAGTATTTACAATGATGGACATCATTGCTAGTTTACCAACTAATGAACACCTCAGTCTGTTCATACAGACATGAGAAACCTAATGTGTGATAAAGGCTTACATTCTGAATTGTTCATTTGTGGATGAAGCCTAAGCAGCAGCAGGACAGAGGCTGCAGCATCAGTGGTGTATGGGCAGCATCAGCTCAGAAGATAAGCACCAGAAGCTGGACCAGCGGCGGGAGACGACCAGCTGGTTCAAAGCAGACTAAATTAATTTTTTATTTTGCTGGCTGCTAGGCAACAAGGTACTGTTTGGAGCTAGAACTATTTTTCCCTTTATGGCTCAGCATGAGTACAGATCAGTCTCTCTCTCTCTCTCTCTCTCTCTCTCTCTCTCTCTCTCTCTCTCTCTCTCTCTCTCACACACACACACACACACACACACACACACACACACACACACACACACACACACACACACACACACACACACACACACACACACACACACTGTTTTTCTGGGGATAACCCTCAGTGTCATGGAAACAGACCACCCGGAGGCCATGAATGTCCTTATATAGACACAACCTTCCAATAAAGACAGCAGAGGCCAAGATTTCTCTCTCTCAAAATCTGTGTGTGTGTGTGTGTGTGTGTGTGTGTGTGTGTGTGTGTGTGTGTGTGTGTGTGTGTGTGTGTGTGTGTGCGCGTGTGTGTGTGTGTGTGTGTGTGTGTGTGTGTCAGTGCCAGATGCTGAGACATACAGAGCTGCCACAAACAGGCCTCATGTATAACAAAGGAACTCCTGCACAAACACACACTCATACACTTCAGAGGAAGTTGCTCCTCAAAACAGGAAGTTAGATCATACCCTTGAAGGACACCCCTAAAACACACACACACACACACACACACATACACACACACACACACACACACACACACACTTTGGTCTGTACGAGTCTCACCTTAACTCCTTCTATCCTGAATCCCAGGGTGGCTGTTGAACTGATGGTCTCCCTCCACTGCATGTATCTGGGTTTGGTCACCACTTTCTGTTCTCTTTCCTCTGTTGTAGGCGCCTCAGGATCAACCTCAACCATCTTCTGATACATGTCAGGTCTGGGAGAGGGTTTCTTACGAGCCTTGGTTAACTCTTCCTCGAGGTAGGTCCTGAAGAGTCAGAAAAAGTATTGAGATGTGCATGATACTGAAAAAAAAAAAGGTTTTGTGCAAACAAAAGAAGACCTTAAACCCTATGACCCTATGATAGATGAATGTACTGTATATACACTGACATGAAAAGAAAACTTTACATGAACTTGAAAATGTAGGGAAAAGTAAACTGAAGAAACCAATTATGAGATGTCCACCTTCAGGGTCGATAAAAAGCATAAAGGAAATTTTAGGGAACTCCATCTAACAGTTTTTGTGAGGAATAACAAAGAGGTATTACAGACATCTAAGGTGATCACGCTTGTTGTCTCACATCTCAAACATTATTAACACAACAGACAGTGTTATTATAAGAAGAAACAACAGCAGGCACTTAAAGACAACAAATTTCACAGAAAGAAAAAAAAGACGTGTTTGCACTTTCGTTATTTAACAGTTCATCAAAGTCTATTGAAGTGCTGCTGTGAAGGTGTCTCCACCCTCACCTTAAGACTAATGTTACACCTTTATACAGGACGTAAAACCTCACCTCACTCCCATCTTACAGTCCATTACACATGGGAGGTCAAACTCGGCCAGCAGATCCTCCATCTGGTTGTATTTCTGACCATCCTTCTCTATATCTCCATGGTAACCCGGGACATAGGGGCACAACACATCCCTCATCAAGAGGGACAAACATCGCTGCTCACAATCACAGTGTTTCTGAGGGATATCAATAAGAGGTCATTCGTATTCTGTAGTCAGTGCAAACCAAAACATGCAATGGGGGGTGATTGTTGTGAAAATGTGTCTTACTTTTAAAATCCGGCCGTTGGCTCCAGCCTTGAAGCTCCCTGTCAAAACACCAACTTTTACTGTGACGCAGCTTAAGATACAGTTAGAGGGAGTAGCTTTGCTTACATTAGTACAAAACAACACATGTGATGTTTCATTTCTTTTCTTGTCTTATCAGTTGTAAACAAGGGACAGCCAGTGTGCATGGATGCTGGCATTGCAATGAATGTGTGTGAGTGTGTGTGTGTGTGTGTGTGTGTGTCCACAAACCTGCATGCCCAGCCAGTTGTATCCAGGGGTATTTCTTCTTGAAGGACATGACAAATGGTGACCAGTGAACCATGTTTTTTATCTTCTTCCAAGACTTGTGCTATAAATACCAACATAATAAACAAGTTAGGTGGTCACTGCTTCAAAGTGATGCTACTCGAGTGATGAATTGAGCAACCACATTCTGTTTCGTGTCTGTCAGAGAGAATAATCATAGATGAAGAGTTATCTTTGTTAATATGCCTAAAGCTTAGTGTGTTCTGTTTTTGACGAATGTTTTTCTGGTTGTTTGCACCGCTTTAAAGACGCAATAAAGTAGACACACGGGGAAATTTATAATTACGGGCAGATTTGATGTTGGGAAGGTTCACACTCTACTCTTCAAACCTAAGTTATTATTGCTTTTTTCAATGTCCATGAGCAAAATAATAAGGCTCCATAATGTGGGGCATTCTGAGGAAGCTGCTTTAAATCTCTGCCTGCCACACACTCCCACACTTTCTTCATTTTTCTTCTTCAGTTTAGCGCAGCTGTTGTGGAGCACTTAAATTGAACCCTGGAGGATCAAGATGGGGTTTCCCCTGATAACACACATGTTAAGTTTGTCCAGGTCTCCCAGTGCCTGGCAAGGATCAACAGACCAGGGGGAGTCCTACCACATTTTACAGACACATGTAGTGTATACAAATTGACAACACCCAAAGCTTTTATTTAAGCGATCACAGGCTGGTAGAAGACTAGCTCTTCTTCTTAAACATTCCAGTCGAGGTTTCTGAGACCTGACAGGCCTGACATGATAAATACCTTATCAACTTCTGTACATATCCTCTGTTATCCTGCAACCTTCTTAATGTTCTGTTTGATGCTATTTTAATATATTTTTTACAATTTAATTCCAAAACTCTTAATTTAGCTACAATAGTTCCTACACAGTCAGACAGGCAGACACAATAACAGACGGATGGACAGAAGGAGAGACAGACACAGGTCTCTGAAAGTGCTGTAGGCCATGTCGTTGGTTTTTACTGGATAATTATAAGACAAGTCAAAGCAAATATTTAAAGAACAAGATATGTTTCATATTGATGTGAAAAAGACAAAGCTGCTTCATTTTGTCAAAGTTAAGGTGGAAGATACTTTGTGACAGATAACTAAAACCAGCCTCCTTTTGTTTTACCTATAATCTAACCCCTTCTGTCCTGATGGCCCATACGTATTGTACGTCATGCTGCATAACCTGATTTGTGCAACAGTACACTAAATCACGCTGTCACTGAATAACATACTGACAAGAAAGACAGCATTTTATAGATACTTCATTTCATCAAATGGAAAATCTGTGGGTTTCGACAATGCCTGGCTGTGCAACGCCGTGGCACTGTGGATGCAGAGAACAAGGAGGGATGTTTTAAAAAATTAGAAATACTTTATATAACTTTCTAAAATAACGTGTAACACACACAAAAAAGTGTTTGATGCAGGTTATAGAGTTTTTTTAATGCAAAATCCACCAGTAAATGAAGGCAGTGATGTTGCATCTTTAAGAGTCCTTATGCTGCTATATCATATCATTCACAGACTCAAATAATTATTCCCTTCCTGTAACTTAACTGATCTCACACATGGGATTTCCTCCATATACAAAGAGAAATAATATTATGTCTGCAAATAACCACTGAAGAGAGAGAAGAGGGGAGATGTTGGAAAAGGAGATGAGAGGAGAGGATAAGATAAGAGAGAAGAGGACCATAGAAGGAGATATTTAACCCATGTCACGTAATCTGGACCTGATGAAAATTCATCAGCTGATAGCATGACTATCTATGGTTAGATGCATGTACACACACATTTCTGGACACATTATTTCTCTCTCTCTGTCTCTCTTTCTCTCTCACTCTTATTTTAAAGAAGAATCACGTGAGGGGGCTTTTCTCTGCACCACTGAGGAAGAGAAAAAAAAACTTGCAATCTCCAAGAAGTAAAACACACAACACACACACACTGACAGATCACGTGGAGGAAATTAACTGCAAGATTGGTCAGCTGAAGAAGAGTGGCTTGACCCTGAGATATTATGAGGCTTGTAAGCATTTAAAGTATTTAGTACTTGTAGGAGTCCACTGAAGGGATTTCTTGGTTAAATCTGGCATGCTTCTTACCCTCCTTCTCATAAAAACCTGAAATAAAAAGTGAAATGATGGCATCATGGTGAGTACACCATCAAGGACAGGTTGCCATAAATATTTATTGATGCATATAGAATGTAAATAGAAAATTCTCAAATGAAACAAAATGAAAAACACCAAATGCTCTTGTAATATCATTATCAACGACTTTTGTTAAACCTTTTCGGTCTCTGCTTCCAGCTTGAAATTCTGGGATGTTATGATTTTAGATCACCAGAAGGCCACAAATATTATGAATCATATTTTCCAACTCCTGTTTTTCTCTTGTATGTCTAATCAGTTAGCAAGACAGCAGGAATATCAGACTACAGCTTGGTAATTCGCCAGCGTCTGCACTGTCTCCATCAGCTCTGTCAACCATCCAACACATTTCCCACTTCCAGCTGGTGTGTGATGAGTGGAGGGCAGAGAGGAGAGAGGCGAGAGAAAGCCTGGTCTATCTAAGGTGTGAGTAATAACAGACGTCACACGTTTAGGAGACAAAGACATTAAAATGCGATCAGAGGAAGACTGAAGTTTGGCTGGTGTGTTTGACTCTAACTATAACCGCCACCGTTACCACCACATTTATTGCTCCATAAAACAAGACTAATAATAATAAAAACTCTTAAATGTTACTAAACAAGGAATAAATCCGAGTATTAAAAGTATTCCGAAAGGCTTACATAAAAATACCTGAAGGTGGGTGGTGCAGAGGTGGATCAAGGTAATGAAAAAGATGGCTCCGACTGACACGACTACACTCCATAATGAACACATCCACACAGACCACATCATGGCTGGTGTGCTCTCTGTCACCTGGGATGGTGACAAACTGATTATCAGAACTGACTCTCAAGAAAAACATGTCCAACCTCTCTCACTCTCTCTCCTGCTGAAAGTTACTACGCCCTGACAAGATTTAAAAGTGTGTGTGCGTGTCTGTTCATGTGCGCGCATGTGCGTGTGTATGTGTGCGTGTGTGTGTGTGTGTGTGTGTGTGTGTGTGTGTGTGTGTGTGTGTGTGTGTGTGTGCAGTGATAAACAATTGTGGATCATTTGATTGTCAAAACAGAGGATGAATATTACCTGGACATGCAAATCCCCACCCAGATCCTAACATCTGAGAGGCTCGCACATTGATAAGTGTTTGTCTCATCACATGCATCTAGGTTTGCGCAAGTATATGTGTCAACAATAACTTTATTTGTCTTGAGTCTGGCTGTTTGCAAACGCAATGCTGAAAGACTAAGAACAAAATATTGTTGCAGCACAAGCTAAAATAGAAGAGAAGAAAACAAAGGATAAGGAAAGGAGAAATCCTTGAGAGCAGCGCTCACCCACTCTTTGGGGAGCTGACGAAGGTACCTCAATGGATCCACCGTCAATGCCAAATCTCTTTAGAAAGCAAAACACATGTGCATGTGAGATTTTACATGAAAATACTGACTTACTCACGTGTGTCAATGACAGTAGCTGACAGTTATCGTCTTTTCTCAGTGTGTGAAAATTACATTTACTAGGATGTGTCTGAACAAGTCACATATACTTATGGAAAGTCATGCCGGCAACCATTCATTAACTTCTATTTATTGATTTTGCTGCATAAATGTAAGATTAAAAAGAAGAAAAGAAGAGCAAAAAACTTAAATCATAACAGTAAGAAAATCAACACCCCAGAGTGTTAACCTTGACTTAACAGCTGATACCTGGGGCTCCTTAAACCAAACAGGAAAAAGTCATGTAAGTTCCAACAACTCACTTCAATGAAACAAAAAGCTAAATCAGTCAGGGCTAAAGCGGATCCAATAAAGTCAATTCAAGCTCATCCAACCAGTAATTCTAGACCGGTTCAGGCAAACAAGATAGCATAAGAATAATCTATTAATCTTTAAAGATGTTTTTTTAATGAGAAATTTTGCACAAGAAACTGAAACTGGAACAAATTTAAAGAAACATTTCTCTTCTCTCTGTTTCTGACTTGACTCAAAGTCCACCTCTTGGTCTTTCATCTTTTTCTGGCTCATTGCTCTCTCCTATCTTTATCCCCAGACCAGTTGGATGACAAGGGCAGGAAAGCCAGTGAAGTTTCCATTGAGGGAGGGAGAGAGAGGAAATGGTAAGAGAAGGAACTGCTTGCAGACAGGAAGTGTGGTGTACGTGTGTGTGTGTGTGCATGTTTGCGTGTGTTGTGGGGGGGGGGGTTGCCGCTTGCTTCAGCGACAGTATTTTCCACATCCGCCGCTGACTACAAACAAAAGAAGAAGAAAAAAAGACAGAAAAAAAGGCCTTGCCCTCTGTAACAACAGAAGAACAGAGGAAAAAAGAAGTGAAGAGGAGAAGGGCTTTTATTGGCTACTTATTTTGTAGAAATTTGTGTATGATTTTTTTTTTTTTTTTTGGAAGTGCTTTGAGGCAACAACTTTGCAAAACAGGGTACGTAATAAATGCAATGATCAAAAAACTTGTCTCGAACAAAATTGAACAAAACAGCTCAATTTGGGTCAACAGGTGTGACTCATTTGCATATAGGAAGGAATCAACGGAAGAGGAGACTTATGAGGATATTTCATGACAGAGGGTCACTCCGGGATACAAATAAGTGATGTAGCAAGGGAAACACTGATGCATGCTGATGTTTTGAACGGAGAAACACTGAGGAAAAAACAAGCCTGATATCGTTCACCACAAGGTCCCCGTGCAGATACGAATATGGCAACTGTCTGAGTCTGCAAAGTTTAGACTGAGAGAGAGAGACACACACACACACACACACCACACTGAGACACACACAAACAACATTTAACTGCAGAGAGGGTAATGCATGTTAAACAACATGAAGTAGATGCTCAGATGGGGCATGATATGTCTCTTAGCAACCGAGGCAACTCGGTGGAAAAATAGCTCTGCAAAACCAACTGTTGCATTAAAAAGCAGCTGAACAGGACGTGTAAACAAAAGGGTTATAAGTTTGTGGCGTGGCTTTGGTTAGGTTGTAAACATTATGAGTTATTGTAATACTAACCATAGCACAGAAATACAACAGAAATTCTGTCAACAAGGTGTGCTTCATGTACGACATCCAGCAGGGTTTCCCCAGTGTGTTTCTGGCAGCTCTAAAAAGGCAGTGATCCACACTGGATTCACTACTAGCTACACTTTCAAACCAAACTGACAGTTTACACAACGGTGGGTCGACCTGACTCTTCCTCACCTGGGGGGTTAGGGGTGGGGGTGAGATTTGAACACACGCACACATTCGAACACGCCAGCAAGCTCACACAGTAACACCAAATAAAGAATTGGCCGGTGCTTCCCCTCACAATAAATTAGATAGGCACCCTGGAGCACAGAAAAAAAGAGTTGCACTCCCAGAAACCTAGAGGCTCTCTCTCTGTCAAACACACACACACACACACACACACACACACACACACACACACACACACATTCACAGCTGCGAGAGGGAAACTCGGTTTGACGTCACAAGGCTGCTAGGCAACAGGCCGCTGTGGTAGTGAAGATTTTCCACTGCAGTGCAAACACAGTGCGCCTCAGTGTGTGTGTGTGTGTGTGTGTGTGTGTGTGTGTGTGTGTGTGTGTGTGTGTGTGTGTGTGTGTGTGTGTGTGTGTGTGTGTGTGTGTCTATGTGTGTGCATGGGTGTGTGCTGATAGTTTGAGTAAACCCACTTCAGTAAGACTCCGGGAGGTTGCAGAAGAAGTCCGATTTGTGGTCGGACAAACAAACGGCAGTGAGTCTGGGTCAGTGTGTGGCTGCGTGTTCAAAGATCGCTAAGCAGAGATAGCAACATAGTGCAATTATCACTGTGTGAAAATCTTTCAACATCATCAACTCTAATGTTTAACACAAACAGGCTGCACAGTCCTGTATACAGAAGGTGTGTCAGTGAGCGATTGTGAGTTTTACAGCAGAGAAATATGGATAATCTCTATACCAGAAGACAAATATGGCTGCATGACAGATGTAACTTTCTAAGAACCACAAGGATATTTAATTGCAATGCATACTGAGATTTGCATACACTTCAAAAAGCACAAACGACAACACGTGTCCTGCATCATCATGTCAGTCCTGCGTGACTTCCGTGCTTCTATAGCTTCAGCTTCTTTCATCATCTGTGAGAAGCTCAAAGGAAAAGCTGTCTCTCTGCAGCACAGTAAACAAGTTTTGACATGGGACGTTTCAAAGATATTACATGTCTTCTTACAATATTTCATTAAGAGGTAATGTGTAGCTGTTGAGTTTGGAGAAGCTTCAATGGGTGTGGGGCTGATTAAATGTAAAATGCATAGAGTAAAGTTGACAACCAGGTGTTGCTTTGTCATCACTTTGCCGCTGGCAAATTCTTTTCTCTTCACTTCCAACAGAAGTGTTGGAAAAAGAAAAGGACTGACTCCAATCCACTGCAGGTGTCAGTACACTACCGATGAACTAGAACCAGGAGCACTGGCAGCACATGAGGAGCCTTCTGACCCTGGAGGGATGCCCAACAGACAAAACATCAGCTAAATAGTGTCTATATATGGCCTTTGTGTTCAGATTTCAGTTCCTCTCAGTTCAGCATATGCTTAAAAAAGACTTGGTATAGTCATTTACAATTATGCCATATTTGATTGGGATAATGCAAAAATGACAGTCATGCTAACTTGAGTCATGCAAAAGAAGCTATAAAACTATACCTAATGATGATTTCAGTTTTTAATACAAACCAATTTATTGCTGTGACAATATCTTCAGAAATAGATGTTACTCTTTTTATCTTTATCTCAGACATTTTCATTTCTCATCACAATTATTTTTATATTATATGTGTTTTAGTCACCTGTTATCTTTCTAAATGCCTCTTGGCATGAAAAATGCAATTTAATTGCTCTTACCTTTTGTTTAATTTTTAATTGTAATTTGTTAAATTTTCATCAGTCAGCCACCTGACAAAACATACTTAATTTATGCACACATGAAAAACAGACACTTGAATCTTTATGCTTGCATGATTTTAGTTGAACTGCTAGCCAGCTACTGCAAAATCTATTTAAATTAAGTCTATTTGCATGTTGTTAATGGCTTTAAACACTTGATGTTAAAAAATGAATGAAATCTCATCATCCTTCATGAAATTACATTGTGAAATATCTCTAATTTAATGTCATTATAAGCAAACACTTGGTTCTAGGTTTCATAGACTCTCTGCTTTATTTTGGCTCTTTCTGGAGAAGCCTTCCTCTCACGATCACACTGTGCATCTCTGTCTTCCTCTCAGAAATTCACTCCTCCTCGCTCTCTCCTTCTCCTTTCCTACACACCTCCCACACAAGCAAATGTGCACCTACATGTTTGCCTCTTGCAGGCTTCCTTAAACTACCAATCAGAGACTGTGACAGGATAAAAACAAGAAGGTGAATAATGTTTATGTTTGACATATATGTTCTGACAATCTACAAGGACAGATTTGGTTTGTAAAATGGTCTTTGTAGAATCCAAATCTATCCTTCAGTCACCAGCAGGAGAATCCAACTCTTACTTAATAAGGATTAAGGGAAGCACCGATTGGAAAATATGCAAACAGCAAAACAAACACCATTCAAATCCAGTTAATTTAAACAAATACTTTGTGATGCAGGTCAGCTGGGAGATCTGGGAAATTGGTTTAGGGGAAAGCCACGTGAGCAAATATGCACGAAAATGACACTCATCACCAAACTGCTGTCTCATAAATGTTGCATGGTACAGTGTTTATAACAAGATAATGGTTTCTTTTGCAAATAAAATATGTCAAATTAGTTTTTAATTCATATGCATACACATATTCCCCTTTCAGTGTTTGCTGTATTGCTAATATTTAAACAATAACATGGTCAGAAGTCTTCTACCATTTGAAACTCTTATAGAATTAAAGACAATTCAGCTGATAAGAAGTTAAAACAAACACATAAAAGTATTTCTGCAGGTTGGAATCCATTTTCATGAAACCAATAGTGTTTCAGAAACCAAAAAGTCAGTTATATAATCATTTGTTAAATTGTGTTTCAAAGCAGAAGTGAGATGGCCTCATGATCTTCTCCTGCTACAAATAAAACACTCCCACCTACCCACCCACACTCGTATACCCAAACAAGCCTCCTCTCTGAACCGCATCCATGCAGGCGAAGACTAAGTGTCTGTGACTGGCAAATTCTCTTTTTCTGTCACTCCTGCTTTCTCTCGCACACACCCTTACACTGTCCACGCACTGAAAACACACACACACACACACACACACACACACACACACACACACACACACACACACACACACACACACACGTCGGGGCACAGAGCTAGCTTTGTTACTGTGAATGTCATCCGTTACTCAGGCAGGGAACTCTGGCCAATTTGACACAGGACCATCAAGCAGCATATCAGACACACTCAAACACACACCTCACATGGATAATTTTTAACCGTTGCAACCATTCTAGTGATCATATGAATGTGCACAATGATGCTAAATGCTAAAATGAGCATGCTTTCAATATCAAAAGAAAACTTTTGGTCTATTCCTGTAAAGGGAGTTTGTAAAAATCACATGTATTCCTTGTGTCTTCCAGATAAAGCATCTATTTGTGTGACTTTTCTTGAGTGGATTTTAGAAAGCCATCACAACACTGATAGTAAATGTCTACTGAATCTCAAATAGGTTGCTGACACACACACTCTGGCTTTACTTACAGCTTTTTGCTTAGAAGTGAGCAGTGCAGGATTGAGGAGCTGCTCTCCCTTTTCCGTATCGCTGGAAACATCCTCTTCCGACTCTTCCCAAGACGAGGAGAATCCAGCCGAAGAGGCAGAGGAGGAAGACAGTTTCCTGAGGGAGCAGGTGGCGGACTTCGACCCGGGGACAGGGGTGGAGCTGGGGTTAGGGGTGCAGCTGAGACCCCGGTCTGAGCCAGGGCACTCAGAACTTTGAGGTTGGCTTTCCAGACCGTGTTCAGTGATTATGACTGCAGGGATGGAGGGAAGGACGGAGGGAGAGTGATTGGAGGTATCACAGGGGATATCTAACAAACAAGGAGGGGACCCACTGCTTTGTGCTTGAGTAAAAGCAGGCATTTCTGTTTTCACCTCCGACCTATTTGCCACCACCTGGAGCGGCAACTCAAAACACAACTGGTTGTCCTTTTCATCCCTCGCTTGTCTCTCAGTCTGTTCTCCCAGTGTTTGTTTGTTTTCTATGTCCATTCCCTCTTTTTCTCCCTCATTGTCTCTCGATCTTTCTCTTTCTCTTGTATTTCTGTCTGCTGTTGCATCTGGGTTTAACGTCTCCTGAACCCCCAGAGGTCCATCTATACGGGGACTTTGCATTGCTGTTTCTGAATAGCAGCCATTCTGACCAATCAGCGTCTTGCCCTCGGTTCTTGTTGTAGCAGCAGTGCTTCCTCTCTCTCCTTCATCCCACACTCCTTCCCTTCTTGCACCTCTGATTGTGTCTTCCTCCCTTTCGTTTCCATTCTGTATGACAGGGTTAACCTTGAGCTCTTGTGGTTGGGTCATTGGGCATTCAGGAGTTCTGTTTCTCTGGCTGAGAGGGGGAAAGTTCTGGATAGGAGACCTTCGCGGCGGTCGAGGGCTGCGCTGGAGCTCGCTGTTATGCACCTGGGCACGAATTCCTGAAATGTGGGCCTCAAAAATGCCAACTTTTCCCCTGACCTGAAAGACAGAGAAAAAAAAGGGTGGAACTTTAGCTCTACTTTGGTTTCCTCGCTCCAACTGTAGAGCTCATGATGTCACGGGTGCAGGAGTATCAGCAGAAAACAGAGGTGCAGCTCATGAACTGACAACAAACAGCAAAAGATCATCCCAATATACTATCAATATAAGGAGTATAAAAAATAAAAATGAGCATCAGCACTATTTGTTTTCTCATTTTTGGCAGTAAACAGACTTGAGCCGTTGGCAGGCTATAACCACAGTGTGTCTCCTCAAGCAGAGAACAAATGTAGGCTGGAGGACAAACACTGAACGAAAAACTGAACCAATAAATAGCAGCAACATAAAATAAATTAATGGTGATGCTGTGATGCTATAATGCACGTCATCATCAAATTTACATTCTATTTAATTTCTTTGGTTTGCACACTGATGTTTAAGCTGAGTATCTCATTTTGGCCTACCATTAAGGTCAACAATGTATTGATTTTACATCTCTAAACAGTCAGAATAGACAAAAAAATAATTAACAAGCTTATAAAAAAAATCTTAAACTGTCAATCATATTACAATAAAAAAAATTCAAAACGACAAAGTGAAGAATGTATTTTGTGGTATTTTTTATGAAACACAAAGTTGGAAAAAAAAGCTGTTTTCAATGATTTACTGCTGATAGAAACAGACAGATGTAGAAACTAGGATACAATATAGAAAACACACCGTTAGGCGGTTAAATAGACAAAGACGAGGCAGATTAAATCACCTCCACGTTCTGCAGCTCTCTGTGGATCTGTAGCAGCTGTGCCTGACGTCTCCTCTCCTCTCGCTTCTCTCCGCCTGACTCTCCGCTCCTCTCCTCCTGTCCTTCTCCTTCCCCTCTTTCCTCACCACTGGATGAACTCAGGCGTCGGACCCGCTGGCCAACATTGACTCCTAGGAGCTCCGGGTTTCGAGGGGAGGGGGAGCGAGCTCGAGGGGTGGGGCTGGGAGAGAGTGAGGATGGTGTGGAGGAGGCGAAGGTTCGGCCTAATGTCCGAGGACTCAACTACGGATGGATGGGTACACAAGAGGAGATTAGGAGCAGTAATGCATATACAGTATACGCTGGTGAGAGGCAATGATCCTGAAAACCATTTAAAAACAACAGCTAGTCATTTTTCTTTCCTATTTTGAATATATTCTTTAAAAACAGTATTTCTTAAAATTTTGTCTTAAAGTACCATGACTTCTCGCTCACCCTTGGGCTAGTTGGGGGGTAAAGACCTCCACCCAGTAACTGACAGTAGGTGCTCCGGTCTGGAACTGGCAGCACGGGTCTGCCGACTGGACTGCTTCTAGTGGTGGAGGGGGTTCTAGAGGAGCCTGGCTGGGGGTGAAACTGATTATTGCTGCAGAAAAGACAGAGGAAGATTTGTTTGTTGTTTATGTGTATTCACAATCAGAAACAGTTATTATTATGACATGTTCCATTTAGTGCTCACTCATCAGAAAAAATGCTCATCAAGTATAATAATGTTGTGGAAGACTTATTAAAAACTTCGCTATAGCAGGTATCATTAATCTGGATAAAATCCTGTTATGACACCACACAAAATGTAATGTTCCATTAGTTTGGATTAGCGGTGGCAGTGAGAGATCCATTACACACCATACCAACCTTTTTTATGTAAATTAGTGTGCCTTATAAATAACAGAACCAATGTTGCCAGTCTGGTCTAACCACTCCTGGGCTGACATCAGTCATACTGGCAAACAACATGAAAAACATGAAACCATTGGTACAAACAAACAAACAAGCCAAACAGACCTATTCATGACGCCCAGGCCGTTAAGTTTCAGGGCAGAGGCTGCCATCCCCGCGGCCGCGCCAGAGGTTCTGAATGCTGGGTGCACATCTGACAATCTCCCCTGAGCGCAGGGAGGTTTCCTCAGCTCAGCATTCAGTCAGCATGGGCAGGAAAATCCTGCACCCGCCACAGGAAAAAGAAAAGGAATTACAATCAATTAGAGGAAGTGTCAAGTAGAAAATAACTGGAAGTCCAATTTCTCATTCCTGGGAGGCAATCTGAGTGTGTCACGTACACAGAAGATGACCCGTGTGGCTAAAGTGAAGGATATATTGTTTGTATGGGGATTACAACTAAACAGAAATAAGGAAAACTGGTTGGAGAGTGAAAAAAGAAAGGGGGAGAAAGAAATTAATATGGAAGGAAATGAGAATGGCACAATCCTGTTCATGTTTCATAAAAGCTGAGATTTATTAAATGTTCCTCCTGGATCAAGCAGCAATCTTTTCATTTTCCACAGCGGCCAAAGTTCAGCCTGACCAAGCTCCACACAGTTCACGAGTTTGCTTCAGTCTAAAAATAAGAATTAGGTAACATTCTTTCAAGGAAAAAATGAGGGAGGCACAGGGAAAAGGGCAGAAAGATGGAGATAAAGAGAACCATGCAGAGAGAGAGTGAAGAGAGAGGGCCAAACACAGGCAGAAAAGAGCAGAATTAGACACAGATGGAGAAGGAAAGCTTGAGTGTGGGAAAAACATGGAAAGAAGGCAGCAGCTCAGTTATGGACCCCATCTGAAGTGATGAAGATAAAGTCATGCGGACAAAAAACATGGAATAAGAGCTACTCTTTCTGCTGAAAGGCATAGCTTTTATTGTAGCTTTAATCATGGAATGATTAAAGGTGTCTTAAAATGGGCCCAAACATCTGATTGTGTCTTAGAATCATTTAGTTTGAAAAGATTAAGTCTGGTTTTCTATTTTTAGCTGTACAGCAGTGCAAGGTCAATCACTTTTACAAGTAACAAACCCTCAGGAACCAAAACCTGTAATTTTAGCTCCTTGATTAAAACAATCTGCAGGAAGGAAAACTCCTCTTCCACCTCCTATTTAAAGAGGCGAACACACTCAGGCTCATTGTTTCTGGACTCATTCCTTTAAAGCTTTCCAACTGATGTCAGCACCTTACATTTGATTCACACAGATAAGATGGTTGACTTACAGTCTACTTGTATAATGTGAGATAAACTAGACCGTCAGTGTGAACAGCTGTGAGCAGAAACCTGTAGAACTTTTTAATTCAATTTCAAATGCCACATGATCGTTTTATATGAGAATATAGACAAGATATTTACAGACAGTAAAATAATGCACGCTACAAAGTGACACACATACAGTATATTGTGACTGTCAGCACAATAAATAAGGTAATTCTCTGCTTTGTGCACACTAGCATCTTCAGTGTTTCAGTGTTAACAATACGATTCAGATCTTATAGGAGAAAAATGGACAACGCCCAACAGAGGAAGAACTGGGAGCGAGGAAGGAAAAGAGGTGTTTACCGGCTATTCCTGGTTTAGTTGACTATTCTGAAGCGTCAAACAGAAGTAATGGTTTTACTTTCTATTTGTGTAATGAACTCATTCAACTGCATCCTAAAGGCTTTTTTTGCCTTTACACTCAGAATTGTATTTTTTAGTATTTCCAATTTTCCCATGAAAGAAAGGATATGAACAGACTGTATCATAAAGGAGGAGGCCCATTTCACCCAACAAAAAATGAATGCAGTACACATATTGGGGGGAAAAACTGCACACATTTAATTTCCTCAGCCTCATTGTGAGACCCAACAGATATCATCATTCAAAAAACATACATGTCCATGACCCTGTTCTGTGGTTATAGTCATATGTAAACCAAATCTGAATGTAGTCCTTGAGCGGATCATTTCAGATGGAGTGGGACTGGTGATTTTTCAAACCGTCTATTTGCTACATAGGTGGGCATTACGCCTCCATTCAGTGCCTTGAGAATTATTTTCTGAAACTTGCATAATGCATACATAGAGATGATGACATTTTGTTATATTTGCTCCAAAACGGATTTAAAAGGCCTGAAGGTGGCCTTGAGGGGGATCAACTAAAGACCAACTAGAGCTGCATATTTTAATTCATTTTTCATGCAACAGACAGTTTGTTTAAAGATTTTCTAGTTGATGTAATTTTTTGACCAAAAACAGGAGCACATTTGCTGGTTGCATTCCCCTTCATGAGCATTCAATTCATCAATTTTTGAGGAACATATTTGAATGTTGGACAGAGAAAGACCAAAAAAACAAACAAGAAAATAAGATGAAAATATTACAAAAAATATGCGAAACTCTAGAATAACTTAATATAAGTATTGGCTTCTGCTAGCTGGTTTTAAAGTTATTTTATTTGGGATATGGTTCATGTCAACCCGAGTTTGGCAGAAGACCAAACGTTCCATGCTTCCAGCTCTTCTAGTAACATTCAGATTAAAGCTCACCTGGAGAACACATTTAGGTGACTTTCAGTTCGTAGATGTCAATATTTGAGTGTCTACGTCTTTAGCAAGGTGTTGAAAGTTCAACATAATTTGTTTTACAATTATCCAGCTTTGAAAAGAGATGAATGAACGATGGATTGTGGTGCGATAAAATGTTGTCAAACTGGAAAGCAGCTGATGCCTCAACACGAGAGCATCTGGAATCATAAACTGAAAACGAGTCAATCTCTAATGAACACTAAAGATATAATTGTTTTACCACTACTTCCTCGTTTCTCCACTAATTATAATGATGACTAGGCATATAATCTTGACAGTTTGCTCTGCCGGCTTTATCTGCGCCAGGAGCGGTGGTATAAAGGTGTAATAAACCGCTCTATAATAAAAATCTCCACGGACGGAGGTCCTGCTGTGACATCATCCTCAGAGGAATCTTACCTCAGCGCAGCCCCGTCCTCTTCTCCGGGACACTTTTACTGGTGTGAGAAATGTTCCAGCCAGACCCCACTGGTGCTGAGGCGATGATGGTTCTTTTTATCTAAGTTTGACGCTCAAAAAACAAAAAAAAAACAAAAACCCAAAACAAGACACAAACACACAACAAACCTACAGTTCGTGCACTCAAACCACCCGTCTGGTCTTCTCCTGTGTATTTTTTTTGGTGTCTTCCACAAACGACGCTGCTTCTTCAACTTTTTTTTTTTTTTTCTCTCTCACCAAAAGTCCTCCTCCGCAGAAGGAGGACTGCAAAATGTCATAGAATATTCTGAAGGAACGTCAAACTCGTTCGTAACGACCGGTGAGACGTTGTTTGCTCTCAGAGTCGATAGTTTCTGGTGAGGTTCCTGTTGGCATGCGCGTCGCTGCCGCTCCACACCGCAGCGCTCGTAGTAAAGCGCTGTTTGTGCGTCAATCCGGAAGAACAAGGCAGCCGCTCGCTCTCCCCCCCTCCCTCCCTCTCTCTCTCTCTCTCTCTCTCTCTCTCTCTCTCTCTCTCTCTCTCTCTCTCTCTCTCTCTCTCTCTCTCTCTCCCTCTCTTTGTGCGCGCTAAGTGAACTTTCTCTGGTTAGAGCGGACTTGTGTAGTTAATGCTCTAAATCATTGCTGTACATTCACAGTGAGATCTGAACAGCAGCCTTCCAGTGTTTTTAATGCCACACAGTGACAGAACTGCAAAGCAATTCACATTGAGAGAGTGTTGTTACTTATAGGAGTACTGTTAACTGTAAACAGCAGAGCATCATGGGACTTCCTAAAGGACAGTGTTGGAAATAGAACTTGAAAATGAAACACGCTGGAAACTATTAGGCAACTTGCACTGAAAAATGTCTCCACTGGTGTCATTCTCTCTCTCTCTGTTGACTCAAGTGCATAAGTGGTAGAAAATAGTATATCGTCATCCGCATGAAAGCATATGAATCATTTTATCATTAGTAATATTAGTAGTATTCACAGTAAAATGATAATCAGGGTCTACAGCACATGTGTCAACTCAAGGTCCAGGGTCCAGATGTGGCCCTCCACATCATGTTATGTGGCCTGCGAGAGCATAAAATGTCAGAGTGTCTAAAAATAAATAGACAAAAAGCGTGCTTTGACCAAAATCTACATTTTACAATATGAGGTAAATCTTTTTAACTCTGAACAAAGTTGATGTCCTAACTTTTGTTTGATATTATTTTTCTTTATTGACTTGGATGCTCCGCAGTGCACTGGCGTCGTGCCCGGAGTGTCCCCCGCTTCACACCCTATGCCCCCGAGATAGGCTCCGGCTCCCCGTGATCCGCTGCGGCGGATGTAGTGGTGGTAATCTGAAGATGACTGACTTGGATAGTTTGACTATCCATGATATTAAGAAACCTTGTGTTCCTAGGAAGAATGTAAACATGGTTATACTCTAGGGTAAAAGGCTAATATCTGGAAGTGGATAAGGGTATGAACGTCTGTCAAAATTCAATGTATGAGCTGGTTGAAGACTTTTAATGTCTTGAGTTCATTGATTACATATTCTAAAGAGAGAGATGTTTTGTTGATGATTTAGGGGACGGGAAACTTACAAGCCAATGGCCTCTGTGGGGGGCACAGTGGGGGGGCAGTGGCTCAGTGGTAAAGCGGGCGGTAGAGCGGGTCGTCCTATGATTTAAGATCGGCGGTTCGATTCCCGCTCCCGCCCCCCCAAAAATACCCGGAGGTGAGCTGACAGTGGGAGGTGTCAACTCATCTCTGGAGCACTGCCGAGGCACCCTTGAGCAAGGTGCCGTCCCCTTTACAAATTGCTCATTTGAGGCGCACCAAGAAGGAGCTGCCTGCCACTCTACCTCCCCTGCATGCCTACAGGCCCCCTTGTGTGTGTGTGTGTGTGATACAGGGGCCTGTACTCACAAATATATATATGTATGCATGCGTTTGTAATCAGTAGCTAGAGTGTGCGTTCTTAATTTCCCTTCGGGGATCAAACCAGTATATAAAATTTAAAAAAAAAATTAAAATTCTACCCTTTAACCCTTTTTTTTTTCTTTTTGGATATTTTTGATGATGTTTCAACACTGATGAAAGTGAAATATGTTGTAATAACATGTCTGGAAAGAAGAAAAATAAAATAAAATAAAATAAGATTAAATTAAAATAAATAAATAAATACATACATAAACTAAAAGGTTTTATGTTATAACAGAGCTGAGTTATTTAATATTAAGAAGTAGTTACATTTATGTTTCATTACATTGAATTACATTTAGCTACATTTATTAGTTTCATCTGGTCATTTCAGGCAGCCACAAGGCTAATGTGGCCCTCGATGAAAATGAATTGACACCCCTGGTCTACAGTTACGTTTGATGATACCAAGTCGATCTGCTGCCACCTAGTGGTTTTTATTGTTAATTGAACATACTAATCCTCAGTTTCTTTTTTTTTTCTCGGAATTGAACATGTAAGATTTAGCACCTTTCCATTCAGGATGGGTTATCTGTTTGTGTGTTATTTTTGATTATTGAAATCTACTTATTAGAGTAAGTAATAAAGTAATATCATTCGGACAGTTGACCGAAAGTAATAATTTGGCTTTTTAGGACATCTTGCTGGTGTGAAATTCAAAGTAAATACATATTTGTAAAAATCATTGACACTAATACATAACTTGAGGAGTATTTGTACTATTTCCATTGAATTGAATACAATAAAATGAGTAAAATAAGAATAAATACATCATCAAACTGTTCTATCAATGTTTTTCCTACGTGTTATGAATTGATTAACTGTGATTAATACTGCCTAATTTCTTGACCCCGGAAATATTTTCATAGCATTTGGAAATATCCATCCATCCATCCATCCATCCATCCATCCATCCATCCATCCATCCATCCATCCATCCATTACATTTTCTCCGCTATTGTGGGTCATGGGAAGCTGGAGCCTATCCCAGTTTGCTTAGGGCATGAGGCGACGGAAACTCTGGGCGCGATGCCAGTGCACATATGTTAATATATTATCTTCTTACTTGTGTTTTGCTTTTCACAGATTCATAAAATCCACCAAAAGATTCCAGAGGTGCAGGTTTTCAGCTAGTAGTACTCACATCTCTACTCCTCTCTGTTACCTTGCTGCGAACCAATTCATATTTATTTTTACCTTCCAAATATATATTTTAATCTCCAGCAATGGAATGAATGTCATGAGTTTGCCATGACTAGATTGAATGAATGAATGAATGAATGAATGAATGCCCTATCTCATAAAAGAAAAAGGTGATCCAGAATCTGCACCTGTACCTGGATCCAGAAGAAAAGTGATCACATAACCTCCTGCACTATAGAGAGAGTTTTTGAGGACGCTCCTGCAGCACAGGTCTGACAATGGAAAAAAACTGGTTTGAAAGTAAACAAACTTTCTATTGTCTTGCCTCCTTTGCTGTCACCGATAAGTCGAAGGTGCCACCCGTGGGTGTACCTGCTCCTGTATCAAAGTAGCTACGCTTTCCTGTTGGCAGCTTGTCTTTCTGTCTGTCTGACTGTCTTTCTTCAGACAGACAGACAGTCTTCAATAATCTTTCTCTCTTCCACCCTTTCCTGGCTGACACCTGATCCTGTAGTTTAGAGTTACTGTACATATAAAGAAGTGCCAGAGGAAGACAAAGAAAGGGAGGGAGCCACAGGCTGACATTCCATAAAACAAACAGGAATGAAACTATTTGTTCAATGTCTTATTTGTTTGAAGATTCCAAGAGAAGAGGAACAACACTGACAAATATTTCTACAGTCAAACAACTCGTTCCAACAGATTATCATCTTCTTTCCAGGTAAAAAAAATTCTTTGATTTTGTGGATCTTGTGTGTATGCTCATATGCTCTCAGTACCATGGTTAACAGCCTGTGGATGTCTTCCGTCTGGTTGTGAACATTTCTGTGTTTGCATGTCCATGTATACTGATTGCAGATGTGCAAAATGCAATTGTCATGACCTTTTCAACCAAAATAAATGCACAGATCCCATCTATGTCTATGTGAATACATTAAGTAACACTTACTTTGCATCATTTGCAAATGAATGCTGAGTTACATGGTGAGATATTTGGGCTATTGCTGTTACACTAGATTAGGTGATTACATATGTCCTCCAATATCACCAAGTCTACAGTAATATAACTGGTATCACATAATATGCGTCTTTGTAAATGTATATTTTTACACATGTATACAAGATTTAAAACATTTCAAGCTAAATTATGTTAGAGGAGATGAACTGCCTTTAATCATGTGACAATAATTTACCGGACATCCAGTGTTTATTATAATCTGAAATAAACATTCAAATATTTGAATGGTGCTGACAAGGTCCTACCTAACTATTTTCAGAAACTGAGTACTGTACAGTACTTCATTAATCTGAATTTTCTCAGGTCAGAGTGGACGGATGACTGTGGAATAGAGTGTTCAATGTTGGCTGGACTATTGTTAGCCTAGTGGGCAATGCTATGCAAACCAGATGGCTTTGCCAGGATAAATCTCCTCAGAATGGCTTGCCACTAATCCTCCAGAGAATCTGTACCAGCTTGATCTCATAGCCTAACGTAGCTCCTTGGCTTTTGGACCCTATGTTACCCAAACCTGGTCATCTTATGGGCAAGAGCCTGATCTACTGGTGTACACAAAAGGACACTGCACTGCGAGTGCAGATCATCAGCCTCAGCCACACTTTGGTTGAGAGAGAGAGAAGAGAGAGAGAGAGAAAGAGAGAGAGAGAGCGAGAGAGAGAGAGAGAGAGAGAGAGAGAGAGAGAGAGAGGGAGAGAGAGAGAGAGAGAGAGAGAGAGAGGGAGAGGGATAGAGACCTTGAGATCAGGCTGATTAGCTTCAAAGTCAAGTCTTAATCTCAGTGTGGGAACTATTTTTGTTGTATGGGACCTTTGGCAATCAGGTACAACATCGCTATCTTTCTTGACATTTGTGTGCTGTTAAAGATGTGGGAAGATATGGAGATGCAACTTATTTACTTCAGTGTGACACTTTCAGTGTTGTGCATGGATGTGTAAGGAATGAGTAACGAAATTAGACCTTTAGAATACAGTCGTGTCGTGCTGGAGAACTCTGTTGTGTGTGACTGTTCTGGATGTTCAGAGACATGGATGAATCAGCTGTGAACTTTATGCTTCACTGTTATTTGGGTCATCTGGTATGGATCCTATAACAGCCAGTAAGTCAGTGTTATTTAGAGAATATATTAGCCTAATGGATTTTTCTTCATTTGAAGAATGTACCCACCAGATGCTGCTCATGAAATAAACATGTAATGTGTAGTGCCTGAAGTTCTGCTATGCTGTGTTTGTGTGTGCATGCTCTCCCGGCCTGCTCTGCTTCTCAACTGGATCTACATTTCTCCATTAATGGTGAGTCCACACAAACACACCCTGTGCAGAGATGTGTGTATAATCCTATCACACACGGTGGCAGATTTTATGTAGTAGTTTACAGTAGAGATCAAATTCCCATGCTTCCTTATGCTATAATTTGATTTCACGATCTTCTCTAATCTGATGAGAGTGTGTGTGTAAGTGCAAAGTAGTAGCCATGTCTTCAGTTATACAGTAAACCATGTGCGCCCTTTGTGTGTATAAACAAACAAACAAGATTGATCAGATTACTGATTGTCACTAATTTTGTAAAAAGAATCCTATAATTATGAATCACTACTGCATAATTGTTACATTTATGGGTGCTGATTTGAATAAATATTTGCTATTACTATCTAATTGCAAAGAAAGACAAATCTGTCTTTGCCTATTCCAACGATAACTAGAACCAAGGTAGTCAGAGACTGCAACATCCTGCGACACCCCTGAATTCAAAATTTTATCCTGACCTACTTACATAGGTCAAAGATCAAAGCTAGTGCTCTGATCTACTTTCATAGATCGAAGCACTAGCTTCGATCTATGGTCTTTCTTACTCGACTATCTATCTTATCCAGTTCCTGAGTGTACAAAAGTTGAAATTTGACCTTCACCTAGTTTTGTCAAGGTCAAGGTCATCATCTCATTTTCATCCCATTTGCCGCCCGAGTAATGTGCTTTTTGTTTCATCTTTCTATCTGCAATGGTTGCGAAGATATTTGTTGGACATACGAACGAACGGACGAACGAACGGACGAACACACGAACACCGACAATTACAATACATCACCGCTTTGAAGCGGCATGTAACAATTGTGATCTCAAACAGCGCAATTTTACTCTGTACCAACATATTGCAGTGATTACTCTTATCCTCTAGAGGGAGCTACCTGGCCACACCAGCAGTGTTACGTCCACTCGGAACGGCCCTCTAACTTGACTGGCTGGCGCAAGTGACCAATCACGTCTGAAGATCTAATACAGTATCATTCTTAGCCAATGGGAGGCTGTAAAAAGATGGTTTTTCACTGTATGGGGCGGGTCTAGAGGATGATTGACACGTCTTCTTTAAGCCTTGGCCAGATTTTCGGTACTGAACGTAGTGGAGATTTTTGGAGGCTGAGGTAGAGGGACCTGCGCTGTTTTTTTTTGGAGGACAACAGCGTGAAAGGCCACGTTTGGAAAACTTCCACACAGGCATCGTTGAAGAAAACATCAGGTAACGTATAATATTACCGCCGCTTAAAAAAAGTCACGTGATATACACATCAGTGACTATTGTTCGATCAATGCTTCTCGTGTTTTTATCGTCGGTTTCGTCGCGGTAAATACGACTTTTGGTGCGCAACATACGTTTAAGACCAACACCAAAAAAAACAAATGTACAGATATTTCCACGGTGAAGCAAACTGCTTCCAGACTCGTTATCTAGAATTGAAGCCATACTTTCGATGCAACGCGCTTCATGGCGCCTATCTCCTACATTATCTCTGTTATCATCACCTCAGCTACTTTCATGGGTTAAGTCGCTTAGAGAGGCTAGCATCTCAGGTTGGAGTAGGCGAAACCCGCCTCAACTAGCATGTTAAAGTCAGACCCTAAATGAGCTGTAGCTGCCTCAGTGCTGCTCAATTTATTTTGAATTTCCTGGTTTAGATGAAGTCTTCCGCAGTGCTCACGATCGTAATTTGGTGGATAATTCTTTGCATTGACGCTAACGTGGTCGTTTCTATCGCTATGCAAACATCCGTCGGGTTGTGTGCTGCTTCCTACCGCCGGGCTCCCTCCCTGCCTCAGGCGGTGGACAAAATAAAACGTGCTCGAAGCACCCATTCAATTTAAGGTGACTTCTGTAGTATAGTGGTAATGACAATTAATAGACACTGATTGTTGATTTATTATCATACCATTAATGATGAGTAAGTGAAGACGTGGCCTATATCATACAATCAATTATTTCACTTGTAGTCAGTAAATGTTTTAATTGATGTGTCCGTAAGGATCAATCGATCCGTTTAATTTAATCATGTAGTTCATAATCGGACAGTTCTGCCATAAATAATTGATTTTAAATGCTTGTCTGGTATTCAAGATCAAAAGTCTTTAGATTTGCTTGTGCAGTTTCTACGTATGTGTATGTAGAGTGCTTTACGTTCGTGGGACTTGGACAGATGGTGAGGGTTCAACACGTGCACGCACGCACGCACACACACACACACACACACACACACACACACACACACACACACCTGACTGGGTTTAAATTGTGCTGACGTGCAGAAAGTCAGGGCACTGGGTAAACATGTGTTACATCACCTTTATTTTCGTTTTGATGAACTAATTCAATTTCTTGGTGCCACAGGCTGAATGAAGGTGACCAGTTCTCAGGCTGATGGATGCCTTTTGCTTTTATGCTGTGCAGTATTCCAAAAATTTAGAAAAACAGGCAAATGTAAGGAATAATTGTTTGTGACATGACCTAATATCAGTGAGTGTGACCAACTGACTACTCATCGTCTTCATCAGCACACTTGCACATCAGCGCCCGCTGCCTTCTTGTCTTCTCTTGTCTTAGGGGAATGAAGGTAGTCCGAATAGAAATGGAAGACGTCAGGGAAGAACAATGTTGTGGACAGTGGTAGTGTACATGCAGTTTGTGGAAACTTTGGAACAATATCTTTTCTTCATTCCTTATTGTGTGTTTTGGTAAGAATTGGAGTACCATTACATAGTTTTTCATTAATTGACTTGGGAAATAGACAAGGAAAAGTCTGAAGACCCCTAATGTTTGTAATGCTTGTCGTAGCCATTGGTTCTCTTATGATAGGAATGGACTAGAGATGAATTTCCGTATACAGTACATAAATGTTATACTAAGTTTTCTGTATCAGTGTTCCTGTTATCCATGTTAGCCTATGTCTGTGGCTGAATTTCCAGGAACATTTTGAAATGAATTTGATAAACAGTTTTGAAATTTTCCCCAAAAAATATGAAAGGAAATATGATGTTTCCATCACCTGGTGAGAAGTTATTAATTGTCTATGAAGGGTCATTTGTCAGGAGTTGGCAGAATATTCATGGATTTAACAGATGTGGAGATCAAAATATGGAAACTAGACTAAAGGTTGCCTTGCCTTGTTTGACTGTTATGGTAATATTCAGAAAGTGGCAGACTGTTAAAACCTAATTTATTTCTTGCGCTGCAAAGTATATTGATGGAAGCATAACTCCCATTTGTTTGAAAATGGAGGACCAGACCATAATCTTTTTAATACAAATCTAAACCTCTCTAAGAGATGAGTGGAAACCATAGGGAACTGATAGATTACATAATGGGGTTGTCATCCAGCCAGCCACACGGCCTGTCATCTACATGAATGAGAAAACGAGCCTTAGATTATTTTATGGAGATCTGTGTTTCATTCCTTTAAAAGAAAGGATAATCTCTCTAGATTCCTGTCTGAGAGACTTTATAAAATTTGCTTCCAGATTTTTTCAACATAAAAAAAAAGCCTGATCAGTTTCCAAACTTGTACAATAGCACAGAACTAAGAATTCCAAAGTAAATTTACCATCTCTGTGTGAATAGCAGCTATTGAATGGCATGTTATTTTCTGCAGCGCTGTTGTGTGGAGTTGTATTGTGTTTCATGTGTTGGTTATTTAGTGCATGAAGGGATCATTCTGATCAAATTACATGAAAATATTTGATGCGGTATGAACAGTTTGAAGTGTCTGTGATAATGCCATAGCAAATACAGCCTATGCTTCGGAACAGTGACTGCTCTACACATGCTCAGCTCCAGCTGTTAACATGTCTGCTGCTCAGTGGTTATACTCCTGCCAGGCCTCTCTCTGGATGGACAGTTTTATCGCTCATCAGAGGCCATGTTCATTCTCAGTCCTTCGGGATGTCTACAACAGTGGTAGCTCTGTCAAACCTGCTAATGAGATGAGCCCTAATTGGTTGGTGTGGTGGGAGAATCTGCTCATTAACGGTTGCTGGAACCATCTCTGGCTTATCTAGAAATGACGGCTGCTCAACATTGCTCTTGACATGCTAAAACTTCGCAATTAACAGAATTTTTTTCATTTGTTTTCGTCTATTTATTATGAATTAAATTGTCCTTAGAAATTATTTTGTATTGCTTCATATTCCCACAGATGCATTTCTGACAGATAACGTTCTTTTTTCTATGCCTACAGGCTAGGACTGACATAAAAACAACAGGTTTATCACTTCACTTAAGCTGGGTCAAATTTGTTTCTTCATTGTTGAACAGGTTTTGTTGTATTGTTGCTAAAAAACAGAGACTGATTCTTGGAGATTTGCACAAAGAACACAATTTGTATTTTTTCCCCCAGTCCTCTCCTGTTAGGGGTATGAAGGCAAGTGGCAGCGACACAAGGGGACAAAAATAGGGAACTGGAGCTGGAGTGACAAAAGGCGAAAGCAAGGAAAACAGAAGCGAGAGACTGAGTGAGAGCGATGGAGAGAGTCGCAGATATTGCTTAACCATTCGGAAAGGCTATGGGAACATCACTGAGTGTTTGTGTGTGTGTGTTTTCATTCTGACCTCGTCGGTTCAAAGGGAGCAAAACACATCAGCTAAGGGAGGACAATAGATGAGTAGTCGTACTGTCCTGTATTGGACTGAATGGCTGCTGATAATGTTAAGAAAAGAAGCACAGACAAAACTACCTTACAGTAACACAAATGTTTCCTTCATTTCCAGTTAGTTATGGTGTGGATTAGCTCATTATAGCCCCCTCTTCCAGTCTGCCAGTGTGGCTTAGCCCTGTATGTCCAAATCACAATTGAAAGCTTTTGTCTCCTCTGCGGTTGGAGTGACATTGGGACGTTGGCAACAATCACTAAGGTGGACATATTCTGCAGCGCAGCAGTCAGCCGTGACCGACAGAGTATCAGCCGGCAGCTTTCAGAGGCGCTCGGCCGGCAGGCTCAGCGGGACTCGCATTCATAGAGAGAAAACCAAAGAGGCACGGATGAATGGAAACTGAAATGCATGTTCAGCTTATCACCTCCACAGAGATGGAAGTGGGCAGGACGGGTGGGGCGGGGAAGTAAAAAGACAGAGGGGTAGAAGATGCGTGAGGTAAAGGGAGAGGGTGTTGGGGCTCTTTCTCTGTGTAAGAGGTTCGTCTGAAGCCAATTCTGCACCCAGAGTGTTTAATACCAACAACTATTTGTGTATTTGAAGTATTTGTGGTCTTGCTCTGAACCAAGAGGCTTAATAGAGTAAAACAAGACATCGTAAGAAGATTAATAGAGTCATGTTGTTTTGTCAAGTAACCAGCTCTATTAGTGGAGAATCGGAAATCGCTGTTAAAGAGGGAACTTTTTGCACCAGAGTGAGAAAGAAAGGGCAAACCAGCAAGTGTCCAGCTCTGAAAGAAGCAATAGAATAAAAAACAGAGAGTGTGTGGGCCGGCGGCTTTGGCTGGGAGCCAAACATAGTTAAAAACAGATTAATCAGCATAGGGTCACATTCTGCCAGAGAGGCTGAGCAGAGCATGGATGGAGTGAACCCTCATCATTCAGAAGGCCGCAGTTTAAGAGGCAATGGGAGGAAATGTTGGCACTCTGGTTTATATCAGCAAAATAACAAAGCCAAGCTTTAAATAGTGACATGTGATCAAAAATCTGTTTGAGCGTGGCAATAAATGAACAACATGCAAGCAGAAAGCTGACAAAAAAAAGGTGCTAAATCCCCAAATTTGAGACACTGCAAACAGAGAACACAGGCTTTAAATGATTTTAATCATCTTTGAAATTGTTTCCCATCTTGATGTTGAATTTTATGTTGTCTGCATAACCATTAATCCACACTACAACCACAAGACATACATCCTCAACGTTGATGAAATACTAATATTGTCCATAAACGTTTTCATGAAACATATATCAGTAGTCAGCACAAGTTTTAGTTGAATTTAGTCTACCAGTCACTTTTAACATTAAGTCAATTGGATTTTTGCAAAATGAGGTTACATAGAAAGTCAATGCAGTGATGCAAATAGACACAAACTTGTAACTGGGGGATACCGTTGACTTTTTTCTGTTTGAACAAGTCAACTGTTCATGGCCTCTGATGATGAGCAATAAACTGGAAGGAATGGCAAGATTTGAATTTATTCTGGTTTTGGCTGACTTGTGCCTTTAGCTGGTATCGGGGTAGAACAACAGATCTTATCATTCACTCATTTGTTCCTTTGAATGGTTGATGGATCTGCTCATCCATCATTGAGTTGATTTAATCAGCCATTAAATTACAGTCATCGTGTGCTGACCATTCATTCATTCAGTCAGTCTTGTCAGGGATGGGCTTCAGAAGAGAGGGGGTGGGGGGAGCACAGAGGAGGTGTTGATACCAGGGCAGGGACATAAAGAGGAAGGGAGGAGGAAGTGACAGAGTTATCTGGGGCGTGAGGGTTGAGACAGAGGCCTGCAGACTTGTTTTTACTAGTTGCCTTTGAGAAGAGGTTGGTGAAATGTTAGAAGAACCCAGGGAACTTTGAAGGAGACATTCAGATGAAGAAGAACCAGCATCACCGTGTCATAAAGATCAACAGATCAAGGGCCAAAACTCCGTAACAGTGGAGCATGTGGGGTCAATTAGTTGTCATGAAGGTCATTTGAACATGAAGAAATCAAAATAAAGGAATAAAAGCAAATGCATTTCTTCGAAGGAATTAAATTTTTCCACTCATCAAATAACTACAAAAATGGGTCTAGGTAAATAAAGATGGCATGTTTGATTGTCCATTATTTCCCAATTAAGTAAAAGGAAATAGTTTGCCCCTGGTGACGGACAACAGCCAGTGGAGATCGATCAATCATTTTGTTTCTTAGTACTAGATGGATTGAAAACATCAGTTTTGCAGATAGAATAAGAACTATATTACTCGACATGCAAATCAGTGTTTCAGGTGTTCACTCTAACTTCAGGAAGAGAGTCAAAGAGTGACATTATCTGTTTGAGTCATAGATTTTCAGGTGTCATGACCCCACGCTGCCTCATCACATCATTCAAAAACATCTTTGTTTTCATTGTACTGATTGAGACCATAAAAGGTATAAATTGTAGTGTGCATTTCAGAGACACAGATACCAAGACCAGCAGTATGTGTGGTCAAAATGTCGATGGATGGTACGATGGGGAGGTAAACCGAGGTAGGATTTTGGTTTCCCGCTTTGCCACACGTCCTCTTTCCTGTTACAGGTCCAGAGGGCACTGCTCGGGGATCAGCTGATACAGGGACCTAAATAATCTCTCTGGTTGTGTCATCGACCTGATCATGCCTGAGACAACACATTTCACATGATGATGTGTATGTCAGGATGTTAGCGCAACACTCTGTTACAGTACTAGAGACAAAACTGGCCGCCAATTCTAGTCTTGTTGGTGTTCTTTGCAGGAACACGTTACTCTCAGGGAGTAAGTCATGAATGGGCTTGATGTTATTTGTGAACAGCGAGTTGGACATGTTTCTCCTTAAGTGACATTTTATGAGGGTCGAGCACCCACAACCCTCATAAACTGTGTATTCCCATGGAGGACTAATTCAAAGTAGTCCAATGGGATTGTTACAACACAGATAATAAAGCAATAATAATCAGAAGTTTATGGTACAGTTCCATGTGGGGGTTACTGCTGCAACCTGAGAAACAGACCTCCTTATTGAGCTTTAGATGTGAATCAAACACATCACGATGGGTTCTTAAATGTTTATAACCTTTTCGTTGGGCTGTATTGCCCCTGCTGGTTTCCCTTGAACCTCAATAATCCTGGTGTTGTATTTCAGAGGTTTTTTTGTCTCAGGTGAGGTGCGGCTCGTTTGCTATAAAACATAGCAGGGAAACCCTGTGAATTACATGTTGACAGTGTAATAAGCGCTTACAGTATCTGCTTTCAGCTCGATGCCAGAAGTCTGTGATGTCACCTGCCTCATGTGCATAAACTTGCCACACTAGGCAGCTGTAATAATGAGCCCTGATGCCCCTGAAGTCATTAGTTTCCAGCCTCTATGGGCTGTACATCGCCATAGTAGCGCCGCACCCTCTGCTATTTTAGGGGTGAGACTAGGTTGAGCTGTGTCAGTTTTCTCCCTGAGTTTCGCCGTCTTTTTTTCCCTTCGCTCACCTGTTCTCCCCTCCCAGGTAAACATCTCCTTTCTTAGTTTTTTTTCGCCTCTATTCTTTTCACAGAGTTAACTGTGTCCTTCCTTGCTTGACGCTTCACACACACATAACCGTTCACACATTCACGCTGACAGGGCGCTCCCACCCGACTGCTTTAATCGCTGAATAGGGGTGCTTAGTAGCTAACAATAGCAGTTATGAGCTGACCCATTATTCTCACACTCTTAGAAAGAGAACAACTTTAGAACCAGGATACGTTGTTTCCCTGCATGTCACCTTTAAAAAAAAATAAAAAATTCTAAACGTTTTTAGCCAGTGTTGAAAGTGTATTTTATGTTTTTTTGCAAAATTAAGTAACACATCCTTAGAACAAAACACTATCAATGTACTAACTGTGACATATAAATTGGGATTAGTGTGGAACTGAAACATTACACCCATCATTTGCCTGCTGTTATGTTTGTTCTAGTTAGAGAGGATATATCTTACAGTTGAATAAAGGAGCGTTGGTGTTGTTGAACACAGCGCTTAATTCCATGCCGTTCTGCAGCTGTCAATAGTTGTTATGAGCTGAAAATAATGATGTGGTAATTCAAATGATGATAGATTGCATAACCACGCCTTATGTACTGACCATTCATTTGCTAAAGGCAGCACAGACACACCTGGGAACATCAGCATTGATGGGTGTGTTCTCAGCGAGGTGTCGATCAGGTGCACCCGCGATGAGGAGGTGGAGAGGAAGATGGCTGGTAGAGAGACAGACTGACACACAAAGATACATGGGGATTATCCTTTGTGTAATCCACCATTTGAGTGCAGCGTGAGGGGATGGACATGTTCTAAATTTTCACACCATCAAGTGTGTGAATGTGATTTTGTGTGTGAGTTCCAACACAAACACATTCTAGTTATCAGTTCCTTTGTGTGTGTCTGTTGAACCTTTTGTTATGTGTTCTGTGTGTGCTCCTATCTCTTCCTGTGTGTACACATCTCATTTTGTGGCAGATGGACAGGTCATATAAGAGAGCAGCACAGATTACAATTCAGTGTGTTTGTATTATAATGGAATAGAATAGTTTGAGGTGCTTTTGGGTTGTTGCCTCAGTGTTCCATATTTAGGATGTCCGAGCATGAACGACTGGGTTGGAGTTTGAATTTTTCTCAACTGAATTATGGTCGGTGGAGTTCTTCTACTTCCTTTGGAACATGTTGCATTCAGCTGTCAGAAATTGCTTTTCTTCAGTTTTTATGAATCTAGCTTTAATTCAGGGGTCAGAGTTCTTTTTATGAAGAGAACAAATATCAAAGTTTTATTTTAAACCAGGCTACAGTACGAACCTGAGGTTGACAATCTTGGTCTGTCAGACTGAAATATGTCTGTGGCCACTTGATGGTTTGCTGTGATGTTAGACATTCATGATGAATTTTCAGGAATTGTGAAGTTTCACATATCTACAGAATTATCTCAGTGGATGTTCTTTTCACTGGCGTAAACCCTTTTACAATTAAATGCTGTTTCCTTCTAATTATCATGTGTTAATTTTAAGCGTCAAAAATAACAATTTGTGGTTTAATTTTTAAAAATAATAATATTAATATTAGGCACAATTGATTTTCTTAATGGCGGATGAAGTAAGAGATCCTGGGAACATTGATTTGATGGTTGTGTCCCTTATAGACAGTGAGATGTAAGTGTAATTAGCAGTTAGCATACCATCTGCTGCGTGTGCCAGAAAATGAGTGCATGGACTCAGAAATTAGTATCATTTATAGGCCTTCAGTAAACTGAGCACTGTTTTCTGCTGGTCGTGGTGACTCAGCGATGACATGTCGAGAAGCGGGAGGCAAGATAGGTTTGCATTTTCTGTATGTTCAGCATGTAACATCTAATCTGACCTGAAAT
Source organism: Antennarius striatus (assembly GCF_040054535.1). Taxonomy (NCBI): domain Eukaryota; kingdom Metazoa; phylum Chordata; class Actinopteri; order Lophiiformes; family Antennariidae; genus Antennarius; species Antennarius striatus. Next base: position 11,096,442 of record NC_090794.1, on the reverse strand, counting down.
GGGTTTATGCATGGTAATAATCTCTATTGTCACTTCGACGCTTGTCCACTAATCTGTATTTTTGCTGTGGTAATCTCTTGTCTCCATGGGGATTTATAGTTGTAGTCCATGAATGTCGTTGCCATGGAGGGCACTTCCTCCCCTCTGCTCCCCCATGTCCTGTCAGAGTAGGGGAGGATGGGTGTGTGTGTGTGTGTATGACTGAGAGTTGTCATGTCTTCATCATCAGATGGTAAAAGAGCACAAAACATCCAAGCTTTTCTACATTCTCCCCTGTCTACCTCTTACAAAAAGTCCCATCTCTTGACTACAGACCAGATCAGGATGTTGTTGTTATATATCGGGTTACTTTATTTTATCCACCGTAATAATACATTTCCTTTGGTTGCCTCTTGTGGCTTAATTGAACGTGGGTAAAAGGTTAAGATAACATGTCAACATTAGTTACATTACACGGATTTTCATCACCAAGGGTGGTTGTTTGACAATGAAGGAAACGATTCCCATGATCCCATGCTAGCAACGTTCTCTGTTCTCATACTGGGAGACCCCTAGTGGCAGAAGTGGAAAACCGCAACTGTTGAAACTGAATGAAGTATTGTCTTTGGGTTGTTGGCCCAAATTGAGCAGACTACCGTGGTGGATGAAGAATCTGTTCTGATATTAGAGTTTTTTGTTTATTTGTATAACACAGTTTGCTTTCCCGTGTGTGGGATACGTAATGGCAAAAGTCACAGGCTAGAAAAGAGTGATTCTCTGAGAATTGACTGTCCAGCTAGTTTCCATGAGTAATCAGTAGGCAAGCACAATTATTGCTCATCTTCCCCCTCTACCTCCTGTACTGTTCATGTCTCTGTTCCCTCTGTACTTTTTTCCTTTCTGCTTATCTCTCTTCTTTCACACACCCTTCTCTTCATCATCACCCCCCCCCCCCAGCCACCCATTTTGCTCTCGTTTTCTGCCCTTGTTTCGTGGAGAGAGTCTTGAGGGAAGTAGGCACAGAGAGGAGAGGATGGAGGAGAGCATCAAGCGCACTGTTTTTGTAGGGCAGTAATCTTGCTAGGGGGTTGGAAAAACAAAAACTGGAGGTAAGAAAAAGAACGGGAAAGATACAGGCAAAAAAAGTGAAAGGCAAAAGAGGAGGAGGCAAAAGGAGTGGAGGTAAAGGGGGAAAGAGGAGGCAACAATAGGTAAGACCATCAGTAGAGTGCATCACAAAATCTAACATTACTTTAGCCATTTATTTGAAGGACAGAAACTAACTTGATGGATGAATGGTTTCAGGATTCTGTGTGGTGAAGCGGTAAAGTCTCTTTCCTACGGTAAGGGATTAAAGGTTAGTAGTGTAGTTTATTCTTCTGTAAGCCAATTTTTCATTCTTTTATACTTGTAATTCATAAAAAATTTACAATCGGTGAAACATTTGTCAAGAAAACTTGGTACTTTTATCTGTGGGGCAAGCAAATAATAAGATTAAAAATACTCTGTAAATCTAAAATAAATACTGATAAGCTGCTTTCAGCTGAAAAGTCACCAGCAAATATGTAAGCTTTTAGATAACGATAAGATGAGGAAATAAGAGGAACGCTGGTAATTCACTGTTGGAGACAAATCAGCAAAAATCCATCCCTCCAACTCTACCTCATGAACAGGATTCAGTTCTAATGTTTTAACTTAAATGCTCTAAATGTAGAGGCTGTTCTATTGTCACTGCTATTTATATGGACTGTGGGAAGAAGAGAGGTAGAGGAGGGTTCTAGGGGGAAATAATGCAAGCCAAAAATTGGATGGGCGTTGAAAGGGGTCTGGAAAACAAGGATCAAGAGAAGAGAGAGAGAGGTGAGTACAGAGATCTAGTGAAAAATAGAAAAGAGGCACCCTGGGCCGGAGACTAGAGGCAACGGATGGATTCGAAAGAGACGGGGAGAGGGAGAAGAGTGGGCTTGAAAGCTTTGAGAGGTTGAACAAGGTTCCTGGTGTCCAACTGTCGTAGAGAGAGGAGTAGTTTAAAGCAGGCCAAAGAGGCCGTGACAAACATCTTGCAAAAAGCTTCGCCTTGATGCCAACTCACGCCAACACACTCAGATACACTGGTTCATTTATTAAAGCACAACATCTTAGAGGAACGGCCCCAAGTTTGTAGTAACTGACGTGTTTAGATGGTTCCTGGGGAGTCTGAAGAAAAATTAGTTAATCTGACAAATCTTCACCCACACGGACAAAAATGTGCTCAAGTTGGTTTAAACATTCACACTTTATTTCAAAAATCACTCATTTCTCTCATTTAAAGGTGTTTCACAGCATCTCCCTGCCTGCATGGTCCACAGATACTAGTTAGTTGGTAGAGGTTGGGTATTAATATGTTGTATATGTGTTAAAACACCGGTGCACACACTGTTTCTTTCATCTTTATCCAAAGACTTTTGCAATCTTCCACCCGTGTCACCATTATTTGGTCATGAACTACATCAGGAAAATTGAACCAAATGTAGTTCATCCTCAGGGGAATGTGAACGGTTGTATTTAAGTTTCATATCAATCCATCCACTAGCTTTTCATATAGAAGTAACATCTGATCAACAGCATGGCTAATAAATCAAGGTTATTGATTTTCTCATTTCAAAGATAACAGTTAATTTAGCATTCACTTTGTATCGTCACTTTGATTTCCTCATCATTGAGCTATGAATCAGTTATTTCTTTCATCCTTTTATTTCCATGTACACACACACACACGCACGCACGCACGCACACACACACACACACACACACACACACACACACACACACACACACACCTACAAACAGCTATCCATCCATTCATCCTCCCTCCTCCCCTCCTTTCCTCATTAGTCCATCAATGCGTGAGGAGACCTGGTCTATTTTTAGTGCCAGCTCCTCCCTACTGCCTTACTCTGAGGATATCTGTGTGCATGTGTGTGTGAATGTGTGTGTCTGTGTGTGTGTCTGCTCTCATTGAAGGTGGCAGGCAGAAAAGAGAAAGTCGCAGAATTGGTTGGATGGCAAGAAGTAAAATGGAGAGGGAGTGATGAATAATAGAATCAGAGAGGGATGGTGATGCTATTCCATCTGGTCAAGGCTGACATTAAATTGAGCCCATTTCCTCCTCCGAGGTCATGCGCATCATCCTATAACTGCACACACACACACACACACACACACACACACACACACACACACACACACACACACACACACACACACACACACACACACACACACACACACACTGTTCAGGTAGAAACTCCTTCAGACCACTGGTCATCTAATGTTATCAACAAATTAGTGTCACGCTGAATAGCTCTGTTGCTGTTATAGGGTGTGTGTGGACAGCGCTGCCAGAGATATTTGGGTTGAAGAGAGTGTGTGTGTGTGTGTGTGTGTGTGTGTGTGCGTGTGTGTGTGTGTGTGTGTTTGTGTGTGTGTGTGTGTGTGTGTGTGTGTGTGTGTGTGTGTGTGTGTGTGTGTGTTTTGACCACAGCTCCAGGGTAATCGGATGACTCAGATTTTAAGAGTTGAGTAATTCCCCATCTTTCCATGTGTGTACTTGTGGGTGTGTGCGCAAATATGTGCAACTTTTCCAGTTGTGAACCAGCTGTTTAGTCGTATGAAAGTCTGTGTGTGACGTAATGATATTGTTAAGGTTGAATTTTTATCCACTTGCATAAAACTCAATCAACCCCAGCCATAAAAGGGATGTTTCAAACATCGATCCAAAGGTCTGGAGTCTTGACTTGATTTTGGGCTTTTTGGTATTTTTGTATTTCCTTCCCGAGGTGACTTACTGTGCGGAATAATATATTTACACAGAAAAAATTTCATTGTAAAGAAAATGATTGAACATCAATCCCTCTCAAGGAAAAAGAACAATTGTACCATGTGGCACATTTATAAAAGATGCCCCAGACTACAATCCACGCTGCAAGTCATGAAATATTAATTTTTGTGCCAGATTCAATCTGACAGTCCGGTTTTTCTCCAGCGCTCCGTCATCTACCAGACCCCACAAACACAGTCAGCACACCTTAATCATGTTAAACACAATCATCAAAGCCTCTCAGACGTAGTTCTCTCTTTGATCACTCCCATCTTTCCCTCTTTATCTCTTTTTATATTTCCATTCTGTCCCTTTCTCTTTACAGGTTGACGTGTCACGATGACAACAGAGGTGGGCTCTGAAACGGAGGTGAAGGAGAAAGCAGAGGAGTCAGTCGCTCAGTCAGAACCGTCAGAAAACGTCACTGAAGAAACTAATGAAGTAGCGAACATCGAGGGAGAGGTAGAGGAAAGCCAGAAGGAGAAAGACGGGAAAGAGGGAAAAGGAATATCTCGTTACCTGCCAACATGGCTTAAGAAGCAGAAGTCTCAGAGCCAGGTAAGAGGATTATTAAATGATTAAGTTATATGATGAACTCCCTTTTAATATCTGTCTGTTGTTTTATGTTCCAAACATAACTGTGTAGTTGTATACTTTATTTTGCACATCCTACCTTCCCCTGACTCATGAAGACCTCCCCGACCAAGGAGATCCCACTCACGGAGAAAACTGCTGGCAAGGTGAGGCAGGAAGAGGAAGTGAACGGTCACGCAGAGGAAGTGGAAGAGAAGGAAGCTGGGAAGTCAGACCAAGTGAAGGAAAAAGAAGCAGAATGTCATTCCAGCACCAGCGCAGACACTGAGGTATGGTTCATATCGAACTGATTCATTCCACACCCCATCTGAACACATGCTGAACGACAGCGTGCACAGGGGTTTTCCCAGCAGGCTCGTGGCTTCATATGAAAGTTCACAGATCATTTATGATGAGCAAGGCCAGGAAAACTGCAAAATAAAGAAACATCCACCCCCTAAAATGAGTAGGAATTTTTAGCACGTGCCATTATGAGAATTTGATGAGATGTTTGAGACAGTTAGCCTTGCTTTGCGCAAGTCAGACCAAAAGCACCCACCAGCACCTCGAAAGACCACAACATATCAACATTATTATGAGGAAATGTAAAACTCTGTGGCCCCTGGGGGTGTTATGGCTTGACCGTTTCTTGGCTGGATACAGCAACTTCTGGATACTTGTGGTCAATGTGAGGTTGCCAGGCAAGCAGCTGCAACTCTACGAAGGTTCTTCTGCCAGCCAAGACATAGTGGAGTAGGCTTAGATCTAGGAGTGATCTGCATTTCTGTCTCTCAGCAAGAAAAGGCAAAGGATTACATTCCTCAGAGGGTTAAAATATTTGTTCGATAATTATTACGATCATTCTCTATTACAAATGGAATGTAACTTTCCTTGTTGTCGTGCGTGTGCATGTGTGTGTGTGAGTGTGTGTTTTTTTTTTCTCTGCTACATGATGAAAACATCCCCAAACAAGTCCCCCAGGCCTGAACAGATTTACTCCACTGCCTCAGCCAGGAGATGGAGAAAGACACACAATCAAACACAGACAAATCAATTCTGACATACACACACAAACTTCCATGCAGTGATCACATTTAGGCCCACCCGATGACATCAGTTTTTTAGTGATCAAGCCACTAGAAACGCCTGAGTTTTCTAGAAAAGAAAACGGTTGATTTTGACTTAGTTCGGACAAATGTTTAGTGTTTAGGTGACTTCACAACATTTTCTCCCTTTTGTCTTTGTAAACTGTCAGCCTGCAAAGGAAGAGAAGGTACAAGAGAGTCCCGAGAAAAGTCTTGAGAAAGCCGAGGTGACGAAAGAAGGGGAAGGAGAAAAGGAGCAGAAGAAGGAGCAGGAAGGGAAAGCGGAAGGCCAACAGGAAGGAGAAGAAGGCCAGAACTCCATTTTCCAGTCTCCTCTTCGCCTAGTGAGGAAGGCTAAAATGAAGCTGGTGGTGTGTCATGTGACCCTCCTGGACGAGACGGTCTACACGTGTGAGGTGGAGGTAAGTCTCCGACACGGATGCACACACGATGAAGAGGGGGGTGATATTTAGAGTTAATCCATTAGTAAGGCATGGAAGTTGACGTTCCGTCATCTTTTTCCCAGTGTTCCAGTTTTCTGTCCTGCTGTTGCTGATTATTTAAACTCTGTCCCAAATGTCTTCAGCATCTCCTCAGATAAGAAAAACAAGCACATCAGGGTTAGCCCTGCTCCGATTACATGGATCCAAACTGATGTGTTACAGCTGGTCTTTGCAAAACAGCAGAATGTGTGGAGAATGCCTGTGGAACAAATGTTCTGATGATAATGGCGGAAGATAAATCTGTCTTTCACTAACCAGCATCATTTAACAGCAGTAGAATTAAAAATATTTTTTTATTTCTTCTGGCTCCTGACAAAGAGGATTGCCTCACTGTCCATCATGTCCTCTTGCTAGTCCAGTAGTCCACACGTGAATGCCAGTGTGTCAGTGATGTAATTACTAATAGGATCAGAGCTGGTGTGTGTGTTTGTGTCTGTGTGTTATTATGTGTGTGTGTCTATGTGCGAGTGTTAAGGGGTGTTTAACTTTCTGACTCAAGGTGCAGTTATGGCAGAAGCACCCGCTCAGGCTTTGGGTGGGGTTTAGGGGATAAATGCAGGGCACGCTACAGGGGCTTGTCTGGACGGACACACACACACACACACACACACACACACACACACACACACACACACACACACACACACACACAGACACTAAAAACTGGCAGATTACGAGGGTCTCACTGGATTAGTGGTCTGCATCTGCTACTCCCTAACAGCCACGTGCTCTAAACCTCCCTGTACATTCAAGCAGGCTCGGATACTCACAGCATCACATGTTCTACATGCCGATGTAACGATTTAGAAAACGCTTCCCCATGAAAGCAGCAAAGGAGGAAAACCCAGGGCTGTTGTTGGGTGTTTATCATCTGATATCGCTTCTACATCTGTGTTTTTCTCATCATTACCATGATTTGTGGTTAAGGCATGTCTTTCCCAAGCAGCATGTCGTTTTTATTTTAGCTATACCCATCCTCTCATTCCCACACAATCAGTGGAAGGTATCCCAGAATAGCCCGATCCAGGTCCACTGGAGCTGTTGGAGGTTTACATGCCTGGTTCAAGGGCGGCTCAGGGGAGCAGTGAGCCTTCTCCGTGTTGGATTGTCCAATTTGGTTTGGTGATGCCAGCCGGTAACTTCACCACAGCAGAGCCCTTTTTCCGTTATCAGCCCTGTGCCGACGCCCATCAGTGTGGCTGAGTGTCTAAGGTCGTTTGAACAGTGGCTGCTTTGTCTCGCTACAGAAAACGCTGATACTGCTGCTAGATGCTATTGTCCTACAAAACACACACACACACACACACACACACACACACACACACACACACACACACACACACACACACACACACTGTCATATTTAGGTCGTGAGAGGGAACGATGCACAATACATTCCAGAGATTACATTTTCTGTTTTGCCCAGCAGGCCTCCAACTCATAGAATACCACACACATACACACACACACACACACAGACACACACACACACACACACACACACACACACACACACACACACACACACACACACACACACACACACACACACACACACACACACACACACTCGTACGCTTCTACTACTACTACTACTACTACTACTACTACTACTACTACTACTACTACTACTACTACTACTACTACTTTCTGTCCTAATTATGTACTGATGGCACAATTTTTATCCAAAACGGTACCTTTTATGTATTTTATTATATATTTTCTGTTTTGTTTTCCAGATTGTTTCTGAGTCTCGATGTAAATCGGGACTCCAGGAGAAGTTTTAGTGTCACGTGGTTCTAAAGCTGCATCTAAGAATTTCATTAGTATCGGTTTCAGTAGGATTTTAACGTCACATGGTTTAAGTAGTGTGTTCGATTTTAGTCAGACATGTGTCAGGCAGTGTTTTCACATATTCCACACTGTTTCTCTGGGTTTTACAAACTAAGTGTTGCATTTACTGCCTCTTGTTTGCATGGGGAAAAGATTTGCACCATTTGCCATTTGCACCTCTTTTATGATCATTATATGGTTTCTTTCTTCCTCATTATTACATTTAAACAACTCAATTCAGCTATAAATCATCTTGTAATGATGATGGTTTGTACCTAGTGATTGAGGGATTTAAGATACTTTGACTTTTACAGTTATTTATATTACATGAGATGGAAGTTGTAACACGAATAATTTAGTGTACGTTCAGCAGTTACTAACCAATATCTAAGTATTATTGTACATGGTGAGAGGTCTTATCAGGACCACTTTCTAAGTAGTCCTATCATTTTTATTTTATTTTTTTTACATCTGTGTGTTTTGCAGATCAGCATCTGTCACATCAGCATCTGACAAAAAATGCTTCTGGATAAAGAATAAAATCGGCATCTGCCCGCGGCTTGAAAATAATTGTTCTCAGGAAATGCCTTGCTCTGAGGCACACTCACACAGACATACCATGAAAGGTCACATTCTCTGGGGCGTTCAGAGTCCAGCTACACTGAGTTTCTGTATGTGGTGTCTGTGCTTCACCGAGTATAGGAAAATACCACAGATGTTTTCAACTGTCTCAGGACAAGAGGAAAAATGTACTCTTTCATCCTCTTTCCTTCCAGTCTCGCCTCACTCGCTACCATCTCTGGTTGTCTGTGAAACCCACCATCGCCTGGTGGGTTAGGTAGAGGTCCTTTGGGATTATTTCACTTTTTTTTACCCAAAAAGTGGGAAATGTCACCAGTGTGTCTGTGCATACTTGTGCTTACACACATGAATGGGTACTAAATGTCATCGTCATAGTTGAGTGTGGAGGTTTTATCCCCAGGCCCCCACTGGGCCTATGAAGGAATGTGTTGCCCAGAGACAAATGGAGGGATTGCGAGAAACAACAAGAAAATAAAAGAACAGAGTTACATGAAAGAAAATAAATAAATGGATTGATGGAGAATGGAATGGCAGTTGTTTATGAATAACAACATGAGGCTTTAGATTTTATTCTCACGGTCATATGTATAAAACTCAAAATGACATTTGGAAAACCTTAGAATTTTTTTAGCTTGATTTACCGTAATTTTATCAAAATAAATGATGATGTATAAACTTCAATCTTTGTTTTTGAATCTCTCTGCAGAAACGTGCTAAAGGTCAGTACTTATTCTTTAAGGTGTGTGAGCACCTTAATCTACTGGAAAAAGACTACTTCGGTCTGACGTATGTGGACAGCCATGACCAGAAGGTATGTACACACACACACACACACACACACACACACACACACACACACACACACGCACGCAGGATGTTCATGTATGGGATCTCCCATTGTGGATGTCTGTATACTGTCTTGTGAAACAATTTTATTACAGAGATGAACCTGTCTGCTCACACTGCCTCTCGTTGGTTTTTTTGCAGTGTTGGTTGGATCCCACGAAGGAAATCAAAAGACAGATACGCAGTAAGTTTTATTTTCCAGGTCACACTCCCATTGTAAGTCCATCCAATCTTGCAGCCTGCAAGATGTTTCACACAGTAAAGAAGCCTGCACATCTAATGAAATAATAAATAATGAATTGATAAAAGAGTTCAGGTAAAAAGCACCATAATTAAGCAGAACAAAGCCTGAGACATCTGAAACCAGTCATTATTGGTCCGGCCGCCCCCGGCAGCGTGGAGAAGTTACAAGCGTGTGATCGCTGTGCTTCATTATTTATCCATCTCTTTATCCCCTCTGGGTGATGTATAAATGCAGGGTGAGGTGTGGCCTTGTCTCGTCTTCAGTCAGTGGATATGCGGCCAAGCGTAGCTGCTATCTTTATTGAGTTTCCTCCTCATAAACACATTGACAAACATGATCTTACTGTACTGGGATGAGTTTGGCTGCTCCTCCTCCCCCTCACCCTCCTGCTGACATGTGGTGAGGATTTGATAGGTTATGTTATTTGTAGTTGGGTGGTTTGTTTGTTAGTGTCCCGCATGATTATTTATTTGAGGGACTTTGAAGCCTATACCAGTAACTCCAGCTGATGTTTTTGGGAGAGAAGCTTCCGTCTCTGCTTTCACTTCCCCCTCGTTTTTAATTTTTTTTTTTTACAATCTTAAGTCAAAATGGGATTTTACACACAGACTTACATTTTTAAGAGAAAGAAAAACATATCATTTGGACTCATAAAATGTTATTTTAGAATTAGCGTATGTGAGGTAGTTACAGCTGGGCGTGTGCAGACTGTGTGTGGTAAACATGCCTGCTTGTGTGTGTGCCTGTGGTTCATGGATGAGTAGTATGTAACGGACTGTTTGTGCTCTTTACTGCACATTTGTGTGTGTTTATAATGAGGCTGTATTATACGTCCTGCGTGTGTGTACGCACACAGCAACACAAAAATGACAGGCTTGACAGCGTCATGTCTTGATCTACTATTAGTTTATGCTTGGCCGTCATGGTTCTACGTCACTGAAGACTGAACCTTAAACACTCCATCATCATAAGTGCACAAAGAACTCAGTCCTTCCCTAGAGCTCAACATAAACATCACTGAAAGTAGAACTCTAAGCTACACGCTGAGATCCTTCTCATTTCACTTTGTGGGTAATGAGAACAAGATTTCATCCCGCTTTTGAAGTTGTGCTGAATGTTGGTGGAACCCGAGCAGAAAGGTTTAGTCGTGCGGCTGCTTGTAATGTTTAACTGCAGCCACACATGATGTTCTCATTATCAAGCTAACCCATCAGATCATAGTGTCTCACCAGGCACTCACGTCACTGATAAGGATAGAAGTGTCAAGCCTAAGCTGATGGGATAGGACCATAATTTACCAAATTTAGGGTGAAATTACCCCAAAGTCATACTTTTTTTAAGTAGAAAATGTACAAAAAGGCTTGGTGGCAAAGATGTGCAGAAGACATGGGAAGAGGGAAATTCTGACCAAAGGGAAAAACAAAGGGTGGAGGAGGAGTATCTGACTCCGATGGAGTATAGGATGTGGATATGGTTGGTGTGTGCATACCCCATGCATTACACAGTGGGTTGGGAAGCGGCTCATGGTCCGGCAGAAAGGTGAAACTGTCCCTGGAGACTCCCAGAGCACTTAGTGCTGCCGACAAGACGCACAGACTCAATCTCAAACCCAGACACGTCCCTCACATCAGCACATGCATACATGCTAAGACAGGAAGTGTCTGCACACCAGACTCACTATATCTGTGTGTTCAGCAACTAAGATGAAATCGCTGAAAAGAATAAGAACACACACACACACACACACACACACACACACACACACACACACACACACACACACACACACACACACACACACACACACACACTACACATGCATAAACCTTGAAGTGGAGAGTTCACCTTGTTTGTATTGTTTTCAGTCAGTCACTGTGAGATGGTGTTGTTTTAGAGTCCACCTCTCTTTGTGCTTTTCTGAGTTGCAGCTGCACATGTGTGAAGATTTTTCACCACATGTGCTTATGTGCGTGTGTGTGTGTGTGTGCAGTTATATGATGATACGCATGACTTCGGAGGAGGAAATGGGCTCAATTTAATGTCAGCCTTTACCAGATGGAATTTTCCATTTGAGGTGATCATCATCCTACCTTTTTTTGCGCAGGTGTTCTATACACAGCAAATGTCTGTAAGGCCTCCTGTGGGAATGAGAGTGGGAAATTTGATTTCTCAATGATGATAATTGATATTAAATTTTTGGTATTGGGTTAAGCCAGAATGATTTTATGCAATACCAGATCTGAGTTCTTACATGTGTCCATGCATGTGGGACGTACCAAAGCTTAACGCAGCCTAAAAGCTGTTCTGCATTAGACAGATGGGTGATACTGGCTGGAAGGATGGATGGAATTACATAGAAATGCAATCCTCAGTCCCCTGAAACTCCTTTTTATGGTCTTTTACATTCATGTTCAACTCTATTGTGACATTGTTGTTGTTGTTTGCTTTGTTGTCCAGGTAACAACTGGCAGTTTGCATTCAACGTCAAATTCTACCCGCCTGACCCCTCGCAGCTAACTGAGGACATCACCAGGTACACACACACACGCACACAGAACTCCTTCCTTCTTCAAAGCTGCATCTGAACCAAACAGGTGTTGTGGCGTTGAGCTCAGGGTTGTCTGGTGTGTGGGAGGACACAACTGAGAGTTCCCTCATGTGCTTCATAACACCCACAGCTCGGAGTAACAATCCTTTCTCCAACAGTTTGCAGAGTGTTTGTCCTCCCCTGCTGAGGCACTTTTCTGCCAGCACAATGTTTTTAGTGGTGTTGAGCATTATGCTAGGATCCCAGAGCAGGTTGTAAACGATCAGCTGATCTTTCATTGCTGAAAATGGCCGAATGAGTGAATGTAGTGGGAAACATTAAAATTAGCAGTTCTTATACTAAAACAAGGAGCAGGAAGTTGCTGTAAGGGTTGAACATTTTCATTGAGATTGTTTCTATGAGTGATCCATTTCTCATTACATAAAAACAGCTTTTCTCATTACATAAAAACAGCTGACCTGTGTGTCTAAGGCTGAATAAAAAACAGAAAACAGACACAAGTTGACATTGCGTATATTTTTAAATCCTTTATATTAGCACTTATGTAGGCACACGGCCTGGCTGCATGCAAGCCAGCATTTCAGATGGAGTGTTTGTGTAATGGAGCGAACAGCTTACCTGATGGCTGTTCTGTAGCTAAAGGTGAATTGAGGACGCTCAGGAACACACACAGACACACACACACACACACACACACACACACACACACACACACACACTTACTCAAAAACCAACAACTCATCTGCTCTGTGTAACTGCTGCGTCTCCTAAAGAACTACACACAGGTATAGGTTTGTCCGTCATCCTCATCTGGTAGACTTTTAGAAAAGCCTGGATTTAAATCAGCATCTGTCCTTCTCAACTCATCTTGAATGACATTTTTCAACACCCTGAGGTGTCTGAACAGAATGAACAGCTCCATTGTCCGATCTTTCATGATGGTTCACAGCAGTGGATGGATTAAATCCACACAGCCGTTGTACATCATGATGATCATTACACATAAAAGTTATCCCAATTAAGCAGCATGCCAATGAAAGCATACTGCAAACAGCAGCAACAAAGACATTTAATAATCAAGGACTGACCTCGGTCTCAGAGGTGGTGAGGAAATCTGGAGAGTCAGATGGCTTTATTGCCACAATGGAACCTGTTCTTGTAAAAGAAAAGCTCAGAAAGAGTTTCACAGAAGGTGAGTCTGAACTGAACCCACATTGTTTCCCTTTCCCCCCTCCTGCAGGTACCTGCTGTGTCTGCAGCTCCGTGAAGATGTGGCTTCAGGTCGATTACCTTGCTCATTTGTCACTCACACTCTGCTGGGGTCGTACACACTGCAGGTAGTGTATGTGCATGTGTGTGCAGTTTCCATATTGGCTTTGCTGTGTCTTTGTTCATGCACCATCACACAGAAGTGGACTGACTGCTTCTTTTTGTCTTACAGGCAGAATTTGGCGACTATGAGCCCGACCAGCCTCGGCCTGTGGACTACATCAACCATCAGACCTTTGCACCCAATCAGAACAAAGAGATGGAGGAGAAGATTGTTGAACTCCACAAGTCTCACAGGTCAGACGGAGGAAGGTTGAAAGTATTCAAAGTTTTTTTTAGTTTTCACATATTATGAATTGATATGATCCTAACGTGTGTTAGCGCTTTGTTCTCTTTGTGTTCAGGGGAATGACACCAGCACAGGCCGACTCCCAGTTTCTAGAGAACGCGAAGAAGCTCTCCATGTACGGGGTGGACCTCCACCATGCTAAGGTTCTCTCCTCTCCTCTCCTCTCCTCGCCCCTCCTCTCTTCTTCCCCCCCCCCCCCCCCCCCCGTTCTCCTCCCCTCCCCTTCTCCTCCCCGTTGTTCCCCCATCAGAGTATTAGATGGAGGTTCTTTGATGTGGCAAGTGTATTTCTGTCTCTGCTTGTATGTGCCATTGTGTGTGTGTGTGTGTGTGTGTGTGTGTGTGTGTGTGTGTGTGTGTGTGTGTGTGTGTGTGTGTGTGTGTGTGTGTGTGTGTGTGTCAGCTGTACAAACACAGAGGGAGACCATTGCCATGGGAACAGCCAGTCTCGGTCCCTGGGCTAGCAGGTCATGGCAGGAATGTGTGCCTGAGTATGTTTTTGTGCTCATGATGGGCTGGAAAATGGGGAAAATATGCATGAGAGAGAGTCTGAAAATAGAAATAGAGGATACGAGATTGAGAATGCATGGAGGACAAAGACAGGACAGACGGAGAAGAGGGTTAGATGAGGATTGCGATGGAAATTGAGAGAGAGACAGCGTGGTTGTAGCCCACACATTCTCCGTCTGAGTCGGGACACAAAATATGGAGGTGACGAACAACAAGCGAGTTCAAGTCTTACATAATGAATGGACAAAGATGTGGGGGTTGATGTACTCTGTGGCACCACTCGGATAAGAATTAATGTCTCCGTTTCCGAACCGATGTAAAGTTGACCAATTGGATGATGGAATAAACGCACAACTTGATTATGCACGTTCATCATGACTACACAGTGGCTGGTTTTAAATCAATTTTAATATCCAGTTCATGCAGGAGACAAAAACCAAAAACCCCAGATGTTTCATCTTATTACTGAATGTTCCTTGCATCATCGTGAATTTACCAAGTAGACTGCACAACTGCAAAACACAATCACATTTCATTCAAATCTCTTGTTTCCTTACTGCAAATGTGGTTGCCTCCCTGGCACTATTTATATACTGTTCATGATTTAACGCACGCATTCAAGTTTTTCTTAGGACAGACTGTCCTCAGCGTCCTCTTGATGACCCCCTGGCACGGGGCCACAATCATATTTATATTTCTTCTCTACGTGGAGAACGTAGATCTTCTGTAGCGGTGATCGACCCATCTCATCACTTGAAGTTAACAGTCAGGGTCAAACAAGAAGTGGCAAAACTTCATGGTTGTGCATGACCTGATCTGGAATAAGCAATTTTTAAAGACTTATGTTGACGACAGAAATATTGTATTTAACAGAATCAGGAGGATGATGACCACAGCAATGTTGTAAATGATAAATATCCTTTATGTATTGCATGCCTACATTATGGGAATTCAAGAAGCATTTTTTTTCTCTTATGGTACTCTTATTTCTTATTTCAAATTGCATCACACCAAATGCTCATAAAGGAATCTTTTCAACTAACAAATATATGCTTGTCCCAATCCCGTGAACAGAAAGACATGCCTTTTTTAAATCTGGGACACTTTATCTATTCTGATGACATTTGACTGTCATGCTTATCAGTGTTCAGTGTGGATAAGCGTGGTTGTTAACGTGAAGTTCTTTTATGGAACACATCAGATTATAGCTGCTGGAGTTCAGGGTCTTGCTTGTTTCCCACACTGAGGACAGCGATCGATAGCATGAAAGCATGCTAAAGCAATGTGACATGTTTGTGTGTCCTAGTAAAACATTATCAATACATCGCATCCCGCCATTAGTCCAACAGATTTTTCCTCTTAATTCACCGCAATAATCAATACCATCCCATACCATTCCCAGATGGCTTTGGATTTAGAAGCTTTTTCAAAGTTAGACTGACGGCAAACTGTAGTCGAATCCGACCGACTGGCGGCGTTTGTGTGAGTCAACCATTAGCAAAGTACTTTAGAGATCAATTGATGTACAGGAAGATTTGATGTACAGCTTTTAAAAATGCTTTGCACACAGTGATGAGAATTTCCATAGTTACATATTTTTTTGTGTATGTGTGAATCTGAATAATGCAGGATTCTGAGGGCGTGGACATCATGCTTGGTGTGTGTGCCAACGGGCTCCTGGTTTACAAAGACAGACTTCGAATAAATCGTTTTGCCTGGCCCAAAATACTCAAGATTTCATACAAGAGGAACAACTTCTACATAAAGATCCGACCTGGAGAGGTACGCACACACAGACACACAGGAAATTGCTAAAGGATACCACATATGGATTGATAATATGTTTGTTAATCCTGTTTTTCCTTTTCAGACGGAGCAGTTCGAGAGCACGGTGGGATTCAAGCTCCAGAATCACCGATCTGCCAAAAGGCTGTGGAAAGTCTGCGTGGAGAATCACAGCTTCTTCAGGTAGACTTCAACAAGATCACAAACAAGCACACACACTCTGTTAGTCCTGATGTATGAGGTTGTCACGTGGGGGTATAGGGTAACAGGCCACTCTGTTAGGTAACGGCCAATAAAGAAATACCCGTTTCATCAAGCTGAACAGCAGGCTGGCCTTCTTTCTAAACAATAAATCGAGAAAGTGTATCCTGTTGTTTGACCAGCTTGATGCCGGGGGCAATGAACACACACACACACACACACACACACACACACACACACACACACACACACACACACACACACACACACACACACACAACACACACACACACACACACACACACACACACACACACACACACACACACACACACACACACTGAAGAATCAGGTGCCCATCACTGTTGTTTGAATGTCTGGGTGTGTTTCAGAGAATAACAATAATCTTTAATATCCTGTTGGGGATCCTACAAACATATTTGCCCCCTTTTGTACATTAAAATGTTGTTGTGACTGTTGTGACATCTTATTACAAAATAAATCCCTCCAACATTTTGAAATTCATGTTCCTATGTCTCTATCTGGCTCTTCTTTCTAGGTTAAACACACCAGAACCTCCCACTAAGGCCCGCTTCCTCACCCTGGGCTCTAAGTTCCGTTACAGCGGGCGAACCCAGGCACAGACACGCCTAGCCAGCACCCTCATAGACAGACCTGCACCCAGCTTCGAACGCACCTCATCCAAACGCATCAGCCGCAGCTTGGATGGAGGTAAGAAGCAAAACATCTCATCACAAAGAAGATTAAAGTAACCTTTCAGCTGAAAACATGTGAAAAAGGAAAACAAAAAAAGTTACGAGCGATGGGCAGTTGGAATGATGTCACAGGTGGAAAGTTTGCATGTTTTACTGTGTATTTAGATGTCAAAAGCCAATGTCTGACCAGATACAGGAAATAGCTGCAGCATATGTTTCCTGTCACACACGAGACACGTGGGTGAAAGAAGTAAATGCTCATGTGAAATTTTTCTAAAGAAAAATAGTTAAGATGACAAGAAAAGCATGTAGATACAGTATATATAGTCATGTCTCTGTGGCTCACATGTCTTCGCAGAGAAATCTATTGAAATCTCACTGTGTTTTTGGGCACATCATCCATCAGGTTGTTTGTTTGTCCTGTATCGCCCCCTGCAGGTAACATTCTTCTACTGCAAGCCAGCTCCTATCAATGAAATATTTTCTCCTTAACTTCAGAAACCAGAGCTCAGCATGTGAAAAGCTCAATTGGCAAAAATTGACTCTAAGCTTCATGTGTAGAAGTGTTTTATGACTGGGGAGTGAAAAATAGAAGCAAGCCTGATCTGGATAAGTTCATAATTTCAATGTAACATTAAAACAGTCTCTATTTAAGTTAATTATTTTTACTTTGTGTGCGTGCGTGCGTGTGTGTGTGTGCGTGCGTGCGCGCGTGTGTGTTTTCCTTCCCACAGCACCAGTGATCAGCATAACCGAGGCTGGCAAAGATGGGGCTGAGAATGGACGCGAGCTCCACTCTGACTCTAAGGTGTGTGCGCGAATCATGTTTTAACTATGCGTGGATACAAAGTACAAGAATTGGACACAGACAAAAGAAAATTAAGATTAATGTTCGAATGCAGGTCCGGAGCCGTTTCTTGCCGTCTTTTTGTTGAGATATTAACTTGTTGTCCTTCAACTATTGTTCCTTTTTATAATGAACACACAAGCAAAAGCTGTGACAGTCTTTGGTTCATCCTCGGAGGAGAACCTCTTACATCCTGTAAAAGTCAACATTGTGCTCATTATAATGATCTAACAACATGCATTTTTCCTGGGTTGTTGTGCTAATACTGCTGCATTTTGTAAAGACGTGATTCATGCAGCAGTTTTTCTGTGGGCTGCTCTCAAATACCATCTGCACTGCGTCTCCCAAGTTGTACAGGTTTGTAGCCCTGTAGCATTTTAAGCTTCATAATTGTAAAAGTAGAAACCAAAGTGCCGATCAAATGAAGAGTAAGTCGCTGCCGTCTGCAGTTGTCTGACAGCTTTAACCATCAGGAGGAAACAGCCGTAAAAAGCCATACTGTAGTACTGGGTTGTACAATCTGTACATATGGTAAAGCATGCCCCTCGTTACCCCCCTTTTTTCCCCTCACTTTCCTTCGTCTTCGTTCACACCTCAGCATCGTTGACCTGGCCTCTGTCTTAGCTCTGCTTGGTGATGGCACCCCTTGGACACTGTTTCTGCTCACAGTTTGATTCTGTACAACCCTGCTATGTTCACTTTAACCTGTTTTGGTGTTGACTAATGTTATGTCTTTTTCCCTCTCTCTTTTTCCTCCACACCATTTCTTTTTTTTTTTTTTTTGCTTTAATCACTCCCGTCTTGCACGCTCATGCTTTAATCATCATTTCATAAAAAAACTGAAATGATATTCGAACACACATTGCGTTGAATATTTTGTTTAACTTGTTGTTCACTGCTTGCTGTACACTTTGTGCACACGGATGTTTTTTTCCTCTTCTCTTTCTGTACCTTTCTTTTTTTCCTCTTTCCCCTCTCCATCAGTCAATTTTCATGTTTCCTCTTTCATTCTCTTCATCGTCTTCGCTCTCCTCCACCCCCCCTTCCCTCGATTCGATCTCCGAGCTCGACCATGGCCTCTCTGACATTTCTGAAGACGACTTTACGGATGACACCACTGCCACACACACACCTTGGACACTCACTTCAAACGTCACCTCTTCTTTCTCTGATCAGCAACTGGCTGATCACGAACGCGCCACTCAAAACCCCCTGGCTTCTTATCCGATCACACACTCACACACACACACCCAAGAGCTGTTGGGAGTTGAGGAGGGTTGCCAAGATGAAACCAGAGTTCCACCGGGAGTGTCAAACTGGTGGAGCTGGTTCTCTCTGCAGGGTGTGATTAAATGTGTGTCTCTCATCCTGTGTTTCCTGTCCCTTATGGGGCAGAATGGGAGCAGACGTCTCCCCCTGAAGGTGTTTCCAGGATTATCAAACAAACTGAGCTTTTTTACTCTGACTGTGTCTAAGCTCACTGCCAAGTCAGCAGATAAATTAAATGTTTTCACTGCCAGAGCCCCTGAAGTTGTCGTTTCCACTTTGGCCACGTCCAGATTACGTCACATTCTCAACAGCGTGGCCTTACGATGGTCTCATTTGGTGGCCTTTATTACCAAATATCTGCAAACCAAAAGGATTCATTTGGACTGTAATTTTCTGCGTCGCCCGACACATCTACATTTACCTTCCATTTCATCTCTTACTGCTTCTTCTGTATTCTCTCACGTCTCCCTCTCGTCTCTTTCTCCTCTACATTCGTATTTCTCTTCTCTCTCTTACTGCACCCTGTCCCCATCCGTGCATCGCTACCTCCTGAACCCTTCCCCTCTCTTCCTGCCCAGCCTGCTGGTGGTGTTCCTGTTAATCGTGATGTTGACAGCCAGCCAGTCGCTGATCTTTGCCCTGGTTTTAGCCACACCCCTCGGCATTACCCTATGTTACCTAGAGAACGTGGTCTCCAGCCAGCGCAAGGAGGCAGTTTTGCCTATTTTTACCCCTGAAGCATCAAATGCTAAATCTGAGGATCAGTCCAGCTCTGGTTTTAGCGGGCAGACCTCTCCTCCACATCCTACGCCTCCACGCATCAGACACCAGGCTCACACTAGTGCTACCTGGAACCAGGAGATGTGTGACCCTGCTGCGTAAACACACCCTAAATAAACCCCCAAGCCCTCCTCCATTCATCTCTTGTCCTGACTTCGTCTTTATTTGAATTTATAAACTGTGCTCGTACATTCCCGTCTTCCAAGAACACCTCTTAATATTGCTTTTTTCTTACCAAACTGACACCCCACCCCCACCCTGCTGTGTTGTTTAGGATAAAGACAAAGATAAGAATATTAAAGAAATGGCTGAAAATCATAATTGATGAAGGATAAGCAAGGTTTGTAAATTGTTAATACAGAAAAGAGATTGGTATTGTAACATATTTAAACACTGTAGAGAAAATGTTGTAGAATTTATTGTGCAATATAAAAGTAAAGTACAGTAAATTAGTGATGTGCAGTGTCGTGACATGCCACTGTGCAATATGTCTGTTTAACCCGTCTGTGTAGAGATAATGCATAAGAGCTTGATTGCAGATCAGGTGCTGTATTTTGCCTCTCTAGAGCAGAAAAACAGTTATATAATTATAATTGCAGTTTAGTTGTGCTAACAGATGCCTAGCATAGTTAAAGTAGCCCCATTTAAGCCTATAGCACACAAAGCGGTTTGCATATATTTGCTAATGAATGTTAAAAGTCAACAGTGTTGTGTTTATCCTGAACCCTGAGCTTAAGAAGCTCCTGTCCCTCGATTTGCTTTAAAACAAAATATATAAAGGCTTCCTGGATCTGAATATTTGGTGTGATCTTTGGTGGATGGATGAAGCTGTGGATGCAGCTAGAACAGACATGTAAGTTCTGCTCATTGCTGAAATTCCTAAGTGTAACACTACTCAAGTGCAAACTGGCCTCAAGAGTAAAACAGGAAAGCAGGTTTTATTTTTCACCTTTAGATAAAGTGAACATTACTTTCTGATATGTTGGCAAATTTCTATGGTTTGATTCAAAGTTAGTTTTTACTTGGAATTGCAGTGTGCGTCGTTAGTTAAAGGTCACCTCACCAGCGGTTTTCCCTCATGCTGTATTTTTGGTTGCCAGACAACAATCAAGCTTTTCCCATTGCCCATTTCACATTTTCTTCCTCCGTGCCCCCCCCATTTTATCATGATTATCATCACCATGATTAGACTCTGAAGCTTGAGGAAGCGGACTTAAAACCTGGTGATTTGGAAGTCCCGACTTATCAGGTCTGTAGGGCCTGTTTTTACCCAGCATGCTTTTCAATTTCATTAGAAAATAATGCAAAATGAATAAATAATGTAATTTTAGTGAGAACTGCTGTACAGCTGGTTGTGGGTATGAATGGATGTGTGGTCCAGTACACCTAACGTATTCTTATTTTCTCACTAACTTCATCCATCCAACAGTCGCTCGGAGCCAGCGAGACCCCTCCCTCTCAGGTTCACACACGTTTGCTGGTTATTGATTGTTGGTCTGTCAATTGTTTGCTTTATCTACATTGGCTGGGTTGTTGGTTTGGGTCACTCTTGGGGTAAAGTTGCCCTGGCACAAAGACACTGACACTGGCAGTGTCAGTCACAAACGACCCGGTCCGGAATGCAGGCCTACTGAATTTACAGTATGTCTCTGACTGTACACTTTCAGACTGGGCCTGAGTATGAAAACTGATCCTCAATGGGCTCCTTCACCCTAAACCGTCTCTTTTGATTGCTCTGCTGTGGTTTATGGTTTCACCTTTTCAGTTTAATTTTGTTTCATATCTGTGGTTCCTTATCATCTCTGGTTTTTTGCCTGAAACAAGCATCTGTTGGTGTTGTGATATTTTAAAGGTTTTTAGATTTGCATGTGGTCAAATGGGTACAAACATTTAGCTCATTTGAATTAGCTCATTTGATGTTTGCAAAAAAGTTCTTCATTTGCCCTTGTACCCATTTTCCAGACTTCACCACAGTTAAATATATAAGCTGTCCCCCACATGCCTGTTTCTTATTTCATGTTGAAAAATTATCATTCATTTGATTAATTTTTTTATTTAGTTTTGTTGTTGAATATCAACATTTTTAAATTAATTTTCTGCATTTCACTTTTTTGCTACCTTCCAGAGTCCAATGAGAGTGCATGGGGACAATATTTATGTGAGGCACAGTAATTTAATGTTGGAGGTTGGTACTGGCATTTTCTGATGGCTGAAAATAAGAATCACATGTTTCTGTGTACTCTGATGCCATCAGAACTACAACTTCCTGTACTGACTGTACAGGACCGCTGCCCTCTCGCACTCTCAGGCTCTATGTGTGCATGCTGGCGTGTCTTTGTGTGTGGATTTTTGGATATCAAGTCAACATGCAATTCTGTGTTTCCATTTTGCTTAAATATTATATTCTTATTGAAAATGTTTTGCTATTCATTTGAGAGCTAAATGTCCTAATTCATAAAGCAGCCACTATAACATAGGATGAGGATATTTGACTGAGAACATTATCATAAATAACACATGAAACAATTTAAGTTACACTTACATGCATCTTGATATTACAGTAATGGTCACAAATTGAAAGGAGTTACAATATTTTCTGCACTATAAGGCGCACCTAAAAACCTTTAATTTTCTCAAAAAGTGACAGTGCGCCTTATAATTCAGTGCGCCTTATAGTGCAATAAATCCTGTACTCTTAGTTTCGATTTTTCCTTTCATAGCATTTTGAAGCTTTTTAAAATGTTTTTCAAGTTTCTGATTTTGATCTGTCATTTTGAAACAGGCACTGTTTACTTCATGCTTGGTACCAAAAGTCCAATAAGGGTGACAACTAGTGAACAATATAGAATAATACGTAGCCAAAAACACAGGTACAGTGAAGTCTAATGTAACGTGGTATCCCATTTTAGCATTACAAGTCCTTAATATGCTATTGGTGTCATTTTTTCTGCTTGTTGTTGGGTTAAACCACAGCGAAGAAAGATGGATGAGGCTTTAAACGTAGGTCTGCTATTGTTTCTTCTATCAGTAAAGATCCAAAGAACAACAGCTTGAAGTGATCAGAACAGTGATCCTAAGTAAAGGTTACACGTATAACCAGTGTTAACAGTGGCAGCTTTGTGAATAGGCTCAAAGGGACTTTGGTGCATGTTGACTGCTGTTTTGTGATCTTCTTAAGTTGCCATGTTTCCAGTCCTTGACTGTTTCAAGATTTTGATTATTGCCAGTCAGTTGCATCTAACCCGACTAACCGTGCTTCCCTAACCCACGCGAGGAGCCTTCCTCCTGTCTCCTGGTGATTGGCTGCCAGCATGGAGTGATGGTTTCATAACACACTAAAACTCCCAACAAAATCACTTTTGGAAAAACATGGTGCTGATAGTGATGCAGTGAGAAATGTAGAAAAAAAAATTCCACGAAAAAGAAAATCACACAATTATTCAATGAGAAGGTGAAGCAAACACGCAAATGGAAAGGAAAGGAAAGGAAGTGACATCACCACTATCGGCTTCATGTCCTGCAGAGTTCACTGCTGCTTCTTGCCTGGTGCAAGAAAAGAAAGTTCACAAGATGGCGAGGCCTTATTTCACTGCAGCCTGCTAACAACACATACACGAGCTGTTTCTGTAATATATGGATGAATAAAAAAAAGCTAATGAGACAAATTTAAGGTTAATAGACCCTCAAAGTGAGGCTCCAGTGAGACATGGCTTCCATCTTGCTCTCCTCCTGATTGACAGACTAATGTTCCTTTGACCTGTTGAACCAAAGTCTCCCCTTCCTCTTTTATCCTCCTCCTCCCTTCTACACCTCCCCCTCATCCTCTTCTGTTTCCTTCACTTCCCTCCCTAATTCCTGTTTTCCTTGGTATTTACTTACCTGTCAATCATCCCTTGATTCACCTCCACATTTCTGTCCCATCCATCACTCCTCATTTATTCATACTTATCTCATTTACTCTCCTCCCATATACCCCTTCCCCCCTGCCTCCCTCCTTCCTTTCTCCTCCCCTCCCCTTCCTCATCAGGACCATGATAAGACTCAAGAAGAGGTTCTGAAACACCAAGCTAGCATTAGCCAACTAAAACGCTCCTTTATGGAGGCGCCACCTCCTTCTCCTCCTCAGCCCAACCAGTGGGAGACACGTCTCACCTCCTCCCCCACTACAACGATGCGTGTTCAACAGCAGATTGTGGTACGTCTCTCTGGATGTCTGTCAGCGACTTGAGAAAAGGCTACATAACCTACAAACATTGTTCGGCTGGTAAAAAATACTTCTAATTCTTAAAAAAACCCATTTCGTACAAACAAACAACACTGTGGTTCTGGTAGCAAAAAGAATGTGACGCCACACCTGGTTGAAACTTCTCATTCTTTGGTGTTTTTCTTGTAATGCTTTTGCCATGATGGGGTTTTCCTGTTGTTCTGCTCCCTCACCATCAATGGATTTCATGCAGGCTCTACACATCTGACCTGTCTCTGATGCTTTTCTCTAAATCTTCAACCTTTTTAAGCTGCATTCACATCACATTTTGCATCATAAATATTATCTGCAGTAGGAGACGTATTCAGTCTTCATCACCCTAAAGACATCTCTTTTAATTGGTTCTGATGCAAAGTAGGGTTGTTTTTTCCTCATTTGAGCTGTACTCCTGTATTTGTGCATGTTTTTGTGTCATGTGTTGATGCTGTGTTACGTTTTTAGAAGGATTTCTTTCTGTCTTCTCTTGAATCGCCCCATCATTTCTCTCCTTTCTGTAATGAGTTTTCTGTGTTTGTGTCTCTGTAGAGAGATTGCTTCTTTTTAGTGATTTATTTTGAAGGCTGGTTCTGCCTCCATCAGACCTGATTCGCCACTAGATGGTGCTACAACCACATCGTTGATCAGAAATTAACAGAGAACTGATTGAAGGGATGGAAAGCTTGTTTTATGTCGTTTTGAATCAAAACGTGTGAATGCCAAGGATGCTTGGATCACATCTGGGTATTGATAGTAATTATGTGTGGAGATCTGAATGGAAATGAATCGGTTTGATTTTTACTAGACCGCTTAGGAAAAATAACTAAAGCAGAAAATATTGAGTTTTCAGTTCTCACCATGCTCATCACCAGTTTTAAGGTGATGGCATGGCTGCTTCTTAACAAAGTAAACTAAGAAGTTATAGATATACACATTATGGTATGCCATATTTTCAGTGGTCATCTCAAAGAATCTTTCATTTTCTCTATTTTTCGTATTCTCATTTTTAATTCACCTCAGTGAACCTGTGTTTCCTTCTTTGAACTTTACCATCCCGACTCTAATGGCCACTGCGAGGAAATGGAATCAAAATGACTGTAAGAAAGATGGCAGGGACAGAGAGAGACTAACAATTTACCACACTTTCTTTCTCTTGTGTCCTGGTAACAAGCATCACAATACTGTGTAATTACGCTGTCGCAATGATGATGTCACTGCTAGCATATGATTGACAGTTGTCATGGTAACCTCTCTGTTACGCAGGTGAGTGAGCCTCAAGCGGAAGCAGCAGCTGCTGCTGATAACACCCCCTCTGATACCAAAGAACCTGTAAAGGTGGTGCCGACTTCCTTCTCTTAACACATCCTGGTCACATTCCTGACGCTTCTCATCTGTCGTTTCCATCGTGTCTCTAGTTTGAAGTATCTTGTTCTTCTTTTTGTTCTGTCTGTTTGTATTACTGTTACAGTTAAACATCTCATCTTGATTTTTTCCCCTTTGTTTAATAGTTTGCTTTTTTCATTTAAAATTTTGTGTTCAATGATCATATTTTTTTTCCCCATGCGTTTGTTTTGTGCGTATGTGCTCTTCATTGTGTGTGTGTGTGTGTGTGTGTGTGTGTGTCTGTGTGTAATGTGATCATGTGTGCATGTGTGTGTGTATGTATAGACAACTGAAGTTGAAATTGAAGAAATGGTTGTCGTCAAAGAAGTTTCCAAAGCGCCCAAACCCGGAATCGTCACGGTTACAGTCAGCTCACCTGCCGAACAGGAAACAAGAGAGCAGGAAGTGCCAGTTGTCCAGGAAGTACCTGTATTGGTGGAAGCCATTGTGAAGAAGCAGGAGAGTGTTTCATCTGAGAGTGAGAGCGACGGTGAAGCGGAGTACCATCCGAATGTTTCAGTCTCCATCTCTCACACACAAATACCGGAGGAGAAGGAAGAAGATGAAGAACTTGAGAAGGAAGAGGAGAAGAGGCCAGAGAATGACGTGTTGGTTGTGGACGCGTCCTCCCCTCCAGCTGAGGGCAGTCAACCTGTAGAGGTCACCAGCCGACAGGCAGAGGAGTCCAGCATAGAGAAAGCTGGAGAAGAGAAAGAGGAAGAAGTTGATGAGATGGAGGAAAGCACGGATGATCCGATGGTAACACCTGATGAAGCTCCTAATGGTCTCACCCCGCATGAAGAGAGTGTGATAACGATGGCTGGCCCTGCAGAGGAAGAGGAAGAACCTAAAATGAATGGCGAAGCCGCTCTGGTCCAAACCGAACCACGGCCACAGGTTATTTGTTGCTCTGAGGTAAAAGTCTTCACTGGCACCATGGAGCTTCCTGGGCTTTGACTCCTCCCACCAGCTGTAGACACACCCACTTTATTTTCCTTCCTGCTTACCTGAGTTCCGGTCTCCTCCTTGCTTGCATAAACTATTTAAACCCCTTGTGCATCCGAATACTCCTTGAAAACTCCTTTGAGATTAAACCTTGTCAGAGATAAGGTTAGAACTCCTTTAAAGAGCAATGGCGGAGTGTTTTGGGTTGAAGGTGGAAAATGCCAAAAATTCAGGAAAGAATGATTTTTATTATTATTATTATTATTATTTAGAGGAGTCAGTCTGATTCAGAAGATTGACCATGTCTTTGCTTGGATAGAGAAACAATCTAAACTATCCTACAAGGCTTACAGTTGTAGTAACAACAAGAAAATCAGTGGCAATTCAATGCTAATAAAAGTGGGGGGATAGAATGTCTGAAGTAGCCAATTAGAGAGCAGTCTCAGTCACCTGCTTACCAACAGTTTGCCAGCTAAGAGGTACTGTAAATTTCTTCAAAGGAAAATCAAACTAATACAATTTGGAAATTATTTGAAAGCTTTTTTAGTCCAACAGGTGTTGGTGTCAAATCACCATCCAATTCATAACATTTTCTATTTTCATCTTATTCATATATTTGTGTTATTTACCTGTTATTCATTCATTCAATCATTCATTCATTCATTCATTCATTCATCTTTATATGTTGTTCTCTACATTCCCAGTTCACTCCTGCCTATAGTTCATAGAGTGGTGTGTGTGTGTTGTTTTGCTGCTGCCTCCTACTTTGTTTTCTATTGTTGTGAAGTAAATAGGGACTAAGTGGGATAAGCATGTTGCTTGGAGGTTTATATTTGCTTTATTGTTCCGCATGCCATGTTCCACTTTTGATGTGTGTGTGTGTGTGTGTGCGTGCGTGTTTGTGTGCCTTCTGTGTGTTTGGCAGTGATGCTTCTCTCACTATTAACTTGTAATTGGCACATCGCTGTGACCATAGCAACAGAATTTTAGAGATCATCATTGCCAACCTCTTCAGAAATGCCACCCACTCATCTGAATGCCATCTCTGCATGCTGTGTACATATCAGTTGCTGTGTCATTTGCCAGGTGTTTGTTCATTGCTCGTGTTGTGCTTTGAGTTGCATGGTGACACCAGAGTTGTAGTTGTGGTACACTTGGTGGGAGTAGACGTTTTCCTATCGCATTTCCTGATGCTTGCTTGCATGACTTTGGGAGTTTTTGGTCTTTTTCTGCATGAACTTCTCTGAATATGTTGTCTATTTTTATATATTGAAATTGATGTATTTACATGTGTTCCACTTTGTGTGCAACATCTGAATCAGCACTTTAAGTACAGTACGGTCTAAAATAGTGTCACTTCATTTGAAGATAATTAGATAGACGGTTACTTTTTTTCAAACAAGTGGCTGACCTGGAAGTAAAAGTTAGTACTCATATTCTAACATTGCTGTTTCCCCTAACAGTCTCAGGTTTAATAACACTCTTCTTTCCTCCCCCCCACCTCTCTCTCCTCCCTCCCCAGCCACCTGTGGTAAAGACAGAAATGGTGACTATATCTGACACCTTTGCAGCCCAGAAAACTGAGATAGCTACAAAAGAAGTGCCCATCGTACATACGGAAACCAAGACCATCACATATGAAGCTGCACAGGTGCACGTTGAAAAAAACCCAGGGAACTTTGTGTGAACCCTTTAGTTTGTGTCTTTATTTAAAAGCGTATTAGTGGTAGTTTTTATGTCTGATAAGACTTCCTTTCTAGCACCAGTGCATGCTTCTCAGAGTCATACCTCCTACTTCAGAGGAGTAGAAGTTGTGGCAAAAGAGTTTATGTAGAACAGACGTCTGGCGTGGATGTTGTCGTGCTGACGTACAGATACTGATCTGTTTGTCTCCTGTTCCATCAGTTGGACGGTAGCGGTGATGGAGAGCCTGGAGTGCTGATGACCGCTCAGACAATCACCTCTGAGTCTCTGTGTACGACCACAACCACACACATTACCAAGGTACAGACACGCCCCAGCATACATTCTCGTCACAACACCTCAGGCGCTCACCTTTGGGTGAATTTCCACACTTGAATACAAATGCATGGTTATTGAGTTTTCTGAGTGAACCCATTATAAGAGAGATGCTTTGTGGCAGACGTTAAAGGGTGGCCTGTCAGAGACGAGGATTGAAAAACGGATCGTCATTACTGGAGACTGCGACATCGACCATGACGAGGTCAGTTTTTCTTGTTTTGTGTTTCAGCAGCTCGGTTGGAGGTTAGTTTTGACTCTGGTGTTGTAGCCTAAGGCCCGTTTCCTCGTTACCAGTAGGTTCAGTTTTCTCGGGGCCGGTTTTCTTTCTCTCTGCCCCGGGTTTACCCCTCATCTTGCCCAACGATGTTAGTCATGATCCTGCATGGGATAAAACTCTTTTACATTTAAACAGAACATTGTACTTTCATGATGTCAGCAGAACATTCAGTTCCAGCTGACTTCATCGTAGTTTTTACTCCGACTCAAAGTGGCAAACAGATGTCTAGTGACATGTCTACCACGCTGCTCTCATTCTGAATGCCTCAGTTTAATTTGTTCATTATTTATTGGAGATGCCTGCATGCCATTAGTCCCAACTGCATCTGTTTATTCACTTATTCATCCATTCATCCAGAAAATGGAAGCTCAACCTTTTTTGTTTGTTTGTTTTTTCATTGTGCTTGGTTTTGTTCCTCGTCTTTGTCTTTGATTGTCAATTTCCTATGATATATTTTTGGTGCCTTACATGTTCTGAAGAAGTCACATTGATTCAGTGCGTTTCAAATTTATTCAGACACAAACACTTTTTTGTGTTTGTTCTGAGCACAGACATTGAATATTAAATGTGACCTTGATGGACATTTCAGCGAATCATGTCACTGACTGAAAAGAAAATTAAAGTATAGATCGTGATTGAATGATTTGTTTATTTTATTCCTCATATAATTTTTTATTATTCTCACGCTGGCACCTCAAAGGGGAGCGTCTATCTAGTTTGTTGTCTAGTTTGTGCTACAAACTATACAACTAAAGTTAGTATTTTTAGAAAATCTCAAATATTTGCCAAAAGAAAATACATAATTTTGCTCAATCATTTTTACTGATGCACATTTTCTAATCCATTGTTTTGTTTAAGTTGCCTGTCTTGTCTGATTCGCTGGATTTATGCAGCAGATTAAGTTGGATTTTTTTTCCTCTTAATGTGTCTGCTTCACTTGAAGCCATTTTACTTCATCTAGATTGATGCTTTAACCCAAAGAAGTAAAATAGTATATTGATTATAAATCCAGCATTATTGTTATTTCTTTATGCTCCTTCTATAATTTTCCCATTGTAACTCCACCCACCTGCCCTCCTTCCCCCACCTGCCCAAATGCCTGCTGTGCTCGGTGCTGCCACCGTGTGGTCGTACTGCAGGCACTGGCCCAGGCCATTAAGGAGGCCAAAGAGCAACATCCTGACATGTCTGTTACCAGAGTGGTGGTTCATAAAGAAACCGAACTGGCTGAGGAGGAGGATTGACTGAATTCAGGTAATAATGATAGTAACATATTATTATTATTATTATTATTACTATCATTATGGTTTTTAAGAGTGAATAGCACAGTTTATTTACTGAACAAAAACCACAAGATGAAAAAGAAACCATTCATAAAGCTGCCCTAACCATTGGCAAGCATCACACATATGAAGATGAAGGAGATTAAATGAATATTACATTGAGGAAGGTATGGTGAGACTGATGAAGATCTGTGTGTGTGTGTGCGTGTGTGTGTGTGTGTGTGTGTGTGTGTGTGTGTGTGTGTGTGTGTGTGTGTGTGTGTGTGTGTGTGTGTGTGCGTGTGTGTGTGACATGTTCAGGGCCAGTTATTGGTTGGCTGATCGGTTTAACCTCTTCCTCCTCAGACCTGAATGGACCATCAAAACTGTTTTCTCTGACGTTGAACGACTTCCATCACCCAACAACCACCGATCTTGACTGACTGAAGAGGAGGAGATGAGGAAGAAGAAAGAGTTCAAGAATTTGCCACTCTCTTCACAGTTGGTCTGTCTTACATGTCCAAGATGCATCAAAATTCCTCAGTCCAAGACCAAGAAAAAAAATAATATTCTCACTGTCTGAGGGAAGAAAAAAAAAGAACCACTTTGTTAGCTTAACATTTGTAGTGTGTTTTTATTTTTTTTAATAGTGCTGTTTTTCTTTAACTGTTTTACAAACGATTGATAATAGTTTGTCATGTGCTACAAAGATAAAAGCTGTAGGTATGCACTGATAACCAATCCTGATGAGGTCCCATTGGCCTTCAGTGACACGTAAGAAGTCAAAGCTCTGTTTAGCTTTGCTCTTTCCTTGCATGAAAAAAAAAAGATTGTAATCTAAAGCAGAAAGATTTTATCAACATCACTCAAAGAAAAGAAGCCTTTGATTGGACACTGAAGGTTTGTTCTTGGATTCTCGATTGGCATTGTGGTCTGGGTCATTTCTAAAAAAAAAAAAAATTGCTCACTCACAGCTCCTTCCTTCATTTTATGGTGCAAATGAAGAGTAACGTAGTAAAGTGGTTTTACAATAGCAAGTAGCACTGCAGCAAAGAAGGACACACAACTTGTTAAAAAATATCACCAAAATCAATCTTGATCTCACTCATTAATACACCAATGATAGTCAGTCATGTTTCATTAGTGCATTTTATTCACATTGATTTGGATTATCAGTCAGGTTAATGAATTATTATGATTCTGACCTTTTTCACTGTTTCACAAGTTCATGTTCATCTACATTCCTTGTGGGTTTGAGATCAAGTTCAGTTCACTTGTAACTCTCAGAGGAAATGGTTTATCACTAAAGTATCTGGAAATGGAAGGAATCTAAAGTACTATGTGATCAGTTTAGCTGAACTGCATTTGCTAATTCTCTTAATTGAAATGGATATGAACTAAAAATGAAGCGACTTTTAAGCCAGTGAAAATTAATTTCTGTGTACTCAGAAAGGAGGTAGTGAGATGGGAGCAGCTTGTAATTGGCTAGGTTCCTTTGGGCCCGTCCACTGTATGATACTGTCTATTCTTATTGGATAACGGGAACGAAGAGAGCCGTGTTTTTAATTGGGAGAGCACAAAACAGGGGTATGATTGGGAGATAGACGCTCCCCTTTGAGGTGCCAGCGTGAGAATAAGCTGAACATTGATGCTCCACAGCAAAGAAGAGATCCGTGTGAATAACTGTGTAACCTTTTTTTTTTGTCTTTCGAGGACCCTGCTATAAAAAAAAAAGTGCTTCATGGAAAACAAGGACCGAATGAAAACATTAGGTCACATCAACTTGAAACCAAAATTTACAATATTGGGATTTTTACCATTTTTTTATGAATCAGACTGTTTGTCACGACAATTTTCGCACTTATATCTGCTCCAACCTCATTTTTATTATCAAATGTGATAATACCATCAACACCTGCAGGTTGAAACAAGATCTAGAATCAAATTCAGCATGTCTTCACACTTTTCTGTCTTGCAAGAGTACCTTGATTGAGTCTAGGTAGAGGGCTTCTGTTGTGGTTGCTTTGACAGTGTGCAGATGACGTAGTATCTCTGCAGTTTGTCTGGATAAGACAAAATTCTGACACGATGCTGGCTGTGTTGTAGCTGTTTCACCGCAACCAAATATAGTTCACCATGAAGGTGGTTTTGTGTTGTTTAAGAACCCTGTTTATGTCTCCACTTACAACCAGAACACTCTGAATCTTACCGTACGATTAAAAACTGACTAACCAGAAATGGAACAATGATCTATTCATTTTCTTTGTCCTCGTATTCAAATGTTCAGCAGATTTGAACAGAAATGTGATTTTTGGGTGAATAATGGTGGCATTAAATGTGTCAGAACAAGGTACTCATAGACATAGAAAAAAACCCACATTATCATAAAAACATTCCA
Source organism: Antennarius striatus (assembly GCF_040054535.1). NCBI lineage: Eukaryota > Metazoa > Chordata > Actinopteri > Lophiiformes > Antennariidae > Antennarius > Antennarius striatus. The sequence goes on along the minus strand of NC_090794.1, from coordinate 11,064,138 downwards.
CCTGGACCTGCCTGGATTGGTCTGAATGCTCCAGTCAACTGAAGGGTCTGTCCTCTTCTGGACTGGACTTTTGGGAAACACTGATCTGACCTCTGCTATGCACTAAAATTACATTCCATATGAAGGGAAGCTTTAATTCCTTTACATGCAAAAACAAAATAATTTTCAACACTAGACAGCTTTGAAAAGCTTTCAAAAAAACCTTTTGAAAAGCAACAGTTACATCAGCAACAAATGTGTGCATTGATTTTTTTTGAATTTGTCGTCTTGTCTCTTGTGATCTAGCTGTTGAAGGGTGGAATTTATTGTGCGCCCTCTTGAATATTTTTAATACACCACTGCAAATCAGATGTTCTGCCACCATTTCTTTTTGTACTTAAAGTCCCAGATTTAACTTCTTTTCCCCAGGTACGGGGGTCTGTCTTAACCAATCACCGGAGCTTTGGGTGTTGCAAGGTCTGGTTTTCCAAAATGTCTTGAAAGGTTCGAGCTAAAAAAAAAAAGTGCTATTACAAGTCTTGCCATCAGTAACTTTTAGTGAGATAACACAAAGATATGGCAAATTTATAACCTTACTCAAGGAAAATAACAACGACCGACTGAATGCCAGCTGATTATTGTCAGGAACTTGATAATAAAGAGACTGTTTGCCATCAGATCTAGTTCATACATTATTATCATTCTCATGAAGAGTGTGTTTTAAAGGACAAACTTCAATTGGTCTATATTCTCCACAGATGTATCTCAGGCTTTGTAATACAATTCATATTTTAAATTAATACCAGCGTAGTTTTGTATTTTAACTCATTAAAAAAGAATCACTTTGAACAAAACATATTTTTGGAAAACCAACCACAGCTGCCTCATCGTTCTCATGTCTTGTGTTTCCTCACACAGCCACTCCTCCCCTGTGTAACACTGTTTAAATAAAGTATTGTTATACTGAAATCTGCTGGTCGTCATCATTTTTTCATCCACACATTGGCTCTATTGATTTTAGTATGTTTGTATATAAAACATTTATTTGCCCGTGAGGTAGTCTAGTCTAAAGCTTTTTAGCTTCACCATGAGTCTTCAGTGAAAGTGGCAGCTTCCATATTACCATCAGAAAAGCTCTTTTTCTTTTTCTTTTTTGTTCGTCAGCATCAGTCTTTTTTGCCTCAGATAAATCTCAGGAGGTTCAGGTGTTATCCAACGCTCCTCCTCTGGTGTGTATTTCCACCTATCTGTCTGTAGATGGCGCTGCTGTGTTGCGTCAGGTTCCGCTCGGCTGTGGAGAAAAGAAAATATCAACAAACCAGTTTTTTTTTATATATTGATAGAAAAACAGAAGTGTTTCTATACCTTATGGTTTAAATTTTTAACGAAATAAATTGATTTCGATATCAGCGTAAAGTGTGAGACAAGTTACTGACTTGCTCTAACGATTACTGAGAGATGTACTGATGCGCATGCGCACTCCACCAAAACGACGTCCTAGGCTAAATTTTGTTGGAACTTTTCCCTGGAAAGTACCCACAGGCACTGGAGGTAACTTACATGGGTTAGGGTAGTGGCGTGGCTAAGTTATTATTTATACTATTATTTTTACTGCATTTATTCGGCCTTATTGCAATGAATAATAAAGATCCTTCTGTTATGTTGAAAACGTGTGCTTTATTTAAGTCTGGACATGGAGGTTTTCAGTTGTGCCAGCAGTGCAGCACCTCAGGAAAAGACACCACTAGGAAAAGCTTATTTTTCTGAGTTTAAAAGCAGGATCTTGAACGCATCATTTACCCACACGTTGCTGTTCTCAACACTATAATGTTGAATAAAAAGAGCGTAAATTGTGCAATACCTTCAATCAAGTTCACACATAAACATTCCTTCCAGTATATTCGTCACTGATTCAAGATCATTAATTCCTGCTCAGAAACAAGGCTTTAAAACACCAATAAAGAGCTTACTTTTGAATATTTTAGCCAATAACTGGTTGGAACATAAATTAAATTGCTCAGGATCTCCTGCCCCGTAGCAGTATTTCAGGTTGTACTTATAGTAAGATGTTCCTGTGAGAAAATCCCACTCACTAGTCAGAAGCAGATTCAAATCGAACCCATTAAAACAAACAATAGAAGTTTTTTAACAGCTCTTCAGTGGAAATGTTGAATAGTATTTCACATTTGCTCTGGAAACTAAACCAATTTCCAAAGTCCAAAGTGTTTCCATGGAAACGAAAAAAAATGTGTTTTTTTTAGAAAAATCCTTAAATAGTAAAAGGTGCCACTTCATTACTGTGGTTCTGGAAAAATGTTTCAGTTTTTGTGTTCTTATCTGGAAACAGAATATAATGCGTGGACAGAAAGCTTTTATTATCACCCCTCCTGACTTATTTTGTGCAGGAAAACAACAAAACTAATATTTGTGTTTACTCATCTTGATGATAGAAAATGTTATGCAGTAGTGTGGGTCACTGATGTGTTGTCAGTGATGTATAAGCACAGAGAAATAAGATTTATCTGGGTTTAGACTGACATGCTTCTTCCTTTATTCATTGTTTTTGTCTTTTGTTTACTTGGGAGTCATTGGCAATAGAAAGATATAGTATCACCAGATTTACATATGTTGTCGCTCATCATTTTAATGATGGCCTCCTCCCAAAATCACAACTGTATGCATCAGACATTATGGTCTGTATGAGGCTCGTCTTCCCTTTGACATAAACGATACCATTGGGAGCACAGGGGGAAGGTGAACCCAGCACCTTTGCTGAACATGGTACATACTACTGTATGTCAAAGCAAAGGTTCAAAGGAGTACACACACACACACACACACACACACACACACACACACACACACACACACACACACACACATACCCTGTCTGAGCTTCCAGCTGAAAAAGACAATCAGTTGCAGCAGCAGCAGACAGACGGGCAGGAACAGCAGCAGGCCGAACAGCCAGAGAGGAAGAAAGCTGTTTGTCTCTGTGTCCATCTGTGTGATGGTCTGTCGAAGGAGCAGAGCCAGATCGGCCCAGGGGCCACTCAGGACCTCCATACTGGTCCTACACGGGAGGAGGAGAGGTAGAGGAATGTGATACTTTGGCATAAAGTTTTATGAAAAGACAAAATGTAAAAGACAGATTGTCACCAAGACTTAAGATAGATTAAAATTCATTTCTGTTGATGTGGATCCAAATAAAATCCAGATCCACCAGATTTCAGAGGTTGGCTGTTATGCTGTCTTATTTTTACAGAGCTTGAATTAAAGGAGACTGCTAGCAGAGGTCTACACTTTACTGAACACCACTGTAGTTAAAGAGGAAGAGGAGACCTGGAGGTCACACTGAAAGCCACTAAGTGATTATGAGTTATCATCGGTAAGGTTTGTGTGTGGTTTTCATAATGTTTGGATAGTGGTACACATTGAAATCTAAATAGATGAAAGCAGAATATATATACAGAGGAAGGATTTCTCATTCATTGGAATGTTTTCATTGATTAAAGATGGTAAAGTTAAAATGTATATTTTAGAAGAAATCCTCACCGATGAAGGTGGATTAATACGTACTTGTTCTGACAGTAAGCCTTAATGATGTCACGTTGTCCTCAGCTGCTCAGGTTTAAGTGGAGATTGAAGGCGACGAATTGGCGACAGTACTCACAACACATTTGAAGACTTTAGAGAGGAATTTTAATTCTGGTGTCAGTTCATTCCAGAGTTTAGAGCAATAATCCTCAGAGTAGCTCCATGAGGAGACCAGATGATAGGCAGGCGAAGGTTCTGTCTTTTTCTGTCTCTTTTAATTTCTCTTCACCCCGTGTTTCCCTCATTGGTAAACTACTTCTGTTGTTGTTGACAATGTGAACTTTGTTCCATTCCAACAGTTCAACCTTGTGATTGCTAAGAAGATTAGCTTTACAGGCCGTGCCTGGGATACAATGCAATACAGATTTCAGTGTGTAGTGGGATTACTGCAGGATTCAGTGTCCTAGAAACATACAAATGTATAAAAAGTGATGTTTTTTTTTGTGACCTGGAAAAACTCTTTGATCCTGAAACTATACAGACCTATGTGCTCCCTGTCATAAAACACACTGCTCACTGAGTTTTTTTTTCCAAATTCTCCCCCTGATTTGTAAATGCATTTCCAATATTTATCTTTCCCCTTCTTTTTCTCTGTCTGTTCTCCCTCTATCTCTTCCAGTGTTCTGTTTATCAGAATCCAAATCTGAAACAGAATACTTTACTGAATTGCTTTTGGGAAGTACAAGAGAAAAAAGGGATCGAAATCAAGGGAAAATTGGAATGTATCAGGGAATAAATAAGAGTCTACAAAAGTATATACAGGTGTGTACTGTCTGTCAGAGTGAGGTTTGATGGTCTCAGACAGGAAACATTTCCTATGGCACTCATTGGTGTTTTTATTTTGGGTCATCCTACTATTCGTTACCTGTTTGTAGCCTGATACTTTGGTGGTGGTATTGATCACTTGAGTCAGAACTGATAGCGTTAACCTCGACTGAAGTGTAATGCTGGAATGACAAACAAATACTGTGTCTCAACCACATGCCTCTGTTAGTAGTGCTGTTATATCGTACACTACATGTCAGTGTACCCGTAGTAGTGCGTGAATTTCAACAGTGTCTTGTCGGACCAAGAATTTAAACAATGTATTTACCCACACGATGGATGTAAAATTTGAACATGATATCACATAATTTTCAAAAGACATCCGCCTGGGTCTTTAGAACTTAAATATCAAACCTGATTAAAGCTTTTTCATTCAAGATTAATTTTTCACAAAGCTAATGAAGAGTATTTGATGTTGTGCTTTTTTTTTTTTTTCTCCCACATTTTGTTCCTCTTTTGAGATCCAAATGCGGCTGAACGCCTTCGGATAACGATGTGTTACTGGTTAAACCACGTTTTCACCCACAGTTTTATTTGACCACATCTTAACAAGCTGGCATCAAACCAAACATCAGAGACTGCAGGCTAATGCAGCGAACGCATCTCTGTCCTCACCAAGGAAGACAAATACTTGTCTACATTAATACTTGTGTATATTAATACTTGTGTACTTGTGTTTTTGTAGTCACTTCACCACACCAGTGTGTCTGCCTCAGGAGAGAGGATACAGGTGATAAAATCACAAATTAAATGTGGTTCTGCTCAGTGAGAAGTGTTGGCTAATTGAGTGATGCTGTCATCAACATCAATAAAATTGATTGGCTTTGTTTTTTTATCTGATTGATTCGGGGTTAATGGGCTTATTTTTGGAGGACAAATGTATGCAAGTGTGTTTATGTGCCTGAGTGCTTGTTTTTTTCTGAGTGCCTGGGGTCCAGTGGAGTTATTTCTGGAGTGTGTTTGTTTTTATACGCAATCATTCGAATAACTTATTCTTGTCTATGTTATGTTAAAAAAAAACAATCCTCATGTTACTTTTTGTGAGTAGTTTTCCCAGTATTTGTAAAAAAGAAATAATTACATACAAGTTCAAAATCGAGTGTTGAATCAATTCTAAATGTTTCAACAAAATGAGTGAGCAGCTGCAGACAGCTGCTGCATCAGCGCTATGTCCTCGGAGGATCGGGGTTTTGAGGCTGTGATGGGGAGGCGGTGGTCTTGGGAGAGAGATCACCCCTAGCTGAATGTCAACGCTTTTGATCTTTCCCTAAATTTTAATCACATCGCTGTCGATCTCCTGTGTGGTTCTGTAATTTCAAATGGCGTAGTTTTTCAATGTGACCCAGAATCAGAATTCCTCACTCATCTTTCTGTAGGGTATGGCTACGAGACATCATCTACTTTCATAATCTAGTTGTCTGTGTGTGTTTGTGTGATGTGGTGTGTGGGCGGGTGTCCGTCCGTGTGTGTTCAAAACTGTGGGAACAGATCCTGCGGTTCATTGATTGTACAGAGAGTTGAATCCATCTCAACTCTCTCTTATCTCTTTCTCATGGCACCATCTGTCTGCTGGATAGGATACACATCATACAAATAAAATACTCTGTTGTTTAACAGGTTTAGGGCTACTTCTTTCTTACCAATCCACTCCGACACGTCTCAACAACCTCTCGGACCTTAGTTATATTGTTTGCTATGTCATGTTTGTCTGTTGAAAAATTGTGAAAAATTGTCTAGGATATCATTAAACCATTAAATCATTAATAATTCCAATACGTAACATGAGGAAAATTATCAGTAGCTCAAAATATTGAATTGACGTTGTCAGCTCAATAAATACTAATTATTGGTTTCTTGGTTTCTTCATCTGTCCGTCGGTCCATCCATCCATCCATCCATCCATCCATTCATCCATCCATCCATCCATCCATCCATCCATCCATCCATCCATCCATCCATCCGCATCAGACATTTATAGGTATAGACATTTATAGGCTACAGGTTGGCAGTTCTCTCCAAAATACAGATTTACTATTATCTTTTGTTTGTTATGCTCTTATATAACATGTAATCTTCTTCTATATGAACATTATTCTAAAAATGTCAAATGAATGTCAATAAACAATACAGTATGTATATTTATTAAAAACTGTATAATTACTCCATAATCATGACTGCACCAAGGAGACAATCGTACCCTAACCCTTAATAAACTCTGTGTGTGTGTGTGTGTGTGT